>NC_054481.1:83181460-83481460 GCF_017639515.1 Carcharodon carcharias
AGATACACCAGCATACTTACATATGCACTGGCACACTCACAGAGAAACTGATGAAAGCAGATACACTGCCACACTCACAGATACACTGACACACACAGATGCACTGACACACTCAAAAACACATATTAACCCAGTCACAGATGCACATTATCACATGCACAGACACACTGACACACTCACAAACACAGGCACACTCACAGACACACTGACATACTCACAGATACATTGAAACACTTACTGTTGCACTGACACCTCACATATACAATGACACATTCAAAGGCACACCGACCCACTCGCAGACACACTGACACACTCGTAGATGCACTGACACACTCGCAGATACACTGGCACGCTTGCAGATGCACTGACACACTCACAAACACACTGACACACTCGCAGATGCATTGACGCATGTTTGCTGTGCAACTATGCTCAAAACACCATGCCAGTGAATGCCCACTATAATGGCAGCAGCTATGATGCCTTCGTCCTGAGGCAGTCAGTTGTTCCTACTAATTTTAATGACCATGGTGAACCAAAGTCTGGCTACCTGGAGTCAAGATAAATCCTCTGCACACATGGCTCATGACTGCCAACCATCTCCTGACCATGTGAGGACAACACATACAAGATAACAAGAGGCATTCAGCCACAAGAAAAATAATAGAAAAAAACCATTGGTGTCCTCAAGCCATGGTTGCACTGTCTTGACTGCTAGGAGGGGTTTACCAGTACTCACCAGCGTGGGTGTCCAAGTTCATGGTGGTTTGCTACATCCTCCACTCCAGATGGGCTACCTGGGAGTGGCTAATCAGCCTCCAGTTCCCAAGGCCTTATCCCATTATGACAGTTGTTCCAGAATTCCCCACCTTTCAATCCCTCAGATACCGACTATCACAACATTCTCTTGGTCAAAATCTTGAAGTAAAAGCCACCAACAAAAAAACTTCCATAACAGCTTTATTCAACAACAATCCAATAATACATAGAAAAATGAAGTATTCACCCTTGTGTATTCCCTTAACGCTTGTAGAGTGAGTGCTTTTGTCTGTCCTAGTGCACCGACACAGTGCTACCCCAGTACCTGCGCAAGGCTGGTAGAAAGCCATTGACTTTCAATAGGGGAGACTGCCTATAACCTCACAGCATACCCTTAAGCATCTCTGAGCCTTGAGGGCCTGAATTTGAACTGCACCACTTCAGCATGGGTGGCAGCCATCTTGACTGGCTGGTGGAAAAGCAAAAGGTTGAAGGGTCTCCTTATTTGAAAAAAGGATATAATTGCATTAGAAGCAGTTCGGAGAATGTTCACTCCACTCATTCCTGAGATGAAAGCTTATCCTATGAAGAAAGGTTGGACAGATTGGGCCTATACCCATTGGAGTTTAGAAGAATGAGAGGTGATCTTATTGAAATATATTAAATCCTGAGGGGATTAGACAAGCTGGATGGTGAGAGGATGTTTCCCCTTGTGTGGGAGACCAGAACTAGGGGACTCTGGCATGAGGAGAAATTCTTTCTCTCAGAGGGTCATTAATCTTAGAATCCTCTTCCCCAGAGAGCAGTGGAGGCTGGGTCACTGAATAATTTCAAAGCTGAGTTAAACAGATTTTTGGTAGGCAAGAGAGTCGAGGGTTATGGGGGAGCAGACAGGAAAGCGGAGCTGAGACTACAACCAGATCAGCCATGATTTTATTGAATGGTAGAGCAGGCTCAAAGTGTTGAATGACCTACTCATGCTCTTACATCCTATATTCCCAAGTGAATGCATTGGTTTTAATCTTCCAAAAGTCCTGTAATGACTCGACAGAGCGGACAGGTTTCAACAAGAAACAGATCAACTTTATTACAGAGAGCTTTTCGGAAGCATTCTCAACATCCAATAACTTAAGTCCTTTCTGGACATGGTTAACCACTATAGCCTTTTCTTGTCTAACTTATCAACTGTGTTGGCACCGTTACACTTGTTGTTAAAAATGAATCACCTTTGTTCATTGAATTCACAACAGGAGGGAGCCTTTGTGAAAGGAAATAAACAGTTGCCTTCGTCGTGTTTATTGATACACTACGACCCATGAAAATAATTGATATTAACATGTGATGCTTCTCCTTATGACGCAGGAGCTATGTTATCACATAGAATGGAAAATGGATCAGAAAGGCCTATTGGCTACGTCTCAAGAACCTTCTCCACAGTCAAGAAGGGTTATCCCCAGCTAGAAAAGGTAGGTTTATCGATGATATTTGGAGTGAAGAAATTCCACCTGTGCTGGCATGGATGGCATTTCACCATTGTGTTGGACCACAAACCATTAATTGGTTTATTCAGTGAGGTTAAGGCCATTCCACCAATAGCATCAGCAAGAATACAATGTTGGGCTTTGACATTATCTGCATTTGAGTATACCTCAGTGTACCATCCTGGCTTACATATTTCAAATGCGGATGCACTCAGTCACCTCCTGTTACCAGATAGCATTGTACATGCTCCTGTTCCACAAGAAGTTGTGCTATTATTGAATTTCTTGGATTCTTTACCTGTGTGTGTAAAGCAAATTAGAAATTGGACGAACACATATCCAATATTGTTAAAAGTCAGAGACATTGTTTTGCAAGGATGGTCAAATTCGCCTGTATCTGAAGAGATGGAACCATTCCATGCCAGAAACACAGAGTTAAGCTGTCAAGATGGAACTTTGTGGTGGGGGTAAAGAGTTGTCATCCCTTCACAAGGAAGAAAACCATTCTTGATGGAGCTTCACAGTGCACATGCAGGCATATCAGAGATGAAAATGCTTTCATGAAGCTATGCCTGGTGGCCAGGCATTGACAGTGACATTGAAAGCATGGCCAAGCACTATCTTCATTGTCAGCAACAAGAGAAGTTGTCTGTTTCAGCTCCACTGCATCTATGGAAGTGGCCTGGTCGACTCTGGGTTAGACTACATAATGATTATGTCCGACCATTCTGAGGTACAATGTTTTTGTTGATTGTAGATGCACATTCTAAATGGTGGATGTATACAAAGTCTAATTGCCAACGCTGAGCGCAACTATTAAAAAGCTGCGTTCTAGTATACATGGCCTACCTGAAATTATCATTTCTGATAATAGTACAGTCTTTACCAGCACAGAGTTTCAGAAATTCATGAATCTGAAAGGAATCAGAAATATTAAAACAGCCCCTTACTTTCCCTCATTGAATGGTTTAGCCGTGAGAGCTGTACAAGCTTTCAAGTCTGGTATGAAAAGAGTATTAAAAGGTACTCTACAGTCTCAACTTTCCTGCTTTCTTCTCAGGTATTATACAATGCCACATTCGATTATAGGTTCAACACCATCTGAACTATTGATGAAATGCCGTCTACTTACATAGTTACACCTGGTGTTTCCAAATTTAGAAGGAGAAGGTAGAGCGGAATCAGAGTAATCAAAAATTGAACAACGATATGCACAACAAAGCTCGCACATTCAGTGTAGGTAACACGGTATTCATATGAAAATTCAGAAGTGGGCCTTGGTGGGTTCCTGGCACCATTGTCTCAGAGACTGTTCCATTATCTTCCCAAGTACAATTGGGAAATGGAATCATCCATAATCATATTTGTGCTAGAGAGACATTCCAACAACCAACTATTACCCCCTGTGATTAACGTTGAACCGTCAGTTCCTGAGGTGACAGATCAATCTAGATAGACATGCCCGATGTTTCTGTAGATTTGCCAAACCCAGAACAGCTACTTTCTAATGATGTGTCTCATGCTGCAGTTCCAGATCCTGTTGATCCTGTTAAAAAATCTCAAGCTGCTCTAGCCATATAAGGAGAGGACCTCAGAGACTTGATCTTTCATTGCCTGAAGTTGTATATATGTATGTGTAGTTGGATGTTGAAATGATTCCCTGTAAATAAAAATTGTAAAAAATTAAAGGTGGAGGAAATGTAGTAACTATAATGGTATAGCCTCTCCTGCTGCCTATCAGGGCTCACGTGACGTTCTGGGAGGCTCTGATCAATGAGCCCTGAGTGTGGGAAATCCGGGGTGGGGTTTCCTGACAAGAGTCCTGATTGATCAAGTAGCAGCTGA
Source organism: Carcharodon carcharias (assembly GCF_017639515.1). NCBI lineage: Eukaryota > Metazoa > Chordata > Chondrichthyes > Lamniformes > Lamnidae > Carcharodon > Carcharodon carcharias. The sequence continues at coordinate 83,185,546 of NC_054481.1, forward strand.
AAAGCTCTCTGTAATGAAGTTTATCTGTTCCTGTCTGCCATGTCAAGTCATACATTTAGTGATGAAGGTGTGATAGCTATGATGCTGCACCATGCCTTTTTACTGTGAGTACATTGAATCTTAAGAAAAAGAAAAGACTAGTCACCAGTCATGCAGAATCAATCCTTTTGATGCGACAATGGAAGAGAGGAGCCTAGGATTTTATTTTGTATTGAATAAAATCACTGTGGAAGAAAAGCCAAACTTTTGAGTGTATGTGGCAGTGAAACTCACAACCTCATTCATACCTTGATGGCCCTGAACATGCCCAATTCTAAGTCCTTTAATGTATTAGTGGACCTCGTGAAAATTCACTTCCAGCCAAAGCCATCTGCAGCAATGGTTTAAAATTAATTCCAAAGTTAGGGACATGGGAGAGTCCGTTGCAACTTTAAGCAGTTGACAGAACACTGCGACTCCCAGTCCTTCCACCATACAAACAACAACATCTCTCCAAATACCAAATATATTCATGTAAGACTACTTGTCACTAAAGGAGCATACTCTGTACACAAGGATTTCTACAACATTGTGGTTTTACTAGTTTATAGAAAGACATACTCACAATCTCTTACCCCATTGTGAGCACCAATGAATTGTCTGAAGTACACTTTTGCCTGCTTTATTGTATCTGTGTGTTGCTGTAATGGGGGAGTTGGGTGATTGCAGTGACTCATTCAAGAGCTGATCAGATGCTTGCGGTTGGTGACCACTAGGAACCCATGCCTGAGAGGGCCAGACTGTGAATTGCAATAACTCACCATCTGTCAGGGCAGTCTGGCCCAGTTGGCTTGCTGGCACTAGAGTGGCATTTGCTCAGGGAGTCGCAAGGTGATATGTTATCATCATGACTTTATGTTCTAGTCCCATTGCATGACTTGGTGCCAAGTTATGGCCCAGCATTTCCCAGCCTGTCCAAGGGAGACATAGCGATTAAGCCCTGAGCCTACATGACCTGAGAGATGCTATCACTGATGTATCAGATCCAGCAAGGGAACACTCAGCAGTAAATGCCTTCATGGTGATACTTTGCATGGTTGACTACCAAGTGTTGATGCCTTGTGTGACAGCCTGATGCAAGAAGCTTGTCAACTCCACCATGCTCTCTGACATATTTTGAAAGCTCTTTGGCAGGACATCTAATGCGTTCAACAATTGCTGGAACACAGAAATCACCTTTCTGCTTAATTGCTGGGCCTCTGACATCTACATCTCTGTCCTCTTCAGCTAAGCTGGCTCATGAGCTGATCTGCTGGTTAGATCCTCCATTGGCCTTCCTTGCTTCCTCCACTTGCTTCCCTTCATGGGTGCTCAGGCAATTCCCTGAGTAACACAGGCTGCTGATTTCTGTGTCAATAATGGGCAAGGTTGGAGTCTGACAGTTTTGATTTCCAGTCTGTCTGGGATTAGCATCCTAATCTTCTGATAGGCCTAGAAAAAGAGAGGGGGGGACAAGGATTAAGATGTATAGAAAGGGCAAGCACGAGTAGATGACTGCAGTGAAATGCACCAATAGGTTATCATGCTCAGTGTGTGTGAATATGTGACGGAAAGAGTGAAGTAGGAAGATCCCAATAGGGACTGCTGTGCCAGGCCTCCAGCCTCACTACCTGCAGTGTTGAGAGTCATGCATCTTCCTATGATGTCAATGGTGGACTCCTCCATAGAGCTGACTTTTTGCAGTTTAGTTAGACCACCTGCTCTGTGGGTGGTCTCTCTCCTGATGTGTGTCAACCTCTCCTGAAAGTAGTGTGAAACTGGGTTAATATGTTGCCTGGACAAAGACTAATCCCTAATGGCCCCTATTCAGGGGATATTTTAAGAGTTGCTGTGGGTCTGGAGTCACACGTAGGCCAGGCCAGGTAAGGATGGCAGATTTCCTTTCCTTAAGGACATTGGTGAACCAGATGGGTTTTTACAATAATCAGCATTGGTCATCATCAGAGAGAAGAGTAGGATTTGAGGGCATGAGTGCAAACAGAAAGGAGGTACAGTGCAGTCTTTCTGCTGAATTGTAGAGACTCACAGCAAGTGAGGATGGGAAGGATTGATGGTGCTGAGGTAAAGGTGGGAGACTACAGGGTGTTACAGAGGATATGAGAGATAAGAAGCAGTGTTTTGCTTGGCATTCCAAGTGAGATAATTAATTTTCTTTCTGCACTGTAGACAGCTCCTGGAGATAATACTGATTACATTCATATTTTGTGCCATCTCCTCACATGTGGTTTACCTACTTACTTAAATCTGCAAATTATTCAACTCAAAGAGGACCTACTTTCTATTCTGAACTTATTCCACTAGTATTTTTGTGTGAATATTTGAAAATCCTGGAACCTTGCTGGAATTCTTCTTCTCCCATGACATCTTCCAGCAGCACCATGGGATTCCCTTTATACTTGGGCCACAAAATGTCCACCTCCCATTCAAGGTTCTGCCTGCCCTCAATAACCTGGAGCAGCATGTTAGTTCTAGCCTCACTATCGCTGAGTTGTCCATGGGGAGTTTCATGTTAGCAGTTTACCTGATGGATATTACCAATTAAGGGCTCCTTATGAACTTTTGACTGAGCCACAGACACAGCCACACCTTTTTCCCATGTTGCAGCCACTTTGGAAAGCTCCACATGGACAAGGTAAAGGAAACCTCCAGGCAGGCACTGAGGGCTGACACTTGGCTGATAAATAGTGTGAAAGATATTCTGTAAACCAGTCAAGGCACAATGCTACTCGAAATCTTTGTGTTCAGAGATGTTGGACAGAACTGTTAATACAGAGGAACACATTGTTCATCTGCTGACCACCAACTCAAGCTGCAGGAAACTTTTAGCCCAATGCCAGGTACATATGGCCCTCTATTTTATTGATTCCTTATCATGCAGAACGCTGTCATCCACTGGTGGTTCCAAATGATGCCTCATCAAATGCAAACTGATGTAGCATACAGCACACAGTAATCACATGGGACATATTTCTTCACCATGTTCAGGGAGTTGCCAGAGTCTAGATATATAAATCTGTGTTTTATGATGGCAGTGTTCTACTCAGTGAGGGAGCTAGTTGACCCTTGGAGTTCTGCAGTTGAGTGTGACTTTCTAAGAGGATTCTTCAGTTGACTGTACAGGAGATAGCCCTTGTCTCCAATCAGCCAGTCCTTTACCTCCTCTGAGAGCAACACTGGACAGCAGGATGACTTAGGCAGCAAGGAAACATCATAGCAGCTGCTGGGAATGTGGGTAGAGACCTGCATGATATAGTATGGGGAGTGGAAGATTAGGGACTGGATTTTCAAATGCCTGCAAGGTCGGGACCTGGTGACAGCACCATTTCAAAAACACAGTTCCAGAGGTCATCTCTCGATCTGGACACCTCTGTCTGGGATAGTTTGGAATTTTCAAAGGGGTTGTGCTGGGGAGGGAATGGGAAACTCACTCACTGCCCTTGAAGCTACATGGCAGGATAAGTGACCTGTCCAGTTAGGAATGTGAATTTTTATTGTGTTTAATAGAAGTGTTGCATGTACCCAGCATAGGGATACACTGTATATACTCAGCACATGGACACAATGTATATATCCAGCACAGGGACACATTGTATGCAGAATCACAGAATCAGAATCACACAGCGCAGAAGACGCCCTTCGGCCCATCGAGTCTGCACCGACATTTGAGAAACACCTGACCTACCTACCTAATCCCAATTACCAGCACTTGGCCCATAGCCTTGAATGTTATGACGTGCCAAGTGTTCATCCAGGTACTTTTTAAAGGATGTGAGGCAACCCGTCTCCACCACCCTCCCAGGCAGCGTATTCCAAACTGTCACCACCCTCTGGGTAAAAAAGCTTTTCCTCACATCCCTTCTAAACCTCCTGCCCCTCACCTTGAAATTATGCCCCCTTGTGACTGGCCCTTCAAATAAGGGGAACAGCTGCTCCCTATCCACCTTGTCCATGCCCCTCATAATCTTGTACACCTCGATCAGGTCGCCCCTCAGTCTTCTCTGCTCCAGCGAAAACAACGCAAGTCTATCCAACCTCTCTTCATAACTTAAATGTTTCATCCCAGGCAACATCCTGGTGAATCCCCTCTGCACCCCCTCCATTGCATTCACATCCTTCCTATAATGTGAAGACCAGAACTGCACACAGTACTCCAGCTGTGGCCTCACCAAGTTTCTATACAACTCTAACATGACCTTCCTACCTTTGTAATCTATGCCTCAATTGATAAAGGCAAGTGTCCCATATGCCTTTTTCACCATCCCATGAACATGCCCCTCTGCCTTCAGAGATCTATGGACTCACACGCCAAGGTCCCTTTGTTCCTCAGAACTTCCTGGTGTCATGCCGTACATTGAATACTTCCTTGGCAAATTACTCCTTCCAAAGTGTATCACCTCACACTTTTCAGGGTTAAATTCCATCTGCCACTTATCTGCCCATTTGACCATCCCATCTATATCTTCCCGTAGCCCAAGACACTCGACCTCACTGTTAACCACCCGGCCAATCTTTGTGTCATCTGCAAACTTACTAATCTTACCCCCCACATTGTCATCCATGTCATTTATATTACGCCACTAGACACTGGCTTCCATTGACTAAAGCAGCCTTCTGTCATCACCCTCTACAGCTAAGCCAATTTTGAATCCACCTTATCAAATTACCCTTTATCTCATGTGCATTTGCCTTCTTTATAAGTCTCCCATGTGGAACCTTGTCAAAGGCTTTGCTGAAATCCATATAAACTACATTAACTGCACTACCCTCATCTACACACCTGGTCACCTCCTCAAAAAATTCAGTGCAATTTGTTCGGCATGACCTTCCTCTGACAAAGCCATGCTGACTATCCCTGATCAAACCTTGCCTCCCCAAGTGGCGAAGGATACTCTCCTTCAGAACTTTCTCCAATAGTTTCTCTACTACTGACATGAGACTCACTGGCTTGTAGTTCCCTGGCCTATATCTACAACCCTTCTTAACTGCGCGAGGAGAGGGGCGGAGATGAGGGATAAGAGAGCGGCGGAGACGCAGGATAAAAGTGCGCGAGGAGAGCGATGGAGACACAGAATAAAAGAGCACGAGGAGAGTGGCGGAGACACAGGATAAAAGAGCACGAGGAGAGTGGCGGAGGTGCAGGATAAAAGAACGCAAGGAGAGCAGTGGAGACACAGGGTAAAAGAGCGCAAGGAGAGCGGAGGAGACACAGGATAAAAGAGCGCGAGGAGAGTTCCAGGGAGCAGAGTCGGAGGGCGAAGTTCCAAAGAGTTGAGTATAAAAACCTGACCTCGGGGTTTCACGGACTTCGGGTCTTAAAAAAAAATTAAAAGTGGCGTCACGATAAATCTGAGATCTGATTGGCTGGTAGAGAATCTACACTGTATTTGAAACTAAAACATTGTTAAACTAATTAAACCAAATAAATTAACCACTTAATAAGTAGAGTGTATCTGGACCAGGATCAGGGGATTACTGTTCTTAGAATTTAACATTCATAGTAGAAATCTAGCCCGAGAGAACATATAGTTAATAAGGAGTCAATAAGCAGTTATTAGATTTAAATTAATTTATTAAATAGTTCTAGAAATGGCAGTTGCTGGGGTGAAGTGCTTCACCTGTGGGATGTGGGATGACGCTTCAAGTGTCCCGGACAACTACATCTGCAGGAAGTGTACCCAATTGCATCTCCTCACAGACCACATGGATTGGTTGGAGCAGCAGTTGGATGCACTTAGGAGCATTCAGGTGGCGGAAAGCGTCATTGACAGGAGTTTTGGAGATGTGGTCACACCCAAGGTACAGAAAGATAGATAGGTGACCGCTAGAAGGGGCAGGCAGTCAGTGCAGAAATCCTCTGTGGCTGTCCCCCTCTCTAACAGGTATACCATTTTGGATACTGTTGGGGGGGATAGCCTATCAGGGGAAAACAACAGTAGTAGCCAGAGCAGTGGTATCACGGCTATCTCTGTTGTTCAGCAGGGGGTGTCAAAGCACAGAAGAGCAATTGTCATAGGGGACTGTATAGTCCAGGGACTCAGATAGGCGCTTCTGTGGTCGTGAAAGAGACACCAGGATGGTATGTCGCCTCCCTGGTGCCAGGGTCCAGGATGTCTCTGATCAGGTATGGGAGGGAGAACAGCCAGAGGTCGTTGTACACATTGGTACTAACGGCATAGGCAGGAAGTGTGATGAGGTCCTGCAGCAGAAGTTCAGGGAGTTAGGCAGAAAGTTAACAAAAGGAGTTCTAGAGTTGTAATCTCAGGATTACTCCCTGTGCCACGTGCCAGTGAGGCTAGAAATAGGAAGATAGTGCAGCTGAACACGTGGCTGAACAGATGGTGTAGGAGGGAGGGTTTCCGATATCTGGATCAATGAGTTCTCTTCTGGGACAGGTGGGACCTGTACAAGAAGGACAGGTTGCATCTAAACTGGAGGGGCACCAATATCCTGGCTGTGAGGTTTGCTAGTGTCACTTGAGAGGGTTTAAACTAATATGGCAGGGGGGTGGGAACCAGAGCAATAGGTCAGCAGGTGAAATAAATGACTGGGAACCAGTGAATATGGCCAGTAGGACTAAGAGGAAGGCTAGGCAGGGAGCAATTGCTAAACACAGTGGGACTGGGGGTCTGAAATGCATTTGGTTCAATGCAAGAAATATAACAGGCAAGGCAGATGAGCTTAGAGCTTGGATTAATACTTGGGACTGTGATGTTATTGCTATTACAGAGACTTGGTTGAAGGATGGACAGGATTGTCAGATAAACGTTCCAGGGTTTAGATGTTTCAGGCAGGATAGAGAGGGATGTAGAAGAGGTGGGGGAGTTGCACTGCTGGTTAAGGGGAATATTGCAGCTGTACGACAGGAGGAAACCTCGGTGGGCTCATGCAGCGAGGCAATACGGGTAGAGCTCCGGAATAGGAAGGGTACAGTCACAATGTTGAGGGTTTATTCTAGGCCTCCCAATTGCCGGTGGGAGATTGAGGAACAGTTATGTAGGCAGATTTTGGAAAGATGCAAAAGCAATAGGGTTGTTGTGGTGGGTGATTTTAACTTTCCCTATATTGACTGGGAATCACTTAGTGCTAGGGGTTTGGATGGTGCAGAATTTGTAAGGTGCATCCAGGAGGGCTTCCTGAGACAATATGTAGTCCAACTAGGGAAGGGGCAATACTGGACCAGGTATTAGGGAATGAACCCCGCCAGGTGGTCGAAGTTTCAGTAGGGGAGCATTTCGGGAAATGTGACCATAATTCAGTAAGTTTCAAGGTACTGGTGGATAAGGAGAACAGGAGTCCTCGGGTTAAGGTGCTTAATTGGGGGAAGGCTAATTATAACAATATTAGACAGGAACTGAGGAATCTAGACTGGAGGTGGATGTTTGAGGTCAAATCAACAACTGACATGTAGGGGGCTTTCAAACATTGGTTGATAAGAATTCAGGACTGACATTCCTGCTAGGATGAAGGATAAGCATGGCAAGTTTCAGGAACCTTGGATATGAATGAAGGATATTGTGAGATTAGTCAAAAAGAAAAGGGAAGCATTCATAAGGGCTAGAAGTCTGGGAACAGATGAAGCCCTTGGAGAATATAAAGAAAGTAGGAAGAAACTTAAGCAAGGAGGGCTAAAAGGGGTCATGAAAAGTCACTGGCGACCAGGATTAAAGAAAATCCCAAGGCCTTTTATACATATGTAAAAAGCAAGAGAGTAGCCAGGGAAAGGGTAGGCCTACTCAGGGACAGAGGTGGGAATCTGTGTGTGGAGCCAGACGAAATGGGAGAGATACTAAATGAATACTTCTCGTCAATATTCATCAAAGGGAAGGACTTAGCAATCAATTTGTCTAGGGAAGAGTGTGTAGATAGCCTGGATCATGTTGAGATCAAAAAAGAGGAGGTGTTAGGCGTCTTGAAGAATATTAAGGTGGATAAGTCCCCAGGGCCAGATGGGAGTTACCCCAGTGTGCTGAGGCAGGCAAGGGAGGAGATTGCTGGGGCCTTGATAGAAATCTTTGTATCATCACTGGCTACGGGTGAGGTCCCAGAGGACTGGAGAATGGCCAATGTTGTTCCATTGTTTAAGAAGGGTAGCAGGGATAATCCAGGAAATTACAGGCCGGTGAGCCTTACATCAGTAGTAGGGAATTTATTGGAGAAGATTCTTCGTGACAGGATTTAGTACCATTTGGATGCAAATGGGCATATTAATGAGAGGCAGCATGGTTCTGTGAAGGGGAGGTCATGTCTCACTAACTTGATCGAGTTTTTCGAGCAAGTGACAAAGATGATCGACGATGGAAGGGCAGTGGATGTTATCTACATGGATTTCAGTAAGGCTAACCCTAAACCTCATGGCAGACTGGTACAGAAGGTAAAGTCGCACGGTATCAGAGGTGAGCTTGGCTTGGTCATAGAAGACAGAAGATAGCAGTGGAAGCGTGCTTTTCTGAATGGAGAGCTGTGACTAGTGGTGTTCTGCAGGGATCAGTGCTGGCACTTTTGCTGTTTGTACTATGCATAAATGATTTGGAGGAAAATATAACTGGGCTAATTAGTAAGTTTGCAGACGACACTAAGTTTGGAGGGGTTGCAGATAGTGAAGAGGATTGTCAAAGAATACAACGGGATATAGATTGGTTGGAGACTAGGATGGAGAAATGGCAGATGGAATTTAATCTGGACAATGTGAGGTAATGCATTTTGGAAGGTCTAATACAGGCAGGAATTATACAGTAAATGGCAGAACCCTTAAGTGCATTGATGGGCAGAGGGATCAGGGTGTACAGGTCCACAGGTCACTGAAAGTGGCAACGCAAGTGGATAAGGTAGACAGGAAGGCATATGGCATGCTTGCCTTCATCGGCAGGGGTATTAAATATAAAAGCTGGGAAGTCATGCTGCAGCTGTATAGAACCTTGGTTAGGCCACATTTGGAATATTGCATGCATTTCTGGTCGCCACATTACCAGCAGGATATGGAGGCATTGGAGAGGGTGCAGAGGAGGTTTACCAGGTATGCTGCCTGGTCTGGGGGTTATTAGCTATGAGGAGAGGTTGGAGAAACTCGGATTGTTCTCACTAGAGTGACAGAGATTACAAAATTATGAGTGGCATGGGCAGAGTAGATAGTGAGAATCTTTTTCCCAGGATGGAAAAGTCAATTACTAGGGGACATAGATTAAAGGTGAGAGGAGAAAATGATAGAGGAGATGTGCGGGGCAAGTTTTTTATGCAGAGGGTAGTGAGTGTCTGGAATTCGCTGCCAAAGGAGGTGGTGAAAGCAGGTACGATAGTGGGGTTTAAGAGGCAGCTTGACAAATACACGAATAGGATGGGAATAGAGGGATATGGACCCCGAAAGTGCAAAATGTTTTAGTTGACGGGCAATATGATCGACGCAGACTTGGAGGGCCGAAGGGTCTGTTCCTGTGCTGTACTTTTCTTTGTTCTTTGTTCTATTTTAGCATCACCACCAGAGCAATCCACACGTCTGCACTGCAGCCCCCCCTCCACACCTGAGGGCCAACATGTGCAACTTGTCACACATCATTTCAGCTAGACAGGCATCAGCGCAGACACAGACACCTTGGTAGGGACTTTACCATTGGTTAGTATCCCGGGTCACAGTGGAGAGGGTACATCACGATCGCTGGAGGAGATGGTAGGGGCAGAGAGTGCCGATGGCACCATCAGCCGGAGGGCTGCAGCGGGCGAGGCACATGCTGAATCCGGCACTGATGATGTGCCTCTGGAATTGTCCCCAATGCAGCAGCTGCAGGACAGGCGACAGGAAGTGCGCTTGCATCTGGCAGGGTTGCATGAGGGAATGCTTCAGTTGCTCTTTGTGATGGAGGAGACCAGACAGTGTGCAGGGGAAGATTTGACACTCAGGGCAGCTTCTGGCTCCTCCAGTGAGAGATTGGTGACTCTCATAGAGAGGGGCTTCAATCGAATGGAACATTTTATGATTGGGATATGCTCTGACCTGCAAGCCCTCACACTGGTACTGGCCACGGATGGTCATTCCCAATGTGGGAGATGTTGTGGGCACCAAGCATCGGCACTCAGTGTCCATGCGCCTGCGATGAGCAGGGAGGTCGAAAGGGACCTCACGTCAATGCAGCAGCTGCCTGTCATCACTGCGAGCTCCACTCAGGGCGCTCCGGATGAGGGCAGCAGCTCCTCCGCCCCTCTGCCTGTCAACATTTCTTCTTTTGAGGCTGCAACAACTGGGGAGGTGCCAGTTCAGGAACTGGCCACTCCCTCCCAGGCGGGGCCATCACAGGCTCCACGGGCCAGAGGACGCCCGCCAAGGTCATCGAGGCCAATAGGACACCAGAGTCAGCAGGCTGTCTCTCAAGCCACTCGGAGCGCTAGGGCAGCACCCAGACATAGCACCTGAAAATGTAATCATAAGGCACCATAGGCACTCCACGGTTATGTCACTGGTGATTTTGTGTTGCCCTTAGAATAGGGACCCAATTTTTCTTATTGCACTGGAGTGTTGTTTGCTTTTCTTTTGGACAGAATAAAGTCCACCTTTGTTACCATGGCTGAGGGTCTTTTGTTTGTGGCGCATTTTTCTTTTTCACATATTTATCATGAGTTTTTGAGCGGACATTGATGTTTCTGCCCTTAGTTGCGGCTGAACAGGTGGAAGTGCCACATGTGGAAGTGCCAGGCAATGCTGTTCCTGTTGATCCATGTGTGTGGTGTGTGGAACTAGCTGAAGGTTCTTTGGATTAAATTGTCCTGGGTGTCCCTGCCACCTTGATGTAATTGCGGGTCATCGTTCTGCCCCTCATCATCGCCCTGTGCTTCCTCATCCTCTGAGGCACTGCTGGATTCATCATTTGCAGCCTCATCCAGGGCGTCAAGGTGTTCATCGTCAACTGCATCCCCCCTTTCCAGTGCAAGATTGTGCAGGGTGCAGCAGACTACCACTATCGGAGAGACACGATCTGGGGGGGTACTGGAGTGCGCCCCCTGAGTGGTCCAGGCAACAGAAGCGCATCTTGAGAAGACCGATGGCTCTCTCCTTGTGGTGCCCTGATTCCTGTTGTACCGCTGCTCAGCTTCTGTTCTTGGACAGCGTAGTGGCGTCATAAGCCACCTTCGCAGGGGATAGCCCTTGTCACCCAGCAGCCAACCATCCAGCTGAGCTGGAACACTGAAGAGCCCTGACACCTGGGAGTGTCTGAGGATGTAGGCTTTGTGGGAGCTGCCTGGGTACCTTGCACAGACTTGTAGAATCAGCATCCTGTGATCACACACTATCTGCACGTTTATGGAGTGGAAGCCCTTCCTGTTGATGAAGGCACTGGGCTCACCTGCTGGCGCCTTGATGGCCAGATGTGTGCCATAGTTGACTGTCTCCCTTGAGAGTTGGATCCTCCTTCAGCACTGCACCTCAGTCATATTGAGGTAGCTGCTTCGCCGCCTGTATACCCTGGCAGCAAGATAGTGGTGTCTTCTGTGGCCCCTTGCACCTTGGACAACCTCTTGGCCCTGCGCCCCTCATGCCTGCTTCTGGCCTCCCAAAGGTGGCTCCCCTGGAAGCTGATTGTTCAGTCCTGGCCTCCTCCTTATTCTATCCCTCCCTTCCTCCTCAGAGGAGCTGCCTCCAGAGGAGAGATCAGATCCCATACCCCCAGGCTAAATGGAGGCCTCTGGAAAGCTGCAGGCCTGAAAAAGATTACTCTCTGTGGATTGGTTTCAAAGTACACAGAAAGCTCTTGGAAATCGATGAGAACTGCTAACAACCACACAGGCAACTTTTAAACACTTTCAGCAATTAAAACTTTGTGTAAAACATGAACAGCCCCTCTGAGTCCACATATCCCTACAATGCATTTATTTTCTTAAAAAATCTTCTATCCGGCTGCCCGTTGGGCTCGTGCTCCTAACTGAAGTTCACACAAGCCCCTCAAAATCCAGGACAATTGGCAAATTAAGGGTCTTAACGACGCCTTTAATTAATGGCGGGCGAACGCCCCGCTGCTGAGTGCGCTCGCTGGCTGAAATATCGTGATGCTGCACGCTGATGTTGGCATGCTCGTGTGATGTCAGCGCACGACATTTTAAGTGCTGACACGCGGGGTCTGCCAACCATACGCCAACCGGAAAATTCTGGCCAATGAGACTGCAGCCCCCTAATCCCAGTAAATTAAACTGCACCCCCCAGTGACCAGTTAATTAAACTGCACCCACCCAACCCCTGTTGATGAAACTGCACACCCCCCCAATCCCTAGTTAACCTGCAGAACCCTAATCCCCAGTTAATTAAATTGTGCACCCCCCCTTCCCCAGTTAATTAAACTGCACACCCACTCCCCAGTTAAACTGCACCCACCAGTTTCCAGTTAATTAAACTACACCCCTAATCCCCAGTTAATTAAACTGCAGGCCCCAGTTCCCAGTTAATTGACTGGAAGCCCTAATCCCAAATTATTTAAACTGCATCCCCAATCCCCAGTTAATTAAACTGCACCCAAAATTTGCAGTTAATTAAACTGCAGCGCCCTCAATTCCCAGTTAATTAAACTGAACCCTTCATCCGAAGTTAATTAAACTGCACCCCTAATCCCCAGTTCATTAAACTGCACCCCGAATCCCCAATTAATTAAACTGCACCCGTAATCCCCAGTTAATGAAACTGCAGCGCCCCAATCCCCAGTTAAGCTGCAGCCCCAATCCTCCATTAAACTGAACCCCTCATCCCCATTTAATTAAACTGCACCCCCCAATTCCTGGTTAACTAAACTGCATCCCAAATCCCCAGTTAATGAAACTGCAGCCCCCAATCCCAGTAAATTAAACTGCACCACCCGTCCCCAGTTAATTAAACTGCACCCCGACCAATCCCCAGTTAATGAAACTTCACCCCTGAATCCCCAGTTAATTAAACTGCACCCCCAATCCCCTGTTAATTACATTACACCCATAATCCCCAGTTCATTAAACTGCACACCCCAATACCCAGTTAATTAAAATGCACCCTCCAATTGCCAGTTAATTGAACTGCACACCCCAATCTCCAGTTAATTAAATTATACCCCTAATCCCCAGTTAATTTAACTACAGCCCCCCAGTCCCCAGTTAATTAAACTGCTCCCACAATTCCCAGTTGATTAAAATTGCACCCCCAGTTCCCAGTTAATTAAACTGAACCCCTCATCCCCTGTTAATTAAACTGCAGCCCCAAATTCCCCGTTAACTAAACAGCACCCCCAATCCTCAGTTAATTAAACTGCACACCCAATCCCCAATTAATTAAACTGCACCCCCCAATCCACAGATAATGAAACTGCACCCCCCCGTCCACAGTTCATTAAACTGCTCCCCCCAATCCCAAGTTAATTAAAGTGCACCACCCAATTCCCAGTTAATTAAACCACGCCCCAATCCTCACTTAATTAAACTGCACCCCTAACCCACAGTTAATTAAACTGCACCCCCAATCCCCAGTTGATTAAACGGCACCCCTCAATACCCAGTTAACTAAACAGCACCTCTAATCCCCAGTTAAGGAAATTCCGGCCCCCCAGTCCTCAACTAATTAAACTGCAGCCCCCCAATCCCAGTAAATTAAACTGCACCCCCCCAGTCCCAGTAAATTAACTAGGAGATCAATTTAATTAATGGTGACAAGGTCCCACATGGGTGACTTAAAAGAAGGAAAATGCACATGGGATACAGGGTAATTTGATAAGGTGGATTCAAAATTGGCTTAGTTGTAGGAGACAGAGGGTGATGACAGAAGGCTGCTTTAGTGACTGGAAACCAGTGTCCAGTGGCGTAGCACAGGGAGCTGTGCTCGGTCCCCTATTATTTGTCATTTATATAAACAACATAGATGATTATGTGGGGTGTAGGGTTAGTATGTTTGCGGATGACACAAAGATTGACTGGGTGGTTAATAGGAGGTTGATTATCTTGGGCCACAGGAAGATATAGACGGGATGGTCAAATGGGCAGATAAGTGGCAGATGGAATTTAACCTTAAAACGTGATACACTTTGGAAGGAGTAATTTGACAAGGAAGTATTCAATGAATGGCATGGCACTAGGAAGTTCTGAAGAACAAGGGCCTTTATCAGTCGAATCATAGATGACAAAAGTAGGGCGGTCATGTTGGAGTTGTACAGAATCTTGGTGAAGCCACAGCTGGAGTACGGTGTGCAGTTCTGGTTGCCACATTATAGGAAGGATGTGATTGCACTTGAGGGGGTGCAGAGGAGATTCATCAGGATGTTGCCCCTGGGATGAAGCATTTAAGTTATGAAGAGAGGTTGGATAGACTTGGGTTGTTTTCAATGGAGCAGAGAAGACTGAGGGGCGACATGATTGAGGTGTACAAGATTATGAGGGGCATGGACAGGGTGGATAGGAAGCAGCTGTTCCCCTTAGCTGAAGGGTCACTCATAAGGGGGCATACGTTCAAGGTGAGGGGCAGGAGGTGTAGGGGGGATGTGAAGAAAAACTTTTTTACTCAGAGGTGGTGACGGTCTGGAATGCATTGCCTGGGAGGGTGGTGGAGGCGGGTTGCCTCACATCCTTTAAAAAGTACCAGGATGAGCACTTGGCATGTCATAACATTGAAAGGTATGGGCCAAGTGCTGGTAGGTAGGTCAAGTGTTTCTCATGTGCCGGTGCAGACTCAATGGCCGGATTCTGTGATTCAGTCCCCACTTAATTAAACAGCACCCCCCAATTCCCAGTTAATTAAACTGCACCCCCAATCCCCAGTTATTTAAACTGCATGCCCAGTCCTCAGTTAATTAAACTGCAGCCCTGCAATCCCAACTTAATTAAACTGCACCCCCAAATACCCAGTTAATTAAACTGCGTCCTCCAATGCCCAGTTAATTAAAATGCAGCCCCATCCCCAGTTATTTAAACTGCACCCTCAATTCTCAGTTAATTAAACTGCATCGCTAATCCCCAGCTAATTAAACTGAACCACCAATTCCCAGTTAATTAAACTGAAGCACCAATCTGCAGTTAATTAAACGTTACCCCTAATCCCCAGTTAATTAAACTGCACCTCCAATTCCCAGTTAATTATACTGTGCCCCCAATCCACAGTTAATGAAACTGCAGCCCCCAATCGTTAATTAATTAAAGTGCAACCCTAATCCACTCCCCAGTTAATTAAACTGCACCCCTTATCTCCAGTTAATTAAACTGTGCCCCGAATCCCCAGTTAATTAAAATGTATCCCCCGAATCGCCAGTTAATTAAACAACACCCCATATCCAAGGTTATTTAAAAAGCAGCCCCCCAATCCGCATTTAACTGAACTGCAGCCCCCAATCGTCAAATAATTAAGATGAACCACTAACCCCCAGTTAATTAACTTAAACTCCTAATACACAGTTATTTAAACATCAGCCCCCGAATCCCCAGTTAATTAAACAATACTCCTAATACACGATTATTTAAAAAGCAGCCCCCCAATCCCCAATTAATTGAACTGCAGCCCCCAATCATCAATTAATTAAACTGCACCACTAATCCCCAGTTAATTAAATTACACCCCTAATCCACAGTTATTTAAACTGCAGCCCCCAATCATCAGTTAATTGAACTGCAGCCCTAACCCCCAGTTAAACTGCAGCCCGAATCGCCAGTTAATTAAACAGCACCACTAATTCCCAGTTAATTAACCTTTACTCCCAATCCCCACTTAATTAAAATGCACTCCCAGTTAATTAAACTGCACCCAAAATTCCCGGTTAATTAAAATGATCCCCCAATTCCCAGTTAATTAAACTGAACCACCAACCTGCAGTTAATTAAGTGTTACCCCTAATCCCCAGTTAATTAAACTGCACCGCCCTAATCCCCAATTAAAGTGCATCCCCAAACATCAGTTAATTGAATTTACCACCCAATCCCCAGTTAATTAAATTGCACCCCTAATCCTCAGTTAATAAAACTGCACCCCTAATCCTCAATTAAATAAACTGAACCCTGAATCCACAGTTAATTAGACTGCATACCCCAATCCCAGTTAATTCAACTGCACCCCCCCAATCCCCAGTTAAATACACTGCATCTCCAGTCCCAAAATAATTAAACTGCAACCTAATCCCCAGTTAATGAAACCGCAGCGCCCCAATCCCCGGTTAATTAAACGGCACCTCAATCCTCCGTGAAACTGTACCCCTGATCCCCAGTTAATAAAGCTGCACCCCTAACCCCCAGGTAATTGAACTGCAGCCCCGAATTCCCAGTTAATTAACCTGTGCCCCCAATCCCCAGTTAATTAAACTGCAACCCTAATCCCCAGTTAATTAAACTGCACCCCGAATCCCCAGTTAATTAAACTGCAAACCCCACCCCCAATTCCCAGGTGGGTAAACAGCATCCCCAATTCCCAGTTAATTAATCTGCACCTCCAGTCCCAAGATAATTAAACTGCATCCCTAATCAACAGTTAATTAAACTGCAGCGCCCCAGTTCCCAGTTAATTAAAATGCAGCCCAATCCTCCGGTAAACTGTATCCCTAATCCCCAGTTAATAAAACTGCACCCCCAATCCCCAGTTAACTAAGCTGCAACCCTAATCCCCAATTAATTGAACAGAAGCCCCCGAATTCCCTGTTAATTAACCCGTGCCCCCACTCCCCAGTTAAACTTCACCACTAATCCCCAGTTAACTAAAGTGCACCCCGAATCCCCAGTTAATTAAACTGCACCCCAATTCCCCAGTTAATTCAACTGCACCCCCCAATCTCCAGTTAAATAAATTTCACCCCCTGTCCCAAGATAATTAAACTGCATCCGTAATCCACAGTTAATGAAACTACGGCACCACAATCCCCGTTTAATTAAAGTGCAGCCCCAATCCTCCGTTAAACTGTTCCCCTAATCCCCAGTTCATAAAACTGCACCCCCAATCCCCAGTTAATTAACCAGCACCCCCTATCCTCAGTTAATTAAAATGCTCCCCCTGTCCCAGTTCATTAAACTGCATCCTCAATTCCCAGTTAATTAAAATGATCCCCCAATTCCCAGTTAATTAAACTGAACCACCAATCCGCAGATAATTAAATATTACCCCTAATCCCCATTTAATTAAACTGCACACCCCCAATCCCCAGTTAAACTGCACTTCCCAAACCCTGGTTAATTAAATTGCACATCCCAATCCCCAGGTAATTAAACTGCACCCCCAATCCCTAGTCAATTAAACTGCACCCCCGAATCCCCGGTTAATAAAACTGCACTCCCAATCCCCAGTTAATTAAACTGCAACACTAATTCCCAGTTAATTGAACTGTGCCCTCACTCCCCATTTAATTAAACAGCACCACTAATCCCCAGTTAATTAAGCTCCACCCCTAATCGTCAGTCAATTACACTGCACCCCGATTCCCTAGTTAATCAAACTGCAGCCCCCACTCCCAGTGAATTCAACTGCACCCCCCAAACACCAGTTAATTAAACTGCACTCTCAGTCCCAAGATAATTAAACTGCAACCCTAATCCACAGTTAATTAAACTGCACACCCACAATCCCAGTTAATTAAACCGCACTGCCAGTCCCAAGATAATTAAACTGCATCCTTAATCCTCAATTAATGAAACAGCAGCACCCCAATCCCCGGTTACTTAAACTGCAGCCCCAATCCTCCGTTAAACTCTACCCCTAATCCCCAGTTAATAAAACTGCACCCCTAATCTCCAGTTAATTGAACTGCAGCCCCTGAATTCTCAGTTAATTAACCTGCACCCCTAATCCCAAGTTAATTAAACTGCACTCCTAATCTCCAGTTAATTGAACAGAACACTCCCAATCCCAGTTAATTAAACTGCACCCCCAGTTCCAAGATAATTATACTGCACCCCAGTCCCAAGATAATTAAACTGCATCCCTAATCCCCAGTTAACGAAACTGCAGCACCCCAATTGCTGGTTAATTAAACTGCAGGCCCAATCCCCCATTAAACTATACCCCTAATCCCTAGATAATAAAACTGCAGCCCCAATTGTCAGTTAATTAAATTGCACCTCTAATCTCGTTAATTATACTGCATCCCCAATTCTGAGTTAGTTAAACTGCAGCCCCCCAATCCAGTTAATTGAACTGCAGCCCCCAATTGTCAATTAATTAAACTGCACCACTAATCCCCAGTTAATTAAATTACACCCCTAATCCAGAGTTATTTAAACTTCAGCCCCCAAATCCCCAGTTAATTAAAAAAACACCCCTAATCCACAGATTTTGAAAAAGCAGCCCCCCAATCCCTAGTTAATTGAACTGCAGCCCCCAACCGGCAATTAATTAAACTGCACCACTAAACCCCAGTTGATTAAATTACACCCCAAATCAACAGGTATTTTAACACAGCCCCTGAATCCTGAGTTAATTGAACTTCTGCCCTAATTCCCAGTTAATTAAACTGCAACCCTAATCCACAGTTAGTTAAACTGCACACCCTCAATCCCAGTTAATTAAACTGCACTCCCGAATCCCCAGTTAATACAATTGCAACTCTAATCCTCCATTAATTGAATTGCAGCCCCCGACTTCCCAGTTAATTAACCTGTGCCCCCACTCCCCAGTTAATTAAACTGCAGCACCCCAATCCCCAGTTAATTAAACTGCACTCCCGAATCCCCAGTTAATTGAACTGCAGCCCCTGAATTCCCAGTTAATTAACCTGCATCCCTAATCCCAAATTAATTAAACTGCACTCCTAATCTCCAGTTAATTGAACTGAATACTCGCAATCCCAATTCATTAAACTGCACTCCCAGTTCCAAGATAATTATACTGCACCCCAGTCCCAAGATAATTAAACTGCATCCCTAATCCCCAGTTAACGAATCTGCGTCAATTAATTAAACTGCACCAATAATCCCCAGTTATTTAAACTTCAGCCCCCGAATCCCCAGTTAATTAAACAATACCCCTAATCCACAGTTATTTAAACTGCAGACCCTAATCCCCAGTTAATGGAACAGCAGCCCTGATCCCCAGTTAATTAAACAGCGCCCCTAATCCCCAGTTAATTAACCAGCACACCCAACCCCATTTAATTAAACTGCACTCACAATTCCCAGTTAAATAAACTGAACCACAAATCCACAGTTAATTAAAAGTTACCCCTAATCCCCATTTAATTAAACTGCACCCCCAATCCCCAGTTAAACTGCACCCTCCAAACCACAGTAATACAACTGTAACCCTAATCCCCCATTAATTGAATTGCAGCCCCCGACTTCCCAGTTAATTAACCTGTGCCCCCACTCCCCAGTTAATTAAACTGCACCTAGAATCCCCAGTTAATTAAACTGTAACCCTAATCCCCAATTAATTGAACTGCAGCCGCCACTCCCAGTTAAATCAACTGCAACCCCCAATCCCCAATTAATTAAACTGCACCCTTAGTCCCAAGATAATTAAACTGCATCCGTAATCCCCACTTAATGAAACTGCAGCGCCCCAATCCACGGTTAATTAAACTGCAGCCCCAATCCTCCATTAAACTGTATCCCTAATGCCCAGTTAATAAAACTGCATCCCTAATCTCCACTTAATGAAACTGCAGTGATGCAATCCACGGTTAATTAAACTGCAGTGCCAACCCTCCGTTAAACTGTATCCCTAATCCCCAGTTAATAAAACTGCATCCCTAATCCCCAGTTAATTGGAAAGCAGCCTCTGAATTACCAGTTAATTAATTTGTGCCCCACCTCACCAGTTAATTAAACTGCACACCTAATCCCCAGTTAATTAAACTGCACCCTGAATCATCAGTTACTTAAACTGCTCCCCCCCAAACCCCAGTTAATTAAACTGCACGCTCCAAACCCCAGTTAATTAAAATGAACTGCCAGTCCATAGATTATTAACCTGCATCCCTAATCCCAATTTAGTGAAAGTGCAGCACCCAATCCCTGGTTAATTAAGTTTGAGTCCACCATCCCAGTTTATTAAACTGCACTGCCTAATTCCAAATTAATTAAACGACACACCCATTCTCAAGATAAATAAACTGCATCCCTAATCCCCAGTTAATTAAACGGCACCCAGAATCCCCAGTTAATTAAACTACACCCCCCAATCCCAAGATAATTAAACTGCAACCCTAATGCCCAGTTAGTGAAACTGCAGCGCCTCAATCCCCGGTTAATTAAACTGCACCTCAATCCTCCGTTAAACTTTACCCCTAATCCCCAGTTAATAAAACTGCACCCCTAATCCCCAGTTAATAAAACTGCACCCCTAATCCCCAGTTAATTGAACAGCAGTCCCAAATTCCCAGTTAATTAACCTGTGCCCCCAATCCCCAGTTAATTATATTGCATCCCTAATCCCCAGTTATTTAAACTGCACCCCGAATCCCCAGTTTATTAAACTGCACCCCACAATTCCCAGGTCGTTAAACAACACCCAATTCCAAGTTAATTAAACTTCCCCCCAGTCCCAAGATAATTAAAATGCATCCCTAATCCACAGTTAATGAAACTGCAGTGCCCCAATCCCTGGTTAATTAAACTGCAGCCCCAATCCCCAGTTAATTGAACTGCAAGCCTAATCCCCAGTTAATTGATCTGCAGCCCCCACTCCCAGTTAAATCAACTGCAACCCCCAATCCCGTTAATTAAACTGCACACTCAGTCCCAAAATAATTAAACTGCATCCCAAATCCCCACTTAATGAGACTGCAGCGACACAATCCCCAGTTAATTAAACTGCAGCCTCACTCCTCCATGAAATTGTATCCCTAATCCCCAGTTAATAAAACTGCACCGCTAATCCCCAGTTAATGAAACTGAAGTGACACAATTCCTGGTTAATAAAACTGCAGCGCCAATCCTCCGTTAAACTGTATCCCTAATCCCCAGTTAATAAAACTGCACCCCTAATCCCCAGTTACTTAAACTGCACCCCGAATCCTCAGTTACTTAAACTGCAACCACCCCAATCCCAGTTAATTAAACTGCACCCTCCAATCCCCAGTTAATTAAACTGAACAGCCAGTCCATAGATTATTAAATTGAATCCCTAATCCCAATTTATTGAAAGTGCAGCACCCCAATCCCCGGTTAATTAACCTTCAGGCCCCCATCCCAGTTTATTAAACTGCACTGCCTAATCCCAAATTAATTAAACTGCACACCCATTCCCAAGATAAAAAAACTGCCCTCCTAATCCCCAGTTAATTGAACTGCAGCCCCCAAATTCCCAGTTAATTAACCTGTGGTTCCACTCCCTACTTAATTAAACTGCACCTTCAATCTCCAGTTAACTAAACTGCATCCCTAATCCCCAATTAATTAAACGGCACCCAGAATCCCCAGTTAATTAAACTGCACCCCACAATCTCAAGATAATTAAGCTGCATCCCTATCCCCAGTTAATTGAACAGCCGTCCCAAATTCCCAGTTAATTAACCTGTGCCCCCAATCCCCAGTTAATTATACTGCATCCCTAATCCCCAGTTAATTAAACTGCACCCCGAATCCCCAGTTAATTAAACTGAAACCCACAATTCCCAGGTGGTTAAACAGCACCCCAATTCCCAGTTAATTAAACTGCAGCCCCATTCCCAAGATAATTAAACTGCACTTCTAATCCCCAGTTAATTGAACAGTAGGCCCCGAATTCACAGTTCATTAAACTGTGCCCCACTCCCTAGTTAATTTAGCTGCACCCCAAGTCCCCAGTTAATAAAAGTGCACCCCCCACTCCCAGTTAATTCAACTGCACCCGCCAATCCCCAGTCAATTAAACTACAGCCCCAATCGCAAGATAATTAAACTGAATCCCTAATCCCAATTAAATGAAACTGCAGCGCTCCAATCCCAGGTTAATTAAACTGCAGGCCCCCCATCCCAGTTTATTAAACTGCACTCCCTAATCCCAAATTAATTAAACTGCACTCCCATACCCAAGTTAATTAAACTGCACAACTCATCCTCAGTTAATTGAACTGCAGCCACCGAATTCCCAGTTAATTAACCTGTGCCCCAACTCCCCAGTTGTTTAAACTTCACCCCTAATCCCCAGTTAATTAACATGCATCCTTAATCCCCACTTAATTAAACTGCATCCCGAATCACCAGTTAATTAAACTGCACCCCTCCTCAATCCCAGTTAATTAAACTGCACCGCCGCAATCCCCGGTTAATTAAACTACAGCCTCAGTCCCACGATAATTAAATTGCATCCCTTTTCCCAATTTAATGAAACTGCAATGCCCCAATCCCAGGTTAATAAAACTGCACCCCCAATCCCCAGTTATTTAAACTGCAAACCTAATCCCTAGTTAATTGAACAGCATGCCCCAAATTCCCAGTTAATTAATCTGTGTCCCAGTCCCCAATTAATTAAACTACATCACTAATCCCCCGTTAATTAAACTGCACCCCCCAATTGCCGTTAATTCAACTGCACTGCCAATCCCCAGTCAATTAAACTGCACCCCAAATCGCAAATTAATTAAACTGCATCCCTAATACCAATTTAATTAAACTGCAGCGCCCCAATTCCCAGTTAATTAAACTGCAGCCCCAATCCTCCTTTAAACTGTACCCCTAATCCCCAGATAATAAAACTGCACCCCCAATCCCCAATTAATTAAACTGCATCCCTAATCCCAATTTTATGAAACTGCAACGTCCCAATCCCCGGTTAATTAAACTGCAGGCCCACCATTCCAGTTTATTAAATTGCACCATATAAAGCCCAGTTAATTAAACTGCACCCCCATTCCCAAGATAATTAAACTGCACTTCTAATCCCCAGTTAATTGAACTGCAGCCCCAATCCACAGATAATTAAACTGCAACCTTAATCCCCAGTTAATTGAACAGTAGGCGCCGAATTCACAGTTAATTAAACTGTGTCCCACTCCCTAATTAATTTAGCTGCACCCCAAGCCCCCAGTTCATTAAGCTGCACCCCCCACTCCCAGTTAATTCAACTGCACCTGCCAATCCCCAGTCAATTAAACTACACACCCAATCGCAAGATTATTAAACTGCATCCCTAATCCCAATTTAATGAATCTGCAGTGCCCCAATCCAAGTTTATTAAACTGCACTCCCTGATCCCAAATTAATTAAACTGCCCTCCCATTCCCAAGGTAATTGAACTGCACAATTCATCCTCAGTTAATTGAACTGCAGCACCCGAATTCTCAGTTAATTAACCTCTGCCCACACTACCCAATTAATTAAGCTGCACCCCTAATCCCCTGTTAATTATGTGCATCCTTAATCCCCGATTAATTAAACTGCACCCCGAATCACCAGTTATTTAAACTGCACCCCCCCTCAATCCCAGTTAATTAAACTGCAACGCCCCCATCCCCAGTTAATTAAACTACAGCCCCAGTCCCACGATAATTAAACAGCATCGCTAATCTCAATTTAATGAAACTGCAATGCCCCAATCCCCGGTTAATTAAACTGCAGCCCCAATCCTCCTTTAAACTGTACCCCAAATCCCCAGGTAATAAAACTGCACCCCCAATCCCCAGTTAATTAAACTGCAACCCTATTACCCAATTAATTGAACAGCAGGCCCCGAATTCCCAGTTAATTCATCTGTGCCCCAGTCCCCAGTTAATTAAACTGCACCCCCCAATCCCAGTTAATTCAACTGCACACGCCAATCCCCAGTCAATTAAACTGCACCCCCAATCGCAAGATAATTAAACTGCATCTCTAATCCCAATTTAATTAAACTGCAGCGCCCCAATCCCCGGTTAACTAAACTGCAGCCCCAATCCTCCTTTAAACTGTACCCCTAATCTCCAGGTAATAAAAATGCACCCCAATCCCCAATTATTTAAACAGCATCCCTAATCCCAATTTTATGAAACTGCAATGAACCAATCCCCGGTTAATTAAACTGCAGGCTCACCAACCCATTTTATTAAATTGCACCCCTAAAGCCCAGTTAATTAAACTGTACCTCCATTCCCAAGATAATTAAACTGCACTTCTAATCCCCAGTTAATTGAACTGCAGCCCTAGAAATTCCCAGTTAATTAAACTATGCCCCCAATCTCCAATTAATTAAACTGCACCCTTAATCCCCAGTTAATTAAACTGCACCCTTAATCACCAGTTAATTAAACTGCTCCCCCTAAACCTCAATTAATTCAACTGCACCCCTATTCCCAAGATAATTAAACTGCACAACTCATCCCCAGTTAATTGAAAAACAGCACCCAAATTCTCAGTTAATTAAGCTGTGCCCCCACTACCCAATTAATTAAACTGCACCCCTAATACCCAGTTATTTACACTGCACCCCTAATCCCCATTTAATTAATCTGCAACCTCCAATCCCCAATTAATTAAACTGCACACCCAGTGCCAAGATAATTAAACCACATCCCAATCCCCAGTTAATGAAACTGCAGCGTCCCAATCCCCGGTTAATTAAACTGCAGACCCAATCCTCCGCTAAACGTTACCCCTAATCCCCAGTTAATAAAACTGCACACCTAATCGCCAGTAAATTGAACTGCACTCCCAATTCCCAGTTAATTAACTTGTGCCCCCACTCCCCAGTTAATTAATCTGCACCCCTAATCCCTAGTTTATTAAAGAGCACCCCAAATCCCCAGTAAATTAAACTGCACCCTCCAATCACCAGTTAATTAAACTGCACACCCAGTCCCAAGATAATTAAACTGCATCCCTAATCCACAGTTAATGAAACTGCAGCGCCCCAATTCCCAGTTAATTAAACTGCATCCCCAATCCTCCGTTAAACTGTACCCCTAATCCCCAGTTAAAAAAACTGCAGCCCCAATCCCCAGATAATTAAACGGCAACTCTAATCCCTAGTTAATTGAACAGTAGGCCCCGAATTCCCAATTAAGTAATTTGTGCCCCACTCCCTAGTTAATTAATCTGCAAGCCTAATCCCCAGTTAATTGAACAGCAAGCCACCAATTCCCAGTTAATTAATCTGTGCCCCAGGCCCCATGTAATTAAACTGCACCACTAATCCCCTGTTAATTAAACTGCACCCCTAATCCCAGTTAATTCAACTGCACCCGCCAATCCCCAGTCAATTAAACTGCACCCGCAATTGTATGTTAATTAAACTGCATCCCTAATCCCAATTTAATGAAACTGCAGCACCCCAATTCCCGGTTAATTAAACTGCAGCCCCAATCCTCCTTTAAACTTTACCCCTAATCCCCAGTTAATAAAACTGCACACCCAATCCCCAATTAATTAAACTGCATCCCTAATCCCTATTTTATGAAACTGCAATGACCCAAGCCCCGGTTAATTAAACTGCAGACCCACCATCCCAGTTAATTAAATTGCGCCCCTAAAGCCCAGTTAATTAAACTGCACCCCCATTCCCAAGATAATTAAACTGCATTTCTAATCCTCAGTTAATTGAACTGCAGCCCACGAATTCCCAGTTAATTAAACTTTGCCCCCACTCCCCAATTAATTAAACTGCACCCTTAATCCCCAGTTAATTAAAAAGCACCCTGAATCACCAGTTAATTAAACTGCACCCTCTAATTCCAATTAATTCAACTGCACCCCTAGTCCCAAGATAATTAAAATGCATTCCTAATCGCCAATTAATGAAACTGCCGCAATCACCGATTAATTAAACTGCACCCCGAATCACCAGTAAATTAAACTGCAACTCCCCAATCCCAGTTAATTGAACTGCACCCCCAATCCCCAATTAATTAAACTGCAGCACCAATCCTCCATTAAACTGTACCCCTAATCCCCAGCTAATTAAACTGCACCCCCAATCCCCAGATAATTAAACTGCAACCTTAATCCCCAGTTAATTGAACAGTAGGCGCTGAATTCACAGTTAATTAAACTGTGCCCCACTCTCTAGTTAATTAAACTGCACCCCAAGTCCACAGTTAATTAAACCACCCCCCACTCCCAGTTAATTCAACTGCACCCGCCAATCCCCAGTCAATTAAACTATACCCCCAATCGCAAGATAATTAAACTGCATCCCTAATCCCAATTTAATGGAACTGCAGCGCCCCAATCCCTGGTTAATTAAACTGCAGGCCGCCCATCCCAGTTTAGTAAACTGCACTCACTAATCCCAAATTAATTAAACTGCACCCACATTCCCAAGATAATTAAACTGCACAACTCATCCCTAGTTAATTGAACTGCAGCACCCGAATTCTCAGTTAATTAACCTCTGCCCCCACAATCCAATTAATTAAACAGCACCCCTAATCCCCAGTTAATTAAAGTGCATCCTTAATCCCCGATTAATTAAACAGCAACCCTAATCCCAGTTAAATAAACTGCACCCCCCACTCACAGTTAATTCAAATGCACCCACCAATATCCAGTCGATTAAGCTGCACCCCCAGTTGCAAGATAATTAAACTGCATCCCTAATCCCAATTTAATGAAACTGCAGCACCCCTAAACCCTAGTTAATTAAAGTGCATCCTTAATCCCCGATTAATTAAACTGCACCCCGAATCACCAGTTAATTAAACTGCACCCCCCTCAATCCCAGTTAATTAAACTGCAATGCCCCAATCCCCAGTCAATTAAACTGCAGGGCCAGTCCCATGATAATTAAACCGCATCCCTAATCCCAATTTAATTAAACTTTAACACCCCAGTCCCCAGTTAATTAAACTGCAGGCCCACCATCCCAGTTTATTAAATTGCACCCCCTAAACCCCAGTTAATTAAACTGCACACTCATTCCCAAGATAATTAAACAGCACTTCTAATCCCCAGTTAAATGAACTGCAGCCCACAAATTCGTAATTAATTAACCTGTGCCCCCACTCCCCAATTAATGAAACTGCACCCCTAATCCCCAGTTAATTATGATGCACCCAACCGATCCCCAGTTACTTAAACTGCAACCCCAGTCCAAAGTTAACGAAACTGCATCCCTTATAACAAATTAACGAAACTGCAGCGCCGCAATCCCCGGTTAATTAAACTGTTCCCAACCAATCCCCAGTAAATTAAACTGCACACAACCAATCTCCAGTTAATTAAACTGCATCTCAAGTCCCAAGATAATTAAACTGCATCCCTAATCCACACTTAATGAAACTGCAGCCCCAATCCTCCATTAAACTGTTCCGCCAACCCCCAGTTAATTAAACTACAGCACCAATCCTCCGTTAAACTGTACCCCTAATCCCCAGTTAATAAAACTCACCCCCAATCACCAGCTAATTGAACTGCCACCCCCAAATTCCAAGTTAATTAAACTGTGCCCCCACTCCCCAGTTAAATAAACTGCACCTCTAATCCCCAGTTAATTAAATTGCTCCCCAAATCGCCAGTAAATTCAACTGGACCCCGAATCCCCAGTTAATTAAACTGTGTACTCCGTCCCACGATAATTAAAGTGCATCCCTAATCCCAATTTAATGAAACTGCTGCGCCCCAATCCCCGGTTAATTAAACTGCAGCCCTAATCCTCCGTTAAACTGTACCCCTAATTGCCAGTTAATAAAACTGCACCCCCAATCCTCAGATAATTAAACTGCAACCCTAATCCCCAGTTAATTAAAATGCACCCCCAATCCCTAGGTAATAAAACTGCACCCGCAAACCCCAATTAATTAAACTGCATCCCTAATCCCAATTTTATGAAACTGCAACGACCCAATCCCCGGTTAATTAAACTGCAGGCCCACCATCCCAGTTAATTAAACTGCACCACCATTCCCAAGATAATTAAACTGCACTTCTAATCCCTAGTTAATTGAACTGGAGCCCACGAATTCCCAGTTAATTAAACTATGACCCCACTCCCCAATTAATTAAACTGCACCCTTAATCGCCAGTTAATTAAACTGAATCCTGAATCACCAGTTAATTAAACTGCACACCCTAATCCCAATTAATTCAACTGCACCCCTAGTCCCAGGATAATTAAACTGCATTCCTTATCCCAATTTAATGAAACGGCTGTACCCCAATCCCCGGTTAATTAACCTGTAGGACACCCATCCCAGTTTAGTAAACTGCACCCCCTAATCACAAGTTAATTAAACAGCACACACATTCCCAAAATAATTAGACTGCACTCCTAATCCACAGTTAATTGAACTGCAGCCCCAGAATTCTCAGTTAATTAACCTGTGCCCCAACTCTGCAATAAATTAAACTGCACCACTATACCCCAGTTAATTAAAGTGCATCCTTAATCCCCGATTAATTGAACTGCACTCTGAATCACCAGTTAACTAAAATGTATCCCTAATCTCCAGTTAATGAGGTTGCAGTACCGCAATCCCCAGTTAATCAAACTGCAGGCCCCCCCTGCCATACCAGTTTATTAAATTGCACCCCCTAATCACAAGTTAATTAAACTGCACCCACATTCCCAAGATAATTAAACTGCACTTCTAATCCGCAGTTAAATGAACTACAGCCCCCCGAATTCGCAATTAATTAACCTGTGCCCCCACTCCGCAATTAATTAAACTGCACCACTAATCCTCAGTTAATTAAATTGAATCCCTAATCCCTAGTTAATTAAACTGCACACCCAATCTCAGTAAATTAAACTGCATCCAACCAATCCCCAGTTAATTAGACTGCACCCCAAGTCCCAAGATAATTAAACTGCATCCCTAATCCACAATTAATGAAAGTGCAGCCACAGTCCTCCGTTAAACTGTACCCTCAACCCCCAGTTAATTAAACTGCAGCACCAATCCTCCGTTAAACTGCACCCCTAATCCCCAGTTAATAAAACTGCAACCCTAATCCCCAGCTAATTGAACTGCCACCTCCAAATTCCCAGTTAATTAAACTGTGCCCCCACTTCCCAGTTAAATAAACTGCATCCCTAATCCCCAGTTAATTAAATTGCACCCCGAATCACCAGTTAATTCAACTGGACCCCGAATCCCCAGTTAATTAAACTGCATCCCTTATCCCAATTTAATGAAACTGCAGCGCCCCAATCCCCGGTTAATTAACATGTAGGACACCCATCCCAGTTTATTAATCAACACCCCCTAATCACAAATTAATTAAAATGCACTCCTAATCCACAGTTAATTAAACTGGACCCCGAATCACCAGTTAATTAAATTGCACCCCCCCTCAATCCCACTTAATTAAACTGCAACCCAATCTCCGGTTAATTAAACTACAGCCCCAGTCCCATGATAATTAAACTGCATCTCTAATCCCAATTTAATGAAACTGCAGCCCCAATCCTTCCTTTAAACTGTACCCCTAATCCCCAGTTAAAAAAACTGCATCCCCACTCCCCAGTTAATTGTACTGCAACCCACTCCCCAGTTAATTGAAAAGTAGGCCCCAAATTCCAAATTAATTAATCTGTGCCCCCACTCCCCAATTGATTAAACTACTCCCCTAATCCGCAGTTAATTAAAGTGCATCCTTAATCCCTGATTAATTAAACTGCACCCTGAATCACCAGTTAATTAAACTGCACCCCCCCTCAATCCCACTTAATTAAACGGCAACGCCCCAATCCCCGGTTAATTAAACTACAGCCCCAGTCCCACGATAATTAAACAGCATCTCTAATCCCAATTTAATGAAACTGCAGACCCAATTCTTCATTTAAACTGTACCCCTAATCCCCAGTTAATTATACTGCAACCCACTCCCCAGTTAATTGAACAGCGTGCCCCGAATTCCCAGTTAATTAATCTGTGCCCCAGTCCCCAGTTAATTAAAATGCACCACTAATCCCCTGTTAATTAAACTGCACCCCCCAATTCCAGTTAATTCAACTGCACCCGCCAATCCCCAGTCAATTAAACTGCACCCCCAATCGCAAGATAATTAAACTGCATCCCTAATCCCAATTTAATGCAACTGCAGCGCCCTAATCCCCAGTTAATTAAAATGCAGCCCCAATCCTCCTTTGCACTGTACCCCTAATCCCCAGTTAATAAAACTGCAACCCCAATCGCCAATTAATTAAACTGCACCCCTTAATCCCAATTTTATGAAACTGCAATGACCCAATCCCCAGTTAATTGAACTGCAGCCCACGAATTCCCACTTCATTAAACTATGACCCCACTCCCCAATTAATTAAACTGCACCCTTAATCCCAAATAATTCAACTGCCCCCCCTAGTCCCAAGATAATTCAACTGCATTCCTAATCCCCAGTTAATGAAAATGCCGCGCTGCAATCCCCGATTAATTAAACTGTACCCCGAGTCAGCACTGAGTTAAACTGCAACTCTCCAATCCCAGTTAATTAAACTGCACCCCAAATCCCTAGTTATTAAAGAGCACGCCGAATCCCCAGTTAGTTAAATTACAGCCCCCGAATCCCCAGTTAATTAAACAGCACCCCCACTCCCCAATTGATTGAACTGCACCCCTAATCCCCAGTTAATTAAAGTGCAACCCTAATCCCTGATTAATTAATCTGCACCCTGAATCACCAGTTAATTAAACTGCATCCCCCTCAATCCCAGTTAATTAAACTGCAATGCCCCAATCCCCAGTTATTTAAAATGCAGCCCCAGTCCCCCGATAATTAAACTGCATCCCTCATCCCAATTTAATGAAACTGCAACGTCCCAATCCCTGGTTAATTAAACTGCAGCACCAATCCTCTGTTAAACTGTCCCCTTAATCCCCAGTTAATAAAACTGCAACCCTAATCCCCATCTAATTGAACTGCCACCCCCAAATTCCAAGTTAATTACTGAAACTGCAGCACCGCAATCCCCAGTTAATTAACCTGTATGACGCCCATCCCAGTTTATTAAACTGCACCCCCTAATCACAAGTTAATTAAACTGCACCCACATTCCCAAGATAATTAGACTGCACTCTTAATCCACAGTTAATTGATCTGCAGCCCCCAAATTCCCAGTTAATTAACCTGTGCCCCACCTCCCCAATTGATTATACTTCACCCCTATTCCCCAGTTAATTAAAGTGCATCCTTAATCCACGATAAATTAAACTGCACCCCGAATCACCAGTTAATTAAACTGCACACCCCCTCAATCCCACTTAATTAAACTGCAATGTCCCAGACCCCGGTTAATTAAACTGCAGCCCCAGTCCCACGATAATTAAACTGCATCCCTAATCCCAATTTAATGAAACTGCAGCACCCCAATCCCTGGTTAAATAAACTGCAAGTCCCCCATCCCAGTTTATTAAACTGCGCTCCCTAATCCCAAATTAATTAAACTGCGTGCCAATTCCCAAGATAATTAAACTGCGCAACACATCCCCAGTTAATTGAACTGCAGCACCCGAATTCTCAGTTAATTAACCTGTGCCCCCACTCACCAATTAATTAAACTACACCCCTAATACCCAGTTAATTAAACTGCATCCCTAATCCCCATTTAATTAATCTGCACCCTCCAATCCCCAATTAATGAAACTGCAGCGCCCCAATCCCTGTTTAATTAAACTGCAGATCCAATCCTCCGCTAACCTGTATACCTAATCCCCAGTAAATTGACCTGCACTCCCAATTCCCAGTTAATTAAGCCGTGCCCCCACTCCCCTATTAATTAATCTGCACCCCTAATCCCTAGTTTATTAAAGAGCACCCCGAATCCCCAGTTAATTAAATTGCACTCCCAGTCCCTAGATAATTAAACTGCATCCCTAATCCCCAGTTAATGAAACTGCAGCGCACCTTGCCCCGGTTAATTAAACTGCAGCCCCAATCCTCCGCTAAACTGTACCACTAATCCCCAGTTAATAGAACTACACCCCCAATCCCCAGATAATTAAACTGCAACCCTAATCCCCAGTTAATTGAA
Organism: Carcharodon carcharias; assembly: GCF_017639515.1. Taxonomy (NCBI): domain Eukaryota; kingdom Metazoa; phylum Chordata; class Chondrichthyes; order Lamniformes; family Lamnidae; genus Carcharodon; species Carcharodon carcharias. The sequence goes on from NC_054481.1 coordinate 83,217,347, forward strand.
CAGTAGGCCCTGAATTCCCAGTTAATTAACCTGTGCCCCACTCCCTAGTTAATTAAACAGCACCCCTAATCCCCAGTTAATTAAATTGAAGAGAACAAACGTAAACTGGGCGACCGCTTTGCAGAACAACTGCGGTCTGTCCGCAAGAATGACCCAAACGTCCCTGTCGCTTGCCATTTTAACACTCCACCCTGCTCTCTTGCCCACATGTCTGTCCTTGGCTTGCTGCATTGTTCCAGTGAAGCCCAACGCAAACTGGAGGAACAACACCTCATCTTCCGACTAGGCACTTTACAGCCTTCTGGACTGAATATTGAATTCAACAACTTTAGGTCTTGACCTCCCTCCTCCATCCCCACCCCCTTTCTGTTTCCCCCTTCCTTTTGTTTTTTTTTCCAATAATTGATATAGATTTTTCTTTTCCCACCTATTTCCATTATTTTTAAATATTTTTAAATCTTTTATGCTCTCCCCACCCCCACTAGAGCTATACCTTGAGTGCCCTACCATCCATTCTTAATTAGCACATTCGTTTAGATAATATTACCAACTTTAACACCTATGTGTTCTTTTGTTCTGTTGTTTGTGACATCATTTGATGATCTGCTTCTATCACTGCTTGTTTGTCCCTACAACCACACCAACCCCCTCCACTTCTCTCTTTCTCTCCCCCACCCCACACACCTTAAACCAGCTTATATTTCAACTCTTTCTTGGACTCGAACTCAAGTTCTGTCAAAGGGTCATGAGGACTCGAAACGTCACTCTTTTCTTCTCCGCCGATGCTGCCAGACCTGCTGAGTTTTTCCAGGTAATTCTGTTTTTGTAATTAAATTGAATCCCTAATCCCCAGTTAATTAAACTGCACATCCAATCCCAGTTAATTAAACTGCACCCAACCGATCCCCAGTTAATTAAACTGCAGCCTAAGTCCCAAGATAATTAAACTGCATCCCTAATCCACACTTAATGAAATTGCAGCCCCAATCCTCTGTTAAACTGTACACTCAAGCCCCAGTTAATTAAACTGCAGCACCAAGCCTCCGTTAAACTGTACCACTAATGCCCTGTTAATAAAACTGCAACCCTAATCCCCAGCTAATTGAACTGTCACCCCCAAATTCCCAGTTAATTAAACTGTGCCCCCATTCCCCAGTTAAATAAGCTGCACCCCTAATGCCCAGTTAATTAAATTGCAACCTGAATCACCAATTAATTCAACTGGACCCCGAATGCCCAGTTAATTAAACTGCAGCCCCAATCCTCCTTTAAACTGTACCCCTAATCCACAGTTAATAAAACTGCACCCCCAATCCCCAGTTAATTAAACTGCAACCCTAATCCCCAGTTAATTGAACAGTCGGCCCCGAACTCCCGTTTTAATTAATCTGTGCCCCAGTCCCCAGTTAATTAAACTGCACCACTAATCCCCTGTTAATTAAAGAGCATCCCCAATCCCAGTTAATTCAACTGCACCCGCCAATCCCCAGTCAATAAAACTGCACCCCCAATCGCAAGGTAAATAAACTGCATCCCTAATCCGCACTTAATGAAAGTGCAGCCCCAATCCTCCGTTAAACTGTACCCTCAACCCCTAGTTAATTAAACTGCAACCTTAATCCCCAGCTAATTGAACTGCCACACCCAAATTCCCAGTTAATTAAACTGTGTCCCCACTCCCCAATTAATTAAATTGCACCCTGAATCCCCAGTTAATTCAACTGGACCCCGAATCCCCAGTTAAGTAAACTGCATCCCTTATCTCAATTTAATGAAACTGCAGCGCCCCAATCCCCGGTTAATTAACCTGTAGGACGCCCATCCCAGTTTATTAAACTGCACCCCTTAATCACAAGTTAATTAAACTGCACCCACATTCCCAAGATAATTAGACTGCACTCCTAATCCACAGTTAATTGAACTGCAGCCCCCGAATACCCAACTAATTAACCTGTGGCCCCACTCCCCAATTGATTAAACTGCACCCCTAATCCCCAGCTAATTAAAGTGCATCCTTAATCCCCGATTAATTAAACTGCACCCCGAATCACCAGTTAGTTAAACTGCAACCCCCGCAATCCCAGCTAATTAAACTGCAATGCCCCAATCCCCAGTTAATTAATCTACAGCCCCATTCCCACGATAATTAAACTGCATCTCTAATCCCAATTTAATGAAACTGCAACGACCCAATCCCCGATTAATTAAACTGCAGCCCCAATCCTCCTTTAAACTGTACCCCTAATCCCCAGTTAATAAAAGTGCAACCCTAATCCACAGTTAATTGATCTGCAGCCCCCGAATTCCCAGTTAATGAAACAGTGCCCCCACTCCCCAATTGATTAAACTGCACCCCTAATCCCCAGTTAATTAAAGTGCATCCTTAATCCCCGATTGATTAAACAGCACCCCGAATCACCAGTTAATTAAAATGCACCCCCCCAATCCCAGTTAATTAAACTGCATCTCCGATCCCCAATTAATTAAACTACAGCCCCAGTCCCACGATAATTAAACTGCATCCCTAAACCCAATTTAATGAAACTGCAACGCTCCAGTCCCCGTTTAATTAAACTGCAAGCCCCCCATCCCAGTTTATTAAGTTGCACCCTCTAAACCCCAGTTAATTAAACTGCACTCTCATTCCCAAGGTAATTAAACAACACTTCTAATCCCCAGTTAAATGAACTGCAGCCCCCGAATTCGCAATTAATTTACCTGTGCCCCCACTCCCCAATTAATTAAACTGCACCCCTAATCCCAAGGTAATTAAATTGAATCCCTAATCCCCAGTTAATTAAACTAAAGCACCAATTCACAGTGAATGAAACTAAAGCACCAATCCACAGTTAATTGAATGTTACACCTAATTCCCATTTAAGTAAATTGCAGCCCCCCAATCCCCAGTTAAACTGCACCCCCGCAAAACCCAGTTAATTAAATAGCAACTCCCAATCCCCAGTTAAATAAACTGTACCCCCCCAATCCCCAGTTAATTAAACTGCATCCCGAATCCCCAGTTAATTAAACTACAACCTTAATCCCCAGTTATTTGAACTACAGACCCCAAATTCACAGTTAATTAATCTGTGGCCCCATTCCCCAATTAATAAAACTACACCCCTTATCCCCAGTTACTTAAACTGCACCCCTAATTCACAGTTAATTAAACTGCACCCCCCAATCCCATTTAATTCAATTGCAACCCCCAATCCCCAATTAATTAAACTGCACCTCCAATCGCAAGATAATTATACTGCATCCCTAACCCCAATTTAATAAAACTACAGTGCCCCAGTCCCCGGTTAATTAAACTGTAGTCCCCCCTCCCAGTTTATTAAACTGCACCTCCTAATCACAAGTTAATTAGACTGCAAACCCATTCCCTAGATAATTAAACTGCACTCCTAATCCCCAGTTAATTGAACTGCAGCCCCAGAATTCCCAGTTAATTAACATCTGTCCCCACTCCCCAATTCATTAAACTGCATCCCTAATCCCCAGGTAATTAATCTGCACCCACAGTCCCAAGATAATTAAACTGCATCCCTAATCCCCAGTTAATGAAACTGCAGCGCCCCAATCTATGGTTAATTAAACTGCAGCCCCAATCCTGCGCTAAACTATACCCATAATCCCCAGTTAATAAAACTGCACCCATAATCCCCAGTTAATTAAACGGCAGCACCGAATTCCCAGTTAATTAACCTGTGCCCTTACTCCCGAGTTAATTAAACTGCAACCCGAATCCCCAGTTAATTAAACTGCACCCCGAATCCCCAGTTAATTAAACTGTATCCCCCAATTCCCAGGTGGTTAAATAGTACCTACAATTCCTGATTAATTAAACGGCACCCCCAGTCCCAAGATAATTAAACGGCTTCCCTAATCCCCAGTTAATGAAACTGCAGCCCCATCCTTCCGTTAAACTGCATCCCTAATTCAAAGTTAATAAAAGTGCACCGCTAATCCCCAGTTAATTGAACGGCAGCCTCCGAATTCCCAGTTAACTAACATCTGCCCCCACTCCGCAGTTAGGTAATCTGCACCCCTATTCCCAGGTAATCAAACTGCTCCCCCCAATCCCCAGTTAAGTAAACTGCACCCCCAGTCCCAAGATAATTAAACCGCATCCCTAATCCCCACTTAATGAAACTGCAGCCCCAATCATCTGTTAAACTGTACCCTAATCCCCTGTTAATTAAACTGCACTGCTAATCCCCATTTAATTAAACTGCACCACTAATCCTCAGTTAATTAAACTGCACCCCTAATCCCCAGATAATTAAACTGCATCCCGAATACACAGTTAATAAACTGCACCCCCAGTCTCAAGATCATTAAACTGCATCCCTAATCTCCAGTTAATGAAACTGCAGCACCCCAATCTGTGGTTAATTAAACTGCAGAACCAATCCTGTTAAACTGTACCCCTAATCCCCAATTAATTAAAGTGCCAGTGCCCAGTTAATTAAGCTGCAACCCTAATCCCCAGTTAATTAATCTACAAGCCCGGAATTCCCAATTACTAAACCTGTGCCCACATTCCCCAGTTTATTAAACGTTTCCGCTAATTCCCCGTTAATTAAACTGCACACGCCCAATCCCCAGTTAAACTGCACCCTCCAAACCCCAGTTAATTAAATTGCAACTCCCGATCCCCAGTTAAATAACTTGCTCCCCCAATCCCCAGTTAATGAAACTGCACCCCGCAATCTCCAGTTAATTAAACTGCATCCCTAATCCTCAGTTAATAAAACTGCAGTGCCGCAATCCCCGATTAACTAAACTGCAGCTTGCAATCCCCGGTTAATTAAACTGCAGCCCCAATCCTCTGTTAAACTATACCCCCAATACCCAATTAATAGAACTGCAACCCTAATCCCCAATTAATTGAACTGCAGCCCCCGAATACCCAGTTATTTAACCTGTGCCCCCACTCCCCAGTTAATTAAATTCCACCCCGAATCCCCAGTTAATTAAACTGCATTCTGAGTCGCAAAATAATTAAACTGCACCCCTAATCCCCAAGTAATTAAACTGCTCCCCCCAATCCCCAGTTAATGAAACTTCATCCCAGTCCCAGGATAATTAAACTGCATCCCTAATAACCAGTTAATGAAACTGCAGCGCCCCAATCCATAATTAATTAAACTGCATCCCGAGACCCAAAATAATTAAACTGCACACCTAATCCTCAATTAACTTAACTGCACACCTAATACCCAGTTAATTAAACTGCATCCCTAATAACCAGTTAATGAAACTGCAGCGCCCCAATCCATAATTAATTAAACTGCATCCCGAGACCCAAAATAATTAAACTGCACACCTAATCCTCAATTAACTTAACTGCACACCTAATACCCAGTTAATTAAACTGCATCCCAGATCCCCACTTAATTAAACTGGTACCCTAATCCCCAGTTAATTGATCTAGAAGCCCCAGTTACTTAACCTGTGCCCGCATTCCCCAGTTTATTAAACGTTTCCGTTAATTCCCAGTTAATTAAATTGCAACTCACAATCCCCAGTTAAATAACCTGCTCCACCAATCCCCAGATAATGAAACTGCACACCCCAATCTCCAGTTAATTAAACTGCACCCCTAATCCCCAGACAATTAAACTGCTCTCCCCAATCCCCAGTTGATTAAACTGCATCCCAGTCCCAGGATAATTAAACTGCATCCCTAATCCCCACTTAATGAAACTGCAGCCCCAATCCTCCGTTAAACTGTGCCCCTAATGCCCAGTTAATTAAACTGCACCACTAATCCCCAGTTAATTAAACTGCACCAGTAATCCCCAGTTAATTAAACTGCACCCGTAATCCCCAGTTATTTAAACTGAACCACTAATCCCCAGGTAATTAAACTGCACCCCTAATCCCCAGATAATTAAACTGTATCCTGAATCTGCAGTTAATAAACTGCACCCCAAGTCCCACGATCATTAAACTGCATCCCTAATCTCCAGTTAATGAAACTGCAGCGCCCCAATCTGTGGTTAATTAAAGTGCAGAACCAATCCTCTGTTAAACCGTACCTCTAATCCCCAATTAATAAAACTGCCAATCTCCAGTTAATTAAACTGCAATCCTAATCCCTGGTTAATTGAACTGCAGCCCCCGAATTCCCAGTTACAAAACCTGTGCCCCCACTCCCCAGTTAATTAAATTCCACCCCGAATCCCCAGTTAATTAAACTGCATCCCGAGTCCCAAAATAATTAACCTGCACCCTAATCCACAGTTAATTAAACTTCACCCATTCTCCTCAGTTAATTAAACGGCATCCCAAATCCCCAGTTAATTAAGGTGCAACCCTAATCCCCAGTTAATTGAACTACCGGCCCCAAATTCCCAGTTAATTAATCTGTGCCCCCAATCTCCAGTTAATAAAACTGCACCCCTAATTTACAGTTAATTAAACTGCACCCCCCAATCCCATTTAATTCAACTGCAACCCCCAATCCCCAGTTAATTAAACTGCACCTTCAGTCGCAAGATCATTAAACTACATCCCTAATCCCAATTTAATAAAACTGCAGCGCCCCAATCCCAGGTTAATTAAACTGTAGTCCCCCTCTCAGTTTATAAAACTGCACCTCCTAATCCCAAATTAATTAGACTGCAAACCCATTCCCAAGATAATTAAACAGCACACCTAATCCACAGTTAATTGAACTGCAGCCCCAGAATTCCCAGTTAATTAAACTGTGTCCACACAATGCAATTCATTATACTTCACCCCTAATACCCAGTTAATTAAACTGCATCCCTAATCCCCTGTTAATTAATTTGCACCACCAGTCCCAAGATAATTAAATCGCATCCCTAATCCCCAATTAATGAAACTGCAGCGCCCCAATCCATAGTTAATTAAACTGCCTCCCGAGCCCCAAAATAATTAAACTGCACACCTAATCCTCAATTAATTTAACTGCACCCTAATCCCCAGTTAATTAAACTGCATCCCGAATCCCCAGTTAATTAAACTGGAACCCCAATCCACAGTTAATTGATCTACGCGCCCCAGTTACTTAACCTGTGCCCGCATTCCCCAGTTTATTAAACGTTTCCGCTAATTCCCAGTTAATTAAACTGCACCCCCCAATCCCCAGTTAAACTGCACCCTCCAAACCCCAGTTAATTAAATTGCAACTCCCGATCCCCAGTTAAATAACCTGCTCCCCCAATCCCCAGTTAATGAAACTGCACCCCGCAATCTCCAGTTAATTAAACTGCATCCCTAATCCTCAGTTAATGAAACTGCAGTGCCGCAATCCCCGGTTAACTAAACTGCAGTTCGCAATCCCCGGTTAATTAAACTGCAGCCCCAATCCTCCGTTAAACTATACCCCCAATACCCAATTAATAGAACTGCAACCCTAATCCCCAATTAATTGAACTGCAGCCCCCGAATACCCAGTTAATTAACCTGTGCCCCCACTCCCCAGTTAATTAAATTCCACCCCAAATCCCCAGTTAATTAAACTGCATTCTGAGTCGCAAAATAATTAAACTGCACCCCTAATCCCCAAGTAATTAAACTGCTCCCCCCAATCCCCAGTTAATGAAACTGCATCCCAGTCCCAGGTTAATTAAACTGCATCGCTAATAACCAGTTAATGAAACTGCAGCGCTCCCATCCATGGTTAATTAAACTGCATCCCGAGACCCAAAATAATTAAACTGCACACCTAATCCCCAGTTAATTAAACTGCATCCCGAATCTCCAGTTAATTAAACTGGTACCCTAATCCCCAGTTAATTGATCTACAAGCCCCAGTTACTTAACCTGTGCCCGCATTCCCCAGTTTATTAAATGTTTCCGCTAATTCCCAGTTAATTAAATTGCAACTCACAATCCCCAGTTAAATAACCTGCTCCCCCAATCCCCAGGTAATGAAACTGCACCCCCCAATCTCCAGTTAATTAAACTGCACCCCTAATCCCCAGACAATTAAACTGCTCCCCCCAATCCCCAGTTAATTAAACTGCACCCAAATCCCCAGTTAATTAAACTATACCCCCAATTCCCAGGTGGTTAAACAGTAATTGCAATTCCCGATTAATTAAATGGCACCCCCAGTCCCAAGATAATTAAACGGCATCCCTAATCCCCAGTTAATAAAACGGCAGCGCTGCAAACCCCGGTTAATTAAACTGCACGTCCCATCCCTCCGTTAAACATCATCCCTAATCCCCAGTTCATAAAAGTGCACCGCTAATCCCCAGTTAATTGAACGGCAGCCTCCGAATTCCCAGTTAATTAACCTCTGCCCCCACTCCCCAGTTAATTAAACTGCACCCCTATTACCAGGTAATTATATTGCTCCCCCCAGTCCCCAGTTAATTAAATTGCATCCCTAATCCCCAGTTAATGAATCTGCAGCGTCGCAATCCCCGGTTAATTAAACTGCAGCTCGCAAACCCCGGTTAAGTAAACTGCATCCCCAATCCTCCGTTAATCTATACCCCTAATCCCTAGTTAATAGAATTGCAACCCTAATCCCCAGTTAATTGAACTGCAGCCCCCAAATAACCAGTTAATTAACCTGTGCCACCAATCCCCAGTTAATTAAATTCCACCCCGAATCCCCAGTTAATTAAACTGCATCCCCAAGTCCCAAAATAATTAAACTGCACCCCTAATCTTCAGTTAATTAAACTGCACCCCTAATCCCCAGTTAATTAAACTGCATCCCGAATCCCCAGTTAATTAAACTGCAACCCTAATCCCCAGTTAGTTGAACTACAGGATACAAATTCCCAGTTAATTAATCTGTGCCCCCACTCCCTAGTTAATAAAACTGCATCCTTTATCCCCAGTTACTTAAACTGCACCCCTAATTCACAGTTAATTAAACTGCACCACGAATCCCCAGTTAATTAAACTGCACCCCTAAGCCCCAGATAATTGAACTGCATCCCGAATCGGCAGTTAATAAACTGCACCCCTAGTCCCACGATCATTAAACTGCATCCCTAATCTCCAGTTAATGAGACTGTGGTTAATTAAACTGCAGAACCAATCCTCTGTTAAACTGTACCCTTAATCCCCAATTAATAAAACTGCCAATCCCCAGTTAATTAAGCTGCAACACTAATCCCCAATTAATTGATCTACAAATCCCGAATTCCCAGTTACTTAACCTGTGCCTGCATTCCCCAGTTTATTAAACGTTTTGGCTAATTCCTAGTTAATTAAACTGCACCCCCCAATCCCCAGTTAAACTGCACCCCCCAAACCCCAGTTAATTAAACTGCAACTCCCAATCCTCAGTTAAGTAACCTGATCCCCCAATCCCCAGTTAATGAAACTGCACGTCCTTATCCCCAGTTAATGAAACTGCAGCGCCGCAATCCCCAGTTAATTAAACTGCATCCCTAATCCACACTTAATGAAACTGCAGCGGAATTCTCCGTTAAACTGTGCCCCTAATCCCCAGTTAATTAAACTGCATCCCTAATCCCCAGTTAATTAATCTGCACCCCCAGTCCCTAGATAATTAAACTGCAACCCTGATGACCAGTTAATGAAACTGTAGTGCACCAATCCACAGTTAATTAAATTGCAGCTCCAATCCTCCGCAAAACTGTACCCATAATCCCCAGTTAATAAAACTGCACCCTTAATCCCCAGTTAATTGAACGGCAGCACCGACTTCCCAGTTAATTAACCTGTGCCCTCACTTCCAAGTTAATTAAACTGCAACCCGAATCCCCAGTTAATTAAACTGAACCCCCAATTCCCAGGTGGTTAAACGGTAATTGCAATTCCCGATTAATTAAATGGCACTCCCAGTCCCAAGATAATTAAACAGCATCCCTAATCCCCAGTTAATTGAACGGCAGTGACGTATTCCCAGTTAATTAACCTGTGCCCTTACTCCCAAGTTAATTAAACTGCAACACGAATCCCCAGTTAATGAAAGTGCACAGCAAATTCCCAGTTAATTAAACAGCACCCCCCAATTCCCAGGTGGTTAAACTGTACCTGCAATTCCTGATTAATTAAATTGCACCCCCAGTCCCAACATAATTAAACGGCATCCCTAATCCCCAGTTAATGAAACTGCAGCGCCGCAATCCCCAGTTAATTAAACTGCAGCCCCATCCCTCCGTTAAACTGCATCCATAATCCCCAGTTAATAAAACTGCGCCGCTAATACCCCGTTAATTGAACGGCAGCCTCCAAATTCCGAGTTAATTAACCTCTGCCCCCACTCCCCAGTTAATTAAACTGCTCACCTAATCCCAGGTAATTAAACTGCTCCCCCCAATCCCCAGTTAATTAAACTGCACCCCAGTCCCAAGATAATTAAACTAGACAACTAATCCCCACTTAACGAAATGGCAGCCCCAATCCTCCGTTAAACTGCACCCTAATCCCCAGTTAATTAAACTGCACCCCTAATCCCCAGTTAATTAAACTGCACCACTAATCCCCAGTTAATGAAACTGCACACCTAATCCCCATGTAATTAAACTCCACCCCTAATCCCCAATTAATAAAACTGCCAATCCCCAGTTAATTAAACAACAACCCTAATCCCCATTTAATTGATCTACAAGCCCCGAATTCCCAGTTACTTAACCTGTGCCCACATTCCCAAGTTTATTAAACATTCCGGCTAATTCCCAGTTAATTAAACTGCACCCCCCAATCCCCAGTTAAACTGCACCCCCCAAACACAGGTTAATTAAACTGCAACTCCCAATCCTCAGTTAGATAACCTGCTCACCCAATCCCCAGTTAATGAAATTGCACACCCCAATCCCCAGTTAATTAAACTGCATCCCTAATCCCCAGTTAATGAAAATGCAGCGCTGCAATCCCCGGTTAATTAAACTGCAGCCCAAATCCTCCATTAAACTATACCCCTAGTCCCCAGTTAATAGAACTGCACTCCTAATTCCCAGTTAATTGAACTGCAGCTCCCGAATACCCAATAAATTAACCTGTGCCCCCACTCTCCAATTAAGTAAATTCCACACTGAATCCCAATAATTAAACTGCATCCCTAATCCCCATTTAACGAAACTGCATCCCCCATCCTCCGTTAAACTGTGCCCTTAATCCCCAATTAATTAAACTGCACCCCTAATCCCCAATTAATTAAACTGCATCCCGAATCCACAGTTAATAAACTGCACTGCTAGTCCCAAGATCATTAAACTGCATCCCTAATCTCCAGTTAATGAAACTGCAGCGCCCCAATCTGTGGTTAATTAAAGTGCAGAACCAATCCTCTGTTAAACTGTATGCCTAATCCCCAATTAATAAAACTGCCAATCTCTAGTTAATTAAACTGCAACCCTAATCTCCAGTTAATTGATCTACAAGCCCCGAATTCCCAGTAACTTAACCTGTACGCCCATTCTCCAGTTTATTAAATGTTTCCGCGAATTCCCAGTCAGTTAAACTGCACCCCCCCACTCCCCAGTTAAACTGCCCCCAAACCCCAGTTAATTAAATTGCAACTTCCAATCCCCAGTAAAATAACCTGCTCTCCCAATCCCCAGTTAATGAAATTGCAACCCCCAATCCCCAGTTAATTAAACTGCAACCCTAATCCCCAGTTAATGAAACTGCAGCGCCGCAATCCCCGGTTAATTAAACTGTAGCTCACATTCCCGGTTAAGTAAACTGCAGCCCCAGTCCTCCGTTAAACTATACCCCTAATCCCCAGTTAATAGAATTGTAACACTAATCCCCAGTTAATAGAATTGTAACACTAATCCCCAGTTAATTGAACTGCAGCCCCCGAATACCCAGTTAATTAACCTGTGACCCCACTCCCCAGTTAATTAAATTCCAGCCCGAATCCCCAGTTAATTAAACTGCATCCCGAGTCCCACAATAATAAAACTGCACCCCTAATCCTCAGTTAATTAAACTGCATCCCTAATCCCCAGTTAATTAATCTGTACCCCCAGTCCCAAGATAATTAAACTGCATCCCTAATCCCCAGTTAATGAAACTGCAGCGCCGCAATCCCCGTTTAATTAAACTGCAGCTCGCAATCTCCAGTTAATGAAACTGCAGCCCCAATCCTCTGATTAACTGTGCTCCTCAACCCCAGTTAATTAACATGCACACCTAATCCCCAGTCAATTAAACTGCACCACTAATCCCCAGTTAATTGAACTGCACCCCTCATCCCCAGATAATTAAAGTGCATCCCGAATCCGCAGTTTATATACTGCACCCCTAGTCCCAAGATTGTTAAACTGCATCCCTAATCTCCAGTTAATGAAACTGCAGTGCCCCAATCTGTGGTTAATTAAACTGCAGCCCCAATCCTCCATTAAACTATACCCCTAATCCCCAGTTAATAGAACTGCATCCCTAATCCCCAGTTAATTGAACAGCTGCCCCCTAATACCCAGTTAATTAACCTGTGCCCCCACTCCCCAGGTAATTAAATTCCACCCCGAATCCCCAGTTAATTAAACTGCATCCTGAGTCCCAAAATAATTAAACTGCACCCCTAATCCTCAGTTAATTAAACTTGCAACCCTTATCCCCAGTTAATTAAACTGCTCCCCCCAATTCCCTGTAAATAAAACTGCACCCCAGTCCAAGATAATTAAACTGCATCCCAAATCTCCAGTTAATGAAACTGCAGCCCAAACCTCTGATTAACTGTGCTCCTAATCCCCAGTCAATTAACCTGCACCCCTAATCCCCAGTTAATTAAACTGCACCACTAATCCCCAGTTAACTAAACTGCAACCCTAATCCCCAGTTAACTGATCTACAAGCCCCGAATTCCCAGTTACTTAACCTGTGCCCGCTTTCTCCAGTTTATTAAACGTTTCCGCGAATTCCCAGTCGGTTAAACTGCAGCCCCCCACTCCCCAGTTAAACTGCACCCCCCAAACCCCAGTTAATTAAACTGCATCCCTAATCCCCAGTTAATGAAACAGCAGCTCGCAATCCCCGGTTAAGTAAACTGCAGCCCCAATCCTCCATTAAACTATAGCCCGAATACCCAGTTAATAGAATTGCAACCCTAATCCCCAGTTAATTGAACTGTAGCCCCCGAATACCCAGTTAATTAACCTGTGCCCCCACTCCCCAGTTAATTAAATTCCACCCCGAATCCCCAGTTAATGAAACTGCATCCCGAGTCCCAAAATAATTAAACTGCAAACCTAATCCTCAGTTAATTGAACTACAGGCCCCAAATTCCCAGTTCATTAATCTGTGTCCCCAATCCCCAGTTAATAAAACTGTACGCCTTATCCCCAGTTACTTAAACTGCACCCCCAATCCCATTTAATTCAATTGCAACCCCCAATCCCCAATTAATTAAACTGCACCTCCAGTCGCAAAATAATTAAACTGCATCCCTAATCCCAATTTAATAAAACTGCAGCGCCCCAATCCCCGGTTAATTAAACTGTAGTCCACCCTCCCAGATTATTAAACTGCACCACAAATCCCAAAATAATTAGACTGCAAACCCATTCCCAAGATAATTAAACTGCACTCCTAATCCACGGTTAATTGAACTGCAGCCCCAGAATTCCCAGTTAATTAACCTGTGTCCCCATGCCCCAATTCATTAAACTGCACCCCTTATACCCAGTTAATTAAATTGCATCCCTAATCCTCAATTAATTAATCTGCACCCCCAGTCCCTAGATAATGAAACAGCATCCCGAGTCCCAAAGTAATTAAACTGCAACCCTAATCCTCAGTTAATTGAACTACAGGCCCCAAATTCCCAGTTCATTAATCTGTGTCCCCAATCCCCAGTTAATAAAACTGCACCCCTTTTCCCCAGTTACTTAAACTGCATCCCCAATCCCATTTAATTCAATTGCAACCCCTAATCCCCAATTAATTAAACTGCACCTCCAGTCGCAAGATAATTAAACTGCATCCCTAATCCCAATTTAATAAAACTGCAGCGCCCCATTCCCCAGTTTTTAAACTGTTGTCCCCCCTCCCAGTTTATTAAACTGCACCTCCTAATCCCAAATTAATTAGACTGCAAACCCATTCCCAAGATAATTAAACTGCACTCCTAATCCACAGTTAATTGAACTGCAGCCCCAGAATTCCCAGTTAATTAACCTGTGTCCCCACGCCCCAATTCATTAAACTGCACCCCTAATACCCAGTTAATTAAACTGCATCCCTAATCCCCAGTTAATTAATCTGCACCCCAGTCCCTAGATAATTAAACTGCATCCCTGATCCCCAGTTAATGAAACTGTAGCACCCCAATCCATGGTTAATTAAACTGCATCCCCAATCCTCCGCAAAACTGTACCCATAATCCCCAATTAATAAAACTGCATCCTTAATCCCCAGTTAATTGAACGGCAGCACCGACTTCCCAGTTAATTAACCTGTGCCCTCACTTGCAAGTTAATTAAACTGCACCCCGAATCCCCAGTTAATTAAACTGTAGCCCCAATTCCCAGGTGGTTAAACAGTAATTGCAATTCCCGATTAATTAAATGACACTCCCAGTCCCAAGAAAATTAAACGGCATCCCTAATCCCCGGTTAATTAAACAGCAGCCCCATCCCTCCGTTAAACTGCATCCTTAATCCCCAGTTAATAAAACTGCACCGGTAATCCCCAGTTAATTCAATGGCAGCTTCCGAATTCCCAGTTAATTAACCTCTGCCCCCACTCCCCAGTTAATTAAACTGCACCCCTATTCCCAGGTAATTATATTGCTCCCCCCAAACCCCAGTTAATTAAACTGCAGCGTCGCAATCCCCGGTTAATTAAACTGCAGCTCGCAATCCCCGGTTAAGTAAACTGCAGCCCCAATCCTCCGTTAATCTATACCCCTAATCCCCAGTTAATTGAACTTCAGCCCCCGAATAACCAGTTAATTAACCTGTGCCCCCACTCCCCAGTTAATTAAATTCCACCCCGAATCCCCAGTTAATGAAACTGCATCCCGAGTCCCAAAATAATTAAACTGCACCCCTAATCTTCAGTTAATTAAACTGTACACCTAATCCCCAGTTAGTTTATCTGCATCCCTAATCCCCACTTAATTAAACTGCAAACCTAATCCCTAGTTATTTCAACTACAGGACCCAAATTCCCAGTTAATTAATCTGTGCCCCCATTCCTCAGTTAATAAAACTGCACCCCTTATCCCCAGTTACTTAAACTGCACCCCTAATCCCCAGTTAATTAAACTGCACCCCTAATCACCAGACAATTAAACCGCATCCTGAATCCACAGTTAATAAACTGCACCCCTAGTCCCAAGATCATTAAACTGCATCCCTCATTTCCAGTTAATGAAACTGCAGCGCCCAAATCTGTGGTTAATTAAACTGCGGAACCAATCCTCTGTTAAACTGTACCCTTAATCCCCAATTAATAAAACTGCCAATCCCCAGTTAATTAAACTGCGCCCCCTAATCCCCAGTTAATTAAACTGCACCCTCAGTCCCAAGATAATTAAACTGCATTCCTAATCCCCAGTTAATGAAGCTGCATCGCCGCAATCCATGGTTAATTGAACTGTAGCAGCCAAATTCCCAGTTAATGAATCTGTGCCCCCAGTCCGCAGTTAATTAAACTGTACCTCTAATCCCCAGTTAATTAAACTGCACTCCTAATCCCCCATTCATTAAATTGCATCCCAAATCCCCAGTTAATTTAACTGCACCCCCCAATCCCAATTAAACTGCACCCCCCAATCCCAAACTAATTAAACTGCAACTCCAATCCCCAGTTAATTAAACTGCAATACTAATCCCCAGTTAATTGAACTGCAGGCTCCAAATACCCACTTACTTAACCTATGCCCACACTCCCCAGTTAATTAAGCTGCACCCCTAATCCCCAGTTAATTAAACTGCACCACTAATCCACAGTTAATTAAACTGCATCCCTAATCCCTAGATAATTAAACTGCATCCTGAATCCGCAGTTAATAAACTGCACCCCCAGTCCCAAGATAATTAAACTGCATCCCTAATCTCCAGTTAATGAAACTGCACCCCCAAATCTCCAGGTAATTAAATAGCAACTCCCAATCTCCAGTTAAATAACCTGCTCCCCCAATCCCCAGTTAATTAAACTGCACCCCCCCAATCCCCAGTTAATTAAACTGCACCTCCAGTCCTAAGATAATTACACTGCATTTCTAATCCCTAGTTAATGAAACTGTAGCACCACAATCCTTGGTTAATTAAACGGCAGCTCGCAATCCCCGGTTAATTAAACTGCAGCCCCAATCATCAGTTAAACTGTACCCCTAATCCCCAATTAATAAAACTGCCAATCCCCAGTTAATTAAACTGCAACCCTAATCCCCAGTTAATTTATCTGCAGGCCCTGAATTTCCAGTTATTTAACCTATGCCCCCATTCCCCAGTTAATTAAACATTCCCTCAAATCCCCAGTTAATTAAATTGTACCCCTAAATCCCCAGTTAATTAAACTGCAACTCTCAATCCCCAGTTAAATAACCTGCTACCCAATCCACAGTTAATTAAACTGCACCCCCCCTCAGCTCCAATTAATTAAACTGCACCCCCAGTCCCCAGTTAATTAAACTGCAACCCTAATCCCCAGTTAATGAAACTGCAGCGCCGCAATCCCCGGTTAATTAAACGGCAGCACGCAATCCCCAGTTAATAAAACTGCCACCCTAATCCCCAGTTAATTGAACTGCAGCCCCAGAATACCCAGTTAATTAACCCGTGCCCCCACTCCCCAGTTACTTAAACTCCATCCCGAATCCCCAGTTAACTAAACTGCTCATCCCAATCCTAGTTAATTCAACTGCACCCCCAAACTACAGATAATTAAACTGCATCCCTAATCCCCGGTTAATTAAACTGCACGCCCAGTCCCTAGATAAATAAACTGTATCCCTAATCCTCAGTTAATTAAACTGCAGCGCTCCAATCTGCGGTTAATGAAACTGCAGCCCCAATCCTTCGTTAAACTCTACCCCTAATCCCCAGTTAATTGAACTGCAGGCCCTGAATTCCCAGTTAATTAATCTGTGCCCCCACTCCCCAGTTAATTAAATTGCATCCCTAATCCCCTGTTAATTAAACTGCACCCCTAATTCACTGCTAATTAAACTGCACCCCGAATCCCCAGTTAATTAAACTGCACTCCCTAATCCCATTTAATTCAATTGCGAACCACCAATCCCCAGTTTATTAAACTGCACCTCCAGTCGCAAGATAATTAAACTGCATCCCTAATCCCAATTTAATAAAACTGCAACGCCCCAATCTCCGGTTAATTAACCTGTGTCCGCACTCTCCAATTCATTAAACTGCATCCCTTATACCCAGTTAATTAATCTGCAGCCCCAGTCCCTAGATAATTAAACCGCATCACTAATCCCCAGTTAATGAAACTGCAGCGCCCCAATCCACGGTCAATTAAACTGCAACCCCAATCCTCCCCTAAACTGGACCCATAATCCCCAGTTAATAAAACTGTACCCCTAATCCCCAGTTAATAAAACTGTACCCCTAATCCCCAGTTAATGAAACCGCACCCCTAATACCCAGTTAATTGAATTGCAGCCCCAATTTCCCAGTTAATTAAACTGCACCCCTAATCCCCAGTTAATTAATCTGCATCCCGAATCCCCAGTTAATCGAATTGCAGTCCCAAATTCCCAGTTAATTAAGCTGTGCCCCCTCTCCCAAGTTAATTAAACTGCACCCCTAATCACCAGTTAATTAATCTGCATCCCGAATCCCCTGTTAATTAATCTGCACCCCCAATTCCCGGTTAATTAAACTGTACCCCCAGTCCCAAAATAATTAAACGGCATTCCTAATCGCCAGTTAATGAAACTGCATCGCTGCAATCCCCGGTTAATTAAACTGCAGCTCCAACCCTCCATTAAACTGTATCCCTAATCCCCAGTTAATAAAACTGCACCGCTAATCCCCAGTTAATTGAACGGCAGCCTACGAATTCCCAGTTAATTAACCTGTGGCTCCACTCCCCAGTTAATTAAACTGCACCCCTAATCCCCAGTTAATTAAACTGCACCCCAAATCCCCAGTTAATTAAACTGCACCCCCATTCCCAAGATAATTAAACTGCATTCCGAATCCCCATTTAATTGAACTGCAGCCCCAGAATTCCCAGTTAATTAACCTCTGCCCCAACTCCCCAGTTAATTAAACTGCACCCCTAATCCCCAGTTAATGAAACTGCACCTTGAATCCTCTGTTAATTAAATTGCACCCCCCATTCCCAATTAATTAAACTGCACCCCCAGTCCCAAGATAATTAAACTGCATCCCTAATACCCAGTAAATGAAACTGCAGCGCCCCAATGCCCAGTTAATTAAACCGCAGACCCAATTCTCCATTAAACTGTACCCCTAATCCCCAGGTAATTGAGCTGCAGCCAACAAATTCCCAGTCAATTAAACTGCACCCCCCAATCCCCAGTTAATTAAACTGCACCCCAGTCCCAAGATAACTAAACTACATACCTAATACCCTGTTAATGAAACGGCAGCGTCCCAATCCCTGGTTATTAAAACTGCAACTGCCGCATCCCAGTTTATTAAACTCCAGCCCCTAATCCCAAATTAATTAAACTGCAACCCATTCCCAAGATAATAAACTGCACTCCAAATCCCCATTTAATTGAACTGCCGCCCCCGAGTTCCCAGTTAATTAACCTCTGCCCCAACTCCCCAGTTAATTAAACTGCACCCTAATCCCCAGTTAATTGAACTGCAGCCCCCGAATACCCAGTTAAATTAACCTATGCCCCCAATCCCCAGTTAATTAAATTCCATCCCGAAACCCCAGTTAATTAAACTGCTCATCCCAATCCCAGTTTATTAAACTGCACCCCCTAATCCCAAATTAATTAAACTGAACCCCCAATCCCAAGATAAATAAACTGCACTCCTGATCCCCAGTTAATTAAACTGCACCCGAATCCCCAGTTAATTAAACTGCACCCCCCAATCCCCAGTAATTAAATGACACCCCTAGTCCCAAGATAATGAAACTGCATCCCTAATCCCCAGTTAATGAAACTGCAGCACCACAATCCTCGGTTAATTAAACTGCAGCTTGCAATCCCTGGTTAATTAAACTGCAGCCTCAATCCACCGTTAAACTGTACCTCTAATCTCCGGTTGATAGAACTGCAACCCTAATCCCCAGTTAATTGAACTGCAGCCCCCGAATACCCAGTTAATTAACCTGTGCCCCCACTCTCCAGTTAATTAAATTCCACCCTGAATCCCCAGTTATTTAAACTGCTCATCCCAATCCCAGTTAATTCAACTGCACCCCCCAATCCCCAGTTAATTAAATTACACTCCCAGTCCCAAGATAATTAAACTGCATCCCTAGTCCCAAAATAATTTAACTGCACCCCTAATCTTCAGTTAATTAAACTGCACCCCTAATCCCCAATTAATTAAACTGCACCCCCCAATCTGCAGTTAATTAAACTGCACCCCCATTCCCAAGCTAATTAAACTGCATCCGTAATCCCCAGTTAATGAAACTGCAGTGCCCCAATCCCCGCTTAATTAAATTGCTGCCCCAATCCTCCGTTAAACTGTACCCCTGATCCCCAGTTAATAAAACTGCACCCTGAATCCCCAGTTAATTAAACTGCACCATCCCAATCCCAGTTAATTAAACTGTACGCCCCAATCCCCAGTTAATTAAATTGCACAGACTGTTCGAAGATAATTAAACTGCATCCCTAATCCCCAGTTAATGAAACTGCAGCGCCGCAATCCCCGGTTTTTAAAACTACAGCCGCCACATCCCAGTTTATTAAACTGCAGCCACCTAATCCCAAATTAATTAAACTGCAAACCATTCCCAAGATAATAAAACTGCACTCCAAATCCCCATTTAATTGAACTGCAGACCCCGAATTCCCGGTTAATTAACCTCTGCCCCAGCTCCCCAGTTAATTAAACTGCACCCCTAATCCCCAGTTAAGTAAACTGCACCCCACAATCCCCAATTAATTAAACTGCACCCCCAGTCCCAAGATAATTATACTGCATCCCTAGTCCCCAGTTAATGAAACTGCAGTGCCCCAATGTCCGGTTACTTAAACTGCAGCCCCAATCCTCCGTTAAACTGTAAGCCCCAAGTAATTGAACTGCAGCACCCAAATTCCCAGTTAATTAAACTGCAGCCCTCATGCCCAGTTAATTAAACAGCACCTCTAATCCCTAGTTAATTAAACTGCACCCCTAATCCCCAGTTAATTAAACTGCAATCCTCAATCCCAGTAAATGAAACTGCACCCCCCAATCCCCAGTTAATTATTCTGCAACCCCAACTCCCAGTTAATTAAACTGCACCCCTCATCCCCAGTTAATTAAACTGCACCTCAAATCCCCATTTAATTAAACGCACCCCCCAATTCCCAATTAATTAAACTGCAACCCCATACCCAAGATAATTAAACTGCACCCCCAATCCGCATTTAACTGAACTCCAGCCCTCGAATTCCCAGTTAATTAACCTCTGCCCCCTCTCCCCAGTTAATTAAACTGCACCCCTAATCCCCAGTTAATTAAACTGGAACCCTCAATCCCAGTAAATTAAATTGCACCCCCCGATCCCCAGTTAATTAAACTGCACCCCCAGTCCCAAGATAACTAAACTACATCCCTAATCCACAGTTAATGAAACTGCAGTGCCTCAATCCCTGGTTAATTAAACTGTAGACCCAATCATCCGTTAAACTGTACCCCTAATCTCTAGTTAATAAAACAGCAGCTTCCAATCATCAGCTAATTGAATTGCATCCCAAATCCCCAGTTAATTAAACTGCAGCCCCACAATTCCCAGTTAATTGAACTGCAGCCCCCAATCATCAATGAATTAAACTGCACCCCTAATCCACAGTTATTTAAACTTCAACCCCCAATCCCCAGTTAATAGAACTACAGCCCCCAATCATCAATGAATTAAACTGCACCACTAATCCCCAGATAATTAAATTACACCCCTAATCCACAGTTTTTTTAAACTGCAGCCCCTCAATCCCCATTTAATTAAACTGCACTCCTAATCCCCAGTTAATTAAACAGCACCCCTAATCCCCGGTAAATTAAACTGCACCCTTAATCCCCAGTAAATTAAACTGCACCTCGAATCCGCAGTTAATTAGATTGCACCCCCCATTCCCAATTAATTAGACTGCACCCCCAGTCCCAAGATAATTAAACTGCATCCCTAATACCCAGTAAATGAAACTGCAGCGCCCCAATGCCCAGTTAATTAAACTGCAGCCCAATCCTCCATTAAACTGTACACCTAATCCCCAGGTAATTGAACTGCAGCCCCCAAATTCCCAGTTAATTAGACTGCACTCCTAATCCCCAGTTAATTAAACTGCACCCCGAATACCCACTTAATTAAACTGCAACACTCAATCCCAGTCAATTAAGCTGCACCCCCCAATCCCCAGTTAATTAAACTGCACCCCAGTCCCAAGTTAACTAAACTACATACCTAATCCCCAGTTAATGAAACTGCAGTGCCCCAATCCCTGGTTATTAAAACTGCAGCCGCCACATCCCAGTTTATTAAACTGCAGCCCCTAATCCCAAATTAATTAAACTGCAACCCATTCCCAAGATAATAAAACTGCACTCCAAATCCCCATTTAATTGAACTGCAGCCCCCGAATACCCAGTTAATTAAACTGCATCCCCATTCCCAAGATAATAAAACTGCACTCCAAATCCCCATTTAATTGAACTGCAGCCCCCGAATTCCCAGTTAATTAAACTCTGCCCCAACTCCCCAGTTAATTAAACTGCACCCCTAATCCCCAACTAATTGAACTGCAGCCCCCGAATACACAGTTAATTAACCTGTGCCCCCAATCTCCAGTTAATTAAATTCCATCCCGAAACCCCAGTTAATTAAACTGCTCATCCCAATCCCAGTTAATTCAACTGCAGCCCCCAATCTCCAGTTAATTAAACTGCATCCATAGTCCCAAAATAATTAAACTGCACCCCCAATCCCCAATTAATTAAAATTCATCCCAAATCCCCAGTTAATTCAACTGCACCCCCCAATCCCCAGTTAAATAAACTGCTCCCCCAATCCCCAGTTAATTAATCTCCACCTCCAGTCCCAAGATAATTAAACAGTATCCCTAATCACCAATTAATGACACTGCAGCGCCCCAATCCACGGTTAATTAAATTGCAGCCCCAATCCTCCGTTGAATTGTACCCCTAATTGCCAGTTAATAAAACTGCACCGCCAATCCCCAGTTAATTGAACTGCACCCCTAATCCCCAGTTAATTAAACTGCATCCCGAAACCCCAGTTAATTAAACTGCACTACCCCAATCCCAGTTAATTAAACTGCACCCCCCCCCAATCTCCAGTTAATTAAATTGCACCGACAGTTCGAAGAAAATTAAGCTACATCGCTAATCCCCAGTTAATGAAAATGCAGCGCCGCAATCCCCGGTTATTTAAACTGCAGCTGCCACATCCCAGTTTATTAAACTGCAGCCCCTAATCCCAAATTAATTAAACTGCACCCCCATTCCCACAAAGCAACCCCACCCCCTCTGCCAACCTGCCTATCTTTTTGATAGGATGTATATCCTTGTATATTTAGCTCCCAGTCCTGATCCCCTTGCAGCCATGTCTCCGTGATGCCCACCACATCACACCTGCCAATTTCAATCTGCGCCACAAGCTCATTTACCTTATTTCGTATACTGTGTGCATTCAGATACGACACCTTCAGTCCCATATTTCCCGTCCCCTTTCTCATTGTTGTTCCTTTATCTGATGTGCTTGTAGGTAGATTCCTAGCCCTTTCCAAACACTCTGTCCTATTTTGTGGTCTGGAGACATTAATAGCCTCTCTTGGGCTCTCCTTTCTTTTCATTTTTTTCATAATTTTCCATGAAGTTGAATCTACCCCCCTCCCTACATGCTAACCTGCTGCTTTGTTTCCCATTAGTTATACTTCTTGGAGTTTTACCCTTCCCACCCCACAACATATATGTATATACAACTTAGGTGATGAAAGATTAAGTCTCTGAGCTGCTTTCCTTATCCGATTAGAGTGGCATAGCTCTACCACTTGAGGTTCTTTCACAGGATTGACATGATCAGGAATTGCAGCACCAGGTAGATCATTAGAATGTGGCAGTTAATGGTTTGGCAACTCAACAGAGATATCGGGCATGTCTATTCTAGGTCAATCTGTCACCTCAGGGATTAATGGTTTGATGTTAATCACAGGCGGAAAAGCTGGTTGTTGGAATTTGTCTCTGTTCTGAAGATGGTTCACATGTTTTCAAAACATTCAGTCTTCCAGCTGAAAGGGCAAATGATCAGTTTCTGAGACAATTGTTCCAGGAACCCAACAAGGTCCACATCCAAAATTCCCCACGAATACTGTATCTCCTACAGTGAAGCTGCGAGCTTTGCTATGAATATCGTGATTCAATTTTTGATGACTCTGATTCTTCTCTACCTTCCCCTATAAGTTTGGAAACACCAGCCCTAACCTTGTACATAGTTGGCGTTTAACCAAAATTCGGATGGCGTTGAACCCATAGTTGAATGCCTCATCATATGATAATTGAGAAGAAAGCAGGAAAGTCGAATTTCTAGAGTACCTTCTGATAACCTCTTCATTCCAGAGTTGAAAGTCTGCACAACTCTCTCAGCTAAACCATTTGCTGAGGGATGATATGGTGTTGTTTTAATATGTCTGATTCCATTTAAACTCATGAATCTCTGAAACTCTGTACTGGTAAAGACTGTACCATTACCAGAAACAATGACTTCTGGTAGGCCATGTATACTAAAACAATTACACAACTTCTCGATAGTTGCATTCGATGTTAGTGATCTGGCTTCATACACTTCCATCCATTTAGAATGTGTATCTATGATCAATAAAAACATGGTACCTAAGAATGGTCCTACATAATCAATATGTAATATAACCCAGGATTGACCAGGCCACTCCCACAAATGCAGTGGGGCTGAAACAGGCAACTTCTGTTGTTGCTGACAATGGAGATAGTGCTTGACCATACTTTCAATGTCACTGTCAATGCCTGGCCAGACATAGCTTTGTATAAGCATTTTAATCTTTGATATGCTTGGATGTGCACTGTGAAGCTCTGTCAAGAGTGGTTCTCTTCCTTGTGGAGGGATGATAACTCTTGAATCCCATAACAAGATTCCATCTTAACAACTTAACTCTGTTTTTTGGTCATGGAATGGTTCCATCTCTTCAGACACTGGTGAATTTGATCACCCTTGCAATACAATGTCTCTGACTTTTGACAAAATTGGATCTCTGTTCATCCAATTTCTAAATTGCATTGCACACACAGGTGAAGAATCCAATAAATTCAGTACAAGCACAACTTCTTATGGCACTGGAGCATGTACAATGCTATTTGGTAACGGGAAATGACTGAGTGCATTTGTAATATGCAAGGCAGGACAGTGCTTAAAGGTATACTCATACGCAGATAATATCAAAGCCCAATGTTGTATTCTTGCTTATGTGATTGGTGGAATGGCTTTATCCTCACTGAATAAACCCATTAATTGTTTAAGGTCCGACACAATGGTGAAGTGTCATCCATACAGGTACTGATGGAATTTCTTCACTCCGAATACCACTGATTAACCTTCCCTTTCTAGTTAGGAATAACCCTTCTTGGAGAGGGCTCTGGAGACAGTCAATTGACTTTTCTGATCCATCTTCCATTCTGTGTGATCCCACACCATAAGAAGAAGCATCACCTGTTAATAACAATTCTTTCCATGGTTGTAGTGTACCAATAAACACGATGAATGTAATAGCTTTTTAACTTTCACAAAGGCTTCTTCCTGTTGTGATTTCCATGACCAATGATGATTGTTTTTTAACAACAAGTGTAATGGTGCCAACGCAGTTGGTAAGTTTGGCAGGAAGTGGCCCTAATAGCTGACCAGGAGAGACTTGGGTTTGGGTACACTGGACAGAGAGGGCACCTCTTTGATTGCCCTAACTTTCTCTTCTACTGGATGCAAACCCATGGTACCCACTCTGTGACCCAGGGTGCTTGGAATGTACATTTTTCTTTAATCATACACTGGCTTCCAAATATCTTCTTTGCACCTCTTCCAGGGTGGCCAAATGTTTGGTTTTAGTTGACCTTGTGATCAGAACATCATCTAGGTGTACGACTACTTGGGGAAGTCCTTGCAAAAGACTCTCCATTGTCCTTTGGAAGATTGCACATGCAGACGATACTCCAAAGGGTAGGCGAGTATACTGGTAAAGACCCTTGTGTGTGTTGATGGTAACGTATCCTCTAGATGTACTACCCTGCTCTAATTATTGGTAAACATGGCTCATGTCCAGTTTTGTATAGATTTTGCCTCCAGCTAGCTTTGCATATAAGTCATCTATCTTCAGGATAGGATATTTATCTAGTTTGGCTGCCTTGTTCACGGTCAATTTGTATTCCCCATAAACGCAAATTGTTTGGTCAGGCTTCATCACTGGGACTATGGTTGCTGCCCATTCCAAGAATTGGACAGGTGGATGATGCCCAGCTTTTCTAACTGGCTCAGTTCTGCATCCACCATCTCCTTCAACGCATAAGGCACAAGCCTGGCCTTAAAGAAACATGGTGTCGCCTGAGGATCCATATATATTTTTGCTTCCCTGATTCATCCTGAAATACACTGCTGTATTTCCTTAGCAGTTTAGGAACTCCTCCTGTTTTCAGGTGAAATATCTACCTTCATGATTAGCAGCTTTTCATTAACTTGGTTTGTGACAGTGATAGGTTTGGTTTTTACAGCAGTGACATTATACAGGGAATGGATGCCAGTATCAGCACATTCAGATTCTGTTGTATTATTCAATTCAATTATATTGGTTTGCTACTTTATGGGCTATTTTGATGTCACCCTGCATTGACTTACTACATGACCATTCTTATGGCAGTAATGGCATTCTGCCTCCTTGAATCTGCAGGTGTCTGGTATTTGGCCTTTTTGTGTTTCTAACAGTGGACATTGCCTCTTGTTTTGCTGCTGTGTCTCTGGTTTTCGCACCACGCCTGTCGGTAGGTTCCTGCCCCACATGAAGAACAGAGCCATGTTATACTTGTTGCAAAGCCTGCAAGTCTCTTGCAGCATTTTCCACGCTGAGGGAGATTCCTAGGGCGCACATCAAGTCGATGTCGACCTCGGTGAGTAAACGGTGCTGAATGATGTCTTCGTGAACTCCACAAACTAATCGGTCCTGCAGCCTATCGTTGCGACTTCAGAGAGACACTCAGTGTTCTGTCAACTGCTTCAACTTTGCTCTATAGGTTGCAATGGACTCTCCTGGGGTCTTACTCTGGAATTAAACTTAAACCTCTGCATTATTACGGATGGCTTCAGCTGGTAATGTGTTTTCACGAGGTTCACTAATTCATTAAAAGCCTTCGAATTGGGTGCATTTGTCAGACTGAGGATGAGATTGTATGTCTTGCTACCACATATACTAAAAGGATTGCTTTCTGCTTCTCCTCCCTGGTAATTTCATTCGTTACCAAATAGAAACCAAGATGCTCCACATGGTGGCTCCAGTCTTCCATAGTCGCAACATAAGGATCGATTCTGCTGAAGAGTGGCATGACTGGTGAGTGGTCTTTTCTTTTTTCTTAAGATTCGATGTACTCACATTAACAAGGCGAGGTGCAGCGTCGGAGCAATTTTACCCTCCACCAAATGTAACTTGACATACTGCACAGGTTTCAACAAGAAACAGTTAACTTTATTAGAGAGTGCACTTCAGATGCTACATGCTTGAATCAGGTCCTCAACTAAAAAGCCCCGTCCCCTGGATTACCTGCACTTAGGGCTCATTGGTAGGAGCCTCCAAGAAAAATCATGTGACTCCTGATACGCAGTAGTTGAGGCTATACCTTCAGTTACTACAAGGCTAAAGATTAGAGACATACCTTTGAGAGATGAGATTAGGAAACATTTCTACACATAACGAGCAAATTTTTGTCCTTGGCAGTTGGGCTTGGTGGTGGCAGGGGGGGCAGTGGGGGCAGACAGGGCGGTTGGAAAGCCAATCGTCACCCGTGATTGGCACCGGACAACGATTTCACACTGGCGGGCCAATTAAGCCCCGCTCAACGTGAAACGTGAGTAGCAGCGCTGAGCATTACCTGCGTGGGCAGGGGGAGGAGGGCGAGCAGGCTGAGCGCGAACTTGGTGCATGCATGTGAGTGAGCACCTCAAAATCTCCCTGAGGCACAGCGTATTGTTTAAAAAAAGCAAATAAAGAAAATAAAAATGTGATAAAACATGTCCCCTCATGTGACTATGTTATTAATTCAGTTGTAAAACTTTTATTTTATTTTTATTTGCTTTTGGAAACCTTATCCTGCCCGTGGATGAGATTTCCAAAAAACTGCAAAGGCCGCTTGGCCTTCTTGTCTGCCCGCTAACCATTAGGCTGGACAGGCAGTGAAAAATTTAGGTTAATTGAGTATTTAATGGCCTTAACAGGACTTTTAATTGTTGGCGGGGTGTGCTGCTGACTCTGGCGTGCGCCCGCTGACCGAACTATCGCGTGACTGCGCGTTGACATTGGCACGCTTGGCTGACATCAACTTGCGTCATTTCATGCATCTGCCTGCCGAGCAAAAATTTCTGCCCAATGTATGGGAGAAGGTTGGAACTCTCTTCTGCAAACACAAGTTGATGCTAGATAAATTGCTAATTTTTTGTCTGAGATTTATAGATTATAGTTAATCAAAGGTATTGAGGGATATGGGACAAGGTTTGTAGTTGAAGTTAGGTCACAAATCAGCCATGGTCTCATTGAGTGGTGGAACAGGTGCACAAGCCTAAACGGCCCCCTCCTGTTCATATGTTCTTAGCCAGCAGGGATCTGTAAAAGGATAGGTTGTGCCTGACAAACCTGATTGAGCTGTTGAAGAGGTGACTAAAGCAGTAGATAGGGGAGTTCTATGAATCTTATTTATGTGGATATCCAGAAAACATTTGATAAAATCCCTCATACGTGACTATTAACTAAAATTAAAGCTCGTGAAATTGAATGCAAATTAATGACTCAGTTTGGAAATTGGTTGAGCAGTCAGAGGCAGAGAGTAGGGAAAATAAAGTATAAAAGAAAGAAGGTTACCCATATATAACATTGGTTCAGCCTCAACTGGAGTATTGTATCCAGCTCTGGATTCCACACTTCAGGGAAAATATGAAGGCATTAGAGAGGGTGCAGTGAAGATTCACAAGAATGGTCCCAGGGATGAGGAACCTTAGTTCTGTGGATAGGTTGGAGAAGTTGGGATTGTTTTCCTTGGAGAAGAGAAGGTTCAGAGGAGATTTGATAGATGTATTTAAAATTATGAGGAGTCTAGACAGAGTACAGGGAAAAACAAAAGGGTACAGATTAAGGTAATTTGCAAAAAGAGCAATGACTACATGAGGAATATCTTTTTTTCATGCAGCAAGTGGTTAGGACTTGGAAGGCACTGCCTTAGAGTATAGTGGAGGCAGGATCAATTGAGGCATTCAAAACAGAATTGGATTGTTATCTGAAAAGAAATAATGTGCAGGGCTGTGGGGAGAAGGTGGGAAATGGCACTGGGTAATTGCTTCTCCAGAGATCTGGTGCAGATAGGATGGGCTGTGTGACCTCCTTCTGAGCTGTACCAATTCTGTAATGGGCTGGTATTCCAAGTGGCAGGAATATGAATATGCCCCACAAGGATCTGTGTTGGAACCTCAACTATTCACTGTATTTAGTCATGATTTAGATGTTGGGATAGAAAACCACATAACTACATTTGCCAATTACAGAACAACTGGTGGCATTCTAAGCAATGTAGACGGATGCATAAAATTACAATAAGATGTTGAGAGAATGGGCAAAATTGTGGCAAATAGATTTCAATGCTAGCAAATGTAGGTCATCCACTTTGGACCTCAGAGGTATAGAATAGGGGACTTTCTAAATGGTGAAAGGCATAAACAGTAGCGATCCAAAAAGACTTGGGAGTCCAGGTACATAGATCATTAAAATGTTATGGACAGATGCAGAAAATAATCAAGAAGGCTGAGTCCAGAGGACTGCTGTACAAGGGATAGAAGTCATGCTTCAGCTATACAAAGTTAGACCACACCTCGAATATTGTGCTCAGTTCTGGGCGCCAGACCTTTGGAAGGACATATTGGCCTTGGAGTGAGTGCAGCATTGATTTATTAGAATAATACCTGAACCCCAAGAGCTAAATTACAAGGAGCGGTCACATAAACTAGTGTTGTACTCACTCGAACTTAGAAGGGCCCATTTGATCAAAATTTTCAAGACATTAGGGGAAACAAATAGGGCACTTGGAGAAAAAACACTTCTAATTGTTGGGGAGCCTTGGACAAAGGACATAGTCTGTAAATTAGGTCCAAAACTTTCAGGAGTGAAATTAAAAAACACTTCTACATGCAAAGGGCTATAGAAGCTTTGAATTCACTTCCGTAAATGGCTATTGATGCAAGGTCAGTAGTTAATTTCAAATCTGAGATTGGTACATTTTTGTTAACGAAAGGTATTAAGGGATATGGGGTAGGCAAAAGGCAGGTATATGAAGTTAGGTTACAATCAGCAATGATTTTTTTGAATGTGAAGCAGACTTGAGGGGCTAAATGACCTCCTCTTGTTCCAATATAAGGGATATGCAGCTAAGGTGCAGATCAGCAGCAATCTAATTAAATGATGAACAGGCTAGAGGGTTGAATGTCCTCCTTATGTTCCAATGTTGAAACTCTGAAAGTTGTTGGTATTTCAGCTCCAGTTACTTGTGCATTGGAAGAGATTTTATTCTTTACTCTGCCACTCAATGCCTAGATAGCAGCAATTCCAGCTTCCAGGCCAGAAGCTTTGTCCTTTATGTTTTTGCATCCTCAGTTGGGGGAATTTGGTGCTGTTGCAGATTATTCTGGAACTTTTCCATGCTCCTTGATGCACGCACAGCCACAGTGTGAGGAATGACATGAAGGTTCCAGTAGGGATTGTGATAAAATGTCCTGTGGGCTACTGCAGTGCTATGAAGCTATGGGAAGGTAAACCAAACAATTAATCTGCAGAAACCCAATCCCTCATTATTTCTTGTTTTACACTGACAATAATTCTGGGTATTCCTCCTCATATGCACCAGATTTGAGACTGGGTGGGGTTCCACAGACTCTGCCATTTCTCTTTTGTTGGTTCCTTTTCATTTAAAATGGTGACAGTGTGAATGGTTTCTGTTTGTCTTTATAACATAATACAATTAAAGTGTTAGCAAGCAAACCCCAATGTCGCCTCAAAGTTGTTCCACCATTCATTGAGATCATTGCTGATCTGCACCCTAACTTCATATAACCACCTTCAGCCCATAAGCAATAATAACTTTTGGTTAACACAAATCTATCCGTCTCAGATTTAAAATGAACAATTAATCTAGCATCAACTGTCATCTTTGGAAGTGAATTCCAAGCTTCTACCATCCTTAGTGGCTGGTTCTTTTTAGACTATGCCCCTAGATTCCCCAACAAATAGAATATTTTTTCTCCAACTTCCCTATCTATCCCCCTTAACAGCTTGAAAACCTTGATAATTTAGCCTCTTACTGCTGTTTTGCAGTAGGGTGTGAGTGGAGGAGCACTTGCTGGTAAAAGAAGGATTTTAAAGGATTTTGTTATTCCCTCTGTCAGTTGTTGGAGCTCTTCAGTATGGTGAGGGCACTGTGCTTAAATTTGAAACATGTTAGCATGTATTTTTTGCAAAGTCTAACAGCCTCCTCATAGCCTGGTTTCCTGATGAGGTCACTGAACCTCTGACATGGAGTTGCTGTGTGCAGGATGATTGAAGTAGCAATTAATTACTGCCAAGACCAATTTCTTCCAGTATGCCTGGATTGTTCCTTGAGCTGCTCTCGTCCCTTAACAAATGCCTCCTTTTCCTTATGAAACCTCAATGGAGGAGTTTCATAACTTGGGGGTTTGACATCCAGCTCCATCCTCAAAAATGCTTCTTTTTGACACAAATCTGTTTCTGTTTTTCCCTCAATTGGACCCTTAAAGCTGACCCTGCAAAATCCAGTCCTAATGTTGCAAAGATGTGTTTGATTATCTCCAGGCAAAGTCTTTCAAGAAAGAAACCAATCCAGACTCTTCAAACAAAACCATGCTGTGTGATTGGTTCAATTATGTCTATTAATGCCACCTCTTTCTAAGCTGAAGTGACAGCTATTGTAAATCTAACACAGCCTGGAACTTTTTGACAGTTATTTAAGTTGACTGAATTACTCAAACCATGGGTTTAGAAATCGGATCACACCCTAATGAGGTTGGTGGCAGGGCAGTGAAAAATTGGTCTGCCTGCCTCATTAGGATAGTACTGGCAAGTATCAGGTACCAGAGGGAACACACTGGGGGAGGGAGACCTGTTCCTTAATAAGACAAGTAAAAATCTTTCAACTTGCCATTTGGAGGGAGGCCTCCCATGGTCTCTGTAAGGATTCCTAGTCTGGCTGTCGAATGGCTGAAGTAAGTTATCGTAGAGTGCATCTGTGATCCTGTGCTATCCAATTTCACAAAGAAACCTGCAACTTGTGTTTGACCCCTGATTTACATATGCAAAGGACCTTACTCTAGTTTATTGCATGTGCACTGGATGCCTACTGAGTAGCCTTATAAAGAAAAAAGAAAGACTTGCATTTACATAGCACTTCAGAAGTGAATTTCCTGTTGTGATGTAGGAAACCATTTCTAATTTGCACACAGAAGACTGCCACAAACAGCAATGTGATAATGAGCAGATAATTTGACTTTTAGTGATGTTGATTGAGAAATAAATATTGGTCAGGGCACCAGGGATAATTCCCTTGCAGTTCTTCAAATAATGCCACGGGATCTTTTACATTCACTCAAGCAGGCAGATGGGGTCTCAGCTCAACATTTCATCCGGAAGAAGGCATCACCGACAGTGCAGCATTCCCTCAGTACTGCACTGGAGTGTCAGCCTTGATGTTTGTGCTCAAGCCCTGGAGTAGGACTTGAACCCAGAACCTTGTGACTCAGTGGTGAGAGTGCTAACAACTGAACCACAAATCCAATATCATGGGAGTGAGGGTAATGTCATGAGCAGATGAGGTTTGGAAAGTCGCTAACAAACTGTTACATTTTAAACAGCACTGATGATCGTGAAATTTTCTCACTCACCTGTTCCTAGTTGGTTTCTCTCCTCACACCCCTCTGATCCTTCCCCATTTAGAAGATTTGTCTGCACTCTCTGTGCACTGAGATAATTAGAAAGAAAACAAAGGGAGACAGTCTGCAAATATTGGAAATCTGAAATAGAAACAGAAATAGTTGGTTCCCCAGTCAGCATTTGAAAAGAAAAAATGCAAGTTAATGTTTCATTAGACTGAGAACCAAAAGATAATCAAACCTTTTGCAGAGGAGAAAAGAAAGACAGAAAGAAAAGATCTGTGGATAAAAGGACTAGACTACAGACGGGGTAGAATTCATGCTTCAGCTGTACAAAGGCCCGGTTAGACTACACCCAGAGTTACTGAGGGCAGTTCTGAGTATCACTCAAAAGGAAGGATATATTGGTCTTGGAGGCAGTGCAGCATTAGTTTATCAGAATTATACCTACAGTGGAATCTTCTGGTCCCACCTGCTGGCAGGGTTTACAGGTGTCAGCAAAGTCAATGGATTTTTGGCTGGCTAGCCACAATGCTGTGGTGGGGGCTGGAAAATCCCAGTCCAAGAGTCCAGTTAGAATGAGAGAGCACACAAGCACAGTCTGTATTCCCTAGAATTTAGAAGTTTAAAGAGTGATCTGACCAAAATTTGCAAAGTAGATGTTGTGACTCAAAGCATGAAGCAGCTTGATGGACAAGTTGTGGCCATTTTGAATGATTGGTAGCAAGCTCCTTGCAGTCATTAATGTCAATGCTTCAGCACTTCAAAGAGAACTTCAGAGAGTCTTTGTAGCATTTTCTTTGCCCTCCCCTCAAACACTGACCATTTTCGAGTTGAGAAAACAGGACCTGGTGAGGGAGACACTTTTTGGTCATCTGGACATCGTGTTCAGTCCATCGAAGTTGACTTTGCAAGAGTTTTGCCTGAATGCCTGTAGATTTGCCTTCAAGAAGGCTTCAAACCAACATTCGTTCAATGCTCCTTCCATGGAATCTAGAGGATGCAGCAAAGGCCTTGGTGGTGGAATGTCTCTGGCACTCTTATGTGTTACTGATACATAGTCCAGGTTTCACTGCAGTACAGAAGTATGCTGATGGCAGCTGCTCTGTGCCCTGGAACTTCTGTTGACTTGTGAAGGTCTTTGTAGAAGGCTGAGTTTGTCCAGCTGTTCTGGTGTTGGATCTCCTCATTAAAGGTGGCCTTTTGAGAAAGGTGGCTGCCAAGGCATGAGAATTTCTAAACATAGTCCAGAGTCTCTCCTTCAAAATATATAGATTGACCAGGCATGGGTTTTGTTTCAGCAAAATTCCAGAACAGGCTACAATTCTTATATGGATAATTGAAGAGATTGAGAATGGCTTACAAATCTGGTACAGCATTACCAAGGATACTTCAGTCATCCAGATCATGTAAGTTTGTGATGACCCATGTGCTTTAGGAAGCCTCTATTTTTTTGTGTGATGTCCCTTTAAAATTATAGAGGTCTGTGGAGTATTCTAAGAGAGGGTTAATTGGTTCCTGATTATGACATCACTAGATTCCAAGAAATTTCCATGTGATCTGGGATTTCCATGCAGGTGAACAGCTAAGAAGCAAAGAATAAATAGGAGGCTACTTACAGTGGGGTTGGGTGAGCCTGTGTTTCCTGTTTGGCAGTTCAAAACACACTGAGAATTTAGGTGAAAGGAAGCAAGCAAAGTTCTCTCTAAATTTAACATTTTTCTATTTGGAAGTTTTAAGACAGATCCTGGTGCTGAAGCGTTGTTCTAAGAATAGAGCAGAAAGTGTTTATGTTACTCTGTGTGTTATACCATTAGAAAGGACAGAACACTAAAAACAGGAAAGATGAGGGGTTGTGGATTGGAGAATGCACATTACTGCTGTCTCAGTGTTGCCAGAGCTCAATGGGGTTCGGAGAAGGGAGTCTCTGGGGATTCTGTGCCATCAGGACTGTCATAACCCAAGTGAAAAAGTACTCTTAGATACATGGCTTGTGGGTGGTAACCATCTCTGGGTCTTTGGGTGGAATATTGCTGATGGTTCAAAGGCCAAAATGATTGGATGGGAAGCGAGAGATCCCACAAAATGAAGGTTGGTTGGAAAGACTGTAAGATTGCTTATAGTAATGTGAATGCTTGCAACTACATGAGGTGTATATGCTATTTAAAATGAAATTTGCCTTTTTAATTTGAAAAATCCTTCGCTTGTTAATTAAATGTGAATTATGTTGATTTTAGTTGGTTTGTTACAATACAAGTTTTCAAAAGTGAAATCTTGTCCAAAGGTTTCCTTTCCATAGGAACCATGGGGCTTCCTTTCTTTTTAAAAAGTTGTCAGTCTCCTTTGGGATAGTAACAATGCCTGTGGTGGTCAATTCAGTTTTGGCACGGAGACTACTGAGGTTAAAGAGTTTTCGAAGGTATTTAATACTAACATCAGATATCAGTTGATCTTTGAGATGAATAGCAATTGGTAGCTAGATTGTAAACAGTATGGGGTTACCATATGGCCTTGCTTGATCCTGGTCTGGATTTTGAAGCTGTCTGTTTCAGATCTCTCACTCAAGACAGTTGTAGTCATATCACCATGAAGCAGGAATGCAATGAAATTTCTTGGACATCTAATCTTTGTACACAATCCTGGCTTTGTTCTTGATATTTTTCTGAGATTTTTCTGGCAAAAATACCATGTCAGAGATTCTCTGAAATGTCTAAAACCACACTGTGTTTCTAGGAGGATATCCTCAGCCACAGGATGTTGGTGATTTAGGAGAATTTGTGCCTGGATTTTCCCTGCTATAGAAAAGAGGGGTGTCTTGACATTATCGTGATCCTTCCATTGGTCGCCACCTTGACGTGACGGAGAGGTTTATATATTCTGATGATCTTTTGATCATGTTGGGAGCTCCTTGCTCTGGACAGGGCCACCATGGTGACAAGGTCAGGAGAAAGTGCCAGTCAAAGTGTGATCCAAAAAGTCCTCAACAGCAGGACAGGTGAAGGAAGTCTATACATCTCACTGGCTGCAAAGGTGGAAGAAGGTGGTCCTGGTCATTATGGCTCGACATGTCACCAACATCTGACCACCAACCATAAAGATCATGTGGAAAATTATAGCTCCCCAGGGTCCCCATGTTAAACAATGTTTAACAATGTTAAACAAAGTCACGCATTGTCTTCTACCGCAATCTATTTGCCAAGTCTTATGGCAACAGAAAATTGGTGGCAGGGTCAGGGCTGTGAACCTGGGAGCCCCTAGTCAAGAATCTGCTCACAGGTGACATGAAAATTGCTGGACACTTGGGTTGGGATAGAGGTGTCTTTGGACAGCAGTATCTGTGACTGAGCAGTCCTCTTCAGGATACCCTCTGCTCACTCTGAATGCAGAGGGGTCTAAAAAAAGGTGCCATAAAGAGAGGCTGTTCCACTTTCTCCAGGCTGGGGAACCACACCCTGTGGGATCAACATCTTTGGGGTCAAAGAAAGAAGATTATAAATTTTGCAACTTGGAATGTTAGAACACTCATGGATAATGTTGAGAGTGACAATCCGGAAAGAAGTGTGATTGTGTGACGTGAACGATCGAGACTCCAGATTGACATTGCTGCCCTCAGTGAAACCCACCTTCCTGGAGAGGGGCAGCTGAAGGAACAAGCAGGAGAATATACCTTCTACAGAAAGGAAAGGCTGACAGCAATCCTCGTGCCCACAGAGTTGGTTTCGCCATCTGGAATGGGATCCTGGATACACTGCCAGAACTCCCCAATTGTACAAATGAAAGACTCATGACCTGCACCTACAGCTCAGTTGTCATCAGTGCTTATGTCCTAAGTCTTGATTCCAATGAAGATGTTAAGGAAAAGTTATATTTTGGCCTTGATGAAGGTATTCCAAAAGAAGAAAAGATCATCCTTATGGGAGACTATAATGCCAGGGTTGGCTGTGACTCCAGTGTTTGGAAAAGAATCATTGGGAAAAACGGGGTGTGAAAAGCCAATGCAAATGGCGTCCTCTTGTGCTCAGCATGGCCTCGTTATAATAAACACCCTTTTCTGCCAGAAGGGCAAATGCAAAGTCATATGGTGGCATCCCAGACCAAAGCGTTATTACCTCCTGGATTATGCCATTATTCAGGTCAAAGATTTAAGTGATGTCTTTGTCGATTAATCCATGCGGAGGGGGCGGGGTGGGGGGGGGGTGTTGTGGGGGTGGGTGGTGGTGTGTGGGGGGTGGGTGGGCAGTTGCTGATGTCTGTTGGATAAACCACCAACTTGTTCGATCGGTGATGAACATCCACCTAGCACCAAGACATTGCATGGCCCAAAAGTCCAAGAGGAAGATCAATGTATCAATCTTAAAACAGCCTGACCAAAGAGAAGAATTCCAAGTGTAGCTTATGATCAAACTGGAAAATCCTTACCCATCCAACTCAATTCCAGAACAGTTGGATTGAATGAAGGCAACTCTGTGGCAGATGATTGGGCTGGAGCATCATCGTCACCAGGACTGATTCAATGAAAACAATGCTGAAATATATGATCTCCTGGGACAAAAATGAGCAGCCTTCATTGCCTGGCAGAATAACGCACAGTCACAAAGGAAAGCAGGCATCATTCCAACAGCTCAAAGTTGATAAAACCAAAGACAAATCTTGAAAATAAAGCACTTGTGGTGGGAAGTGGAAGCCCAAGAGATCCAGCAATTTGCTGACCATCATGACATGCAAAGCTTTTTTGAAGCCACCAGGGTCATCTATAGACCAAGGTCAAATGGACAAAATCCCCTTCACTCACACAAGTCTTTCTCTTCTTAAGGATGACAATGACATCCATCAATGCTAGAAAAAACATTTTCAACAGCTCCTCAACTGTGAATCCACAGTGGCAGCTGATATCCTCCAGTAGTCACCCATAGATTCTACCACAATGGGAGAGCTACAACAAGCAATCAAATGGATGAAAAACTGCAAAGCTTGCAGCCTTGATGGTTTTCCGGCTGACATCTTCAAAGCTGGTGGGCTTTTGCTCATACCAAGACTCCATGCACTTCTCTTAAGGATTTGCGAGAAAAAAGAATTCCCCCATTCCTCAACTTCAGGAATGCAACGATTGTAAAAATCTTCAAAAAGGGAGGTAAGTAATGCTGGGTCTTCATTACATGGTGTTCCGATTCTATTAGGGACCATTAACATTTCAGGAAAAATCTGAACACCGAACTCGTTTTAACCAACAGAATTATGCCACAAAATTTCATGATTTTAAACAAATCACACTTTATTATACATAAAAGACTTAAATAAAACAAACACTATCAACCTAAACATATTGTTTAGAGCTATATAGGTTGTGCACTCAGTTCTAACTTTTACTAATGAGACACTAGGAGCTGTGGAGCAGCAAAGTGATTTAGATTACCAAAATCTAGTGCACATGTACAAAAAGTAATCAAAAAGCCTATTGTAATGTAGAAAACATGACAGCTAATTTATTAAGCTTCCAAAAACATGGTAGTATCCACATAATCTGTTTTTTTGGTGTTGTTTGAGGGATAAATATTGGTATCGACACCAGGGAGAACTCCCTTGGTCTTTGAATAGTGGCCATGTCATCTTTTACATCCACCTGGGGGAGCAGACAGGGCCTCTGTCCATTCTCTTATCTGAAAGGCAACATCTCCAAAGCACTCTCCCAGAACTGCATAAGAGGGTTGTATTGTGATCTAACATTTTGGAGTGATTTTGTGGCTTCTCCACCATTTTCCGGTGGCAGAGTAGCCCCCTCCCTAGTCAATGGAGGCAGCCTCCCTGCAGCACACTCAGGATGGGGGTCATGGTGGAGAGTTGGAGTCTCCAAACTGAAAAGAAAAGGACTCATTAACTAAAGTTTGTGATTGAGTCCAATCCAGTGGTGGGTTTCCCGTCCAGCTCCATTTACCTACCAGTCTATGTCCTGGTGATTTGATGATTGATGTGCAAACCAGGAGTGAAGGAGTTTTCATGATTAAGTGCCCCCGAGGTCCAACCTGCCTCAGCAGCACCCAATCCTCCCAATGTAGTTACCAATGCTCCAGAGTGGCCAGCCCTCAGACTGGGCCAGCTGCATCTGGAGACTTGGAGGTGACCAATTAAGAGGCTATCTCTGGGAAGGTTTTTCTTGTTGCCATTTGGTCCCAATGCTGGGGTCCAGAAGCTCCTGGTGAAATCCAGCCCTTCTTGTCTATTCCATTCCCTTCCTGTCAATTTCATTCCCCTCCCACCTTCTGAAAAACAACGCCTGTATAGAGAGGCATTTGTGGTAATGTGTGGGAGGCTGACAGATGGTAGCATGAGAGGCCATGGATAAAAAGAGCTTTGCTGCAGAAGGCTGTCTGATATCATGGAGTTTTTCATTTCCCACCTGCACCTTGCTGAGACTCTCTTGTTTATGGCAGAGAGAGAGAGGAAGTCAGAGTTAGAAAAAGGAATCAAGCAGCAGCAACAACACAAGGCACTGTGGAATCCTGCTGCTTCCCAGTGCAAAGCAGGAGTTCCATCTCCACATGAGATACATGATAGTTCCATGAGAGAAATAGCTTTGCACATACAGATTACTGCAGCAGGGTAAAACAAAAACAGAATTACCTGGAAAAACTCAGCAGGTCTGACAAAATCGGCGGAGAAGAAAAGAGTTGATGTTTCGATTCCTCATGACCCTTCAACAGAACTGATTTTTCTTTACAAGGAGAGGGGTGAAATATAAGCTGGTTTAAGGTGGGGGGGAGCGGAGAGAAGTGGAGGGGGGGTGTGGTTGTAGGGACAAGCAAGCAGTGATTGGAGCAGATAATCAAAAGATGTCACAGACAAAAGAACAAAAGAATGCAGAGGTGTTGAAGTTGGTGATATTATCTAACCGAATGTGCTAATTAAGAATGGATGGTAGGGCACTCAAGATACAGCTCTAGTGGGGGTGGGGGGGCATAAAAGATTTAAAAATAATGGAAATAGGTGGGAAAAGAAAAATCTATATAAATTATTGGAAAAAACAAAAGGAAGGGGGAAGAAACAGAAAGAGGGTGGGGATGGAGGAGGGAGATCACGACCTAAAGTTGTTGAATTCAATATTCAGTCCGGAAGGCTGTAAAGTGCCTAGTCGGTAGATGAGGTGCTGTTCCTCCAGTTTGCGTTGGGCTTCACTGGAACAATGCAGCAAGCCAAGGACAGACATTTGGGCAAGAGAGCAGGGTGGAGTGTTAAAATGGCAAGCGACAGGGAGGTTTGGGTCATTCTTGCGGACAGACCGCAGGTGTTCTGCAAAGAGGTCGTCCAGTTTACGTTTGGTCTCTCCAATGTAGAGGAGACCGCATTGGGAGCAACGAATGCAGTAGACTAAGCTGGGGGCAATGCAAGTGAAATGCTGCTTCACTTGAAAGGAGTGTTTGGGCCCTTGGACGGTGAGGAGAGAGGAAGTGAAGGGGCAGGTGGTACATCTTTTGCGTGGACATGGGGTGGTGCCATAGGTGGGGGTTGAAGAGTAGGGGGTGATGGAGGAGTGGATGAGGGTGTCCTGGAGGGAACGATCCCTACGGAATGCCACTGGGGGGGTGAAGGGAAGATGTATTTGGTGGTGGCATCATGCTGGAGTTGGCGGAAATGGCGGAGGATGATCCTTTGAATGCGGAGGCTGATGGGGTGATAAGTGAGGACAAGGGGGACCCAATCATGTTTCTGGGAGGGAGGAGAAGGCGTGAGGGCGGATGCGTGGGAGATGGGCCAGACACGGTTGAGGGCCCTGTCAACAACTGTGGGTGGAAAACCTCGGTTAAGGAAGAAGGAGGACATGTCAGAGGAACTGTTTTTGAAGGTAGCATCATCAGAACAGATGTGACGGAGGTGAAGGAACTGAGAGAATGGGATGGAGTCCTTACAGGAAGCGGGGTGTGAGGAGCTGTAGTTGAGATAGCTGTGGGAGTCTGTAGGCTTGTAATGGATATTGGTGGACAGTCTATCACCAGAGATTGAGACAGAGAGGTCAAGGAAGGGAAGGGAAGTGTCAGAGATGGACCACGTGAAAATGATGGAGGGGTGGAGATTGGAAGCAAAATTAATAAATTTTTCCAAGTCCCGACGAGAGCATGAAGCAGCACCGACGTAATCATCGATGCACCGGAGAAAGAGTTGTGGAAGGGGGCTGGAGTAGGACTGGAACAAGGAATGTTCCACATACCCCATAAAGAGACAGGCATAGCTGGGGCCCATGCAGGTACCCATAGCCACACCTTTTATTTGGAGGAAGTGAAAGGAGTTGAAGGAGAAATTGTTCAGTGTGAGATCAAGTTCAGCCAGACGGAGGAGAGTAGTGGTGGATGGGGATTGTTCGGGCCTCTGTTCGAGGAAGAAGCTAAGGGCCCTCAGACCATCCTGGTGGGGGATAGAGGTGTAGAGGTATTGGAAGTCCATGGTGAAGAGGAAGCGGTTGGGGCCAGGGAACTGGAAATTGTTGATGTGACGTAAGGTGTCAGAGGAATCACGGATGTAGGCGGGAAGGGACTGGACAAGGGGAGAGAGAAGGGAGTCAAGATAACGAGGAATGAGTTCCGTGGGGCAGGAGCAAGCTGACACGATCGGTCTACCGGGAGAGTTCTGTTTGTGGATTTTGGGTAGGAGGTAGAAGCGGGCCATCCGAAGTTGGGCGACTATCAGCTTGGAAGCTGTGGGAGGAAGATCCCCAGAGGAGATGAGGTTAGTGACAGTCCTGGAAACAATGGCTTGATATTCAGTGATGGGGTCATGGTCCGGGGAGAGGTAGGAGGAAGTGTCTGCGAGTTGATGCTCAGTCTCCGCGAGGTAGAGGTCAGTGCGCCAGACAACCACAGCACCACCCTTGTCAGCGGGTTTGATGACAATGTCAAGGTTGGACCTGAGAGAATGGAGTGCAGTAAGTTCAGAGAGAGACAGGTTAGAATGGGTGAGAGGAGCAGAGAAATTGAGACGACTAATGTCGCGCCGACAGTTCTCAATGAAAAGATCAAGAGAAGATAAGAATCCATAGAGAGGGGTCCAGGTGGAGGGAGAGTATTGGAGGCGGGTAAAAGGATCCATTGAATGGGGAGAGGACTCCTGCCCAAAGAAGTGAGCCCGGAGACGATGACGGCGGAAGAAGAGTTCAGCATCGTGCCGAGCCCGAAATTCATTGAGATGAGGGCGTAAGGGTATGAAACTAAATCCTTTGCTAAGCACTGAACGTTCAGCTTCGGAGAGGGGAAGGTCAGGGGGTAGAGTGAATACATGGCTGGGGCTGGGATTGGAAGATGGGGTGGGGTCGGAGGGACAGGCAGGGGTGGAGGGTCCTAGATGGGTGTTGGTGTCGATGAATTGTTGGAGCTTGCGTTCCTTAGCACTTGAGAGAAAGAGAAAAAGTTTCATGTTGAGGCGTCGGATGAGATGAAGAATAAAATGAAACTGGGGGCATGCGCAGCTTTGAAAAAGGGTACTGCCGTGCTGCTGGAGGGAGAGGTCGAGTGTGTTCATATGGCGGCAGCAGCAGGGTAGTTAGCTTCTAGAAAACACTGAGTTTAGTGCTATTCAGCATAGGAGTGGGCCATTCAGCTCTTCGAGCCTGTTCTGCCATTCAACTAGATCAGCCAATCTCAAACTGTCCCTGGCCAATACTTATCTCTCAATCTACATCACTAAAACAGAGAATTTGGTCATTAACTCATTGTTATTGCTGAGATCTTTATGTGCAAATTAGCTGCTGCATTTCCCACATTATAACTACACTTCAGAGGTTCTTCTTTAGCTGCCCTGACATTGTGAGAAGTCCTATATAAATATAAGATTTTAAAATATAATTTTAACTCCATCCAGCCAGATGGGGCAGGATTTTTCATATGGTGGGTAGACTCAGTGTGAGCAGACGGGGGTGGGCGCAGAGCCGATTACTGCCTGCGATCGGCTCTGTGCTGCCATTTTATGCAGGCAGGCCAATTAAGACCTGGCTAGAGTAATGTGTGGCTGGTAGCCCTCAGCACTACCTGTGCGGGCAGGGGGAGGAGGGAGAGCCGGGGCCAACACTCTTTCGTGCGCACTTCAATCTCCCTGAGTCATGGAGCTGCTTCAAGGAGATTGAATCGATGTTCAAAAAATTAAATAAAAGGTTTATAAATTGATTTAAATATGTCCCCTCATGTGACTGTGTCACATGAGTTGGGACATATTTTTATTTTAATGAAAATTTTAAAATTTAATTAATAAAAGCTTTAGGAAACCTCATCCCACTCGTGGATGATGTTTCCTAAAAAACGCGAAGGCCGCTTGGCTTTTCTGCCTGCCACCAACCTTAATGTTGGATGGGCAGCATTTACAATGACCTTAATTAAATTCTTAATGGCCTTAACAGGCCGTTTACATATCGGCAGGTGCGCAGTCAACTCTGGTGCATGCTTGATGACCGAAACATCGTGAGACAGCGCAATGACATCGGGATGCATGCCCGACATCATCGTTTGTCATTTTACACATCGGCGTGTCGGGCCCGCCCCCGCCGATAGAAAAATCCTGCCCATGGTTTCCAACCCTTGAAAGCCTTACAGCAAGGCTACTGGAATTCTCAGCAATGATGCTCTCTATCATTGCTCCATCAGTTTCTGTAGAGGAAGGTGACAGCAGGACTGCCAGAGGAGTGGAGGAGTTTAGAAGAGTTGATATTGTAGAGAATATTTGAAAGGAGGCTATTGAAAAAGCTGATGGGTTAAAACTTGTCATGGACAGGACTGAATCAATAATGTGGTTGATATCAAAGCAAAATACTGCAGAGGCTAGAAATCTAAACGAAAACCAGAAATACTGAAAATACTCATTCCTGACCCACCGAGTATTTTCAGCACTTTCTGTATTAATACCCATTTTATACTCTCTCCACTTGTACTTTAGAAGATTGGACGGGGTATAAAACAAACAGGCAATTGGCTATCACTTGTTATTCATTATCCCCGAGATGAGCTTCACCCTCATTCAAATGTAAACTGGAAAACCTCCCAGACCCAGATGGTATCCAACACTGAATATTGATTGGATGGTGAGACTAGCTATACATTTTCATGCATCTTGTGTTAGATGGGATGTCCTAATTTGTAAGTTATTCCTCAAATCAATAAGGTTATACAAATTGGCAACAAAGGCCAGGATATAACGCTGGTCGGGTGTCTGCCTGACCTGACTGAGTGTAAAATGACATGCAATGATGTTGGGCGAGTGTCCTGATGTCATCGCGCACTTGCGCAATATTTCGGTCAATTAAGGCCATTAAAGTTATAACTGAAAGAAATTTTTTGCTGCCCATCCAACCTTATTGTTGGTGAGCAGGTGAAAAGGCCAAGCGGCCATTACATTTTTTAGGGAACTTCATCCACGGGTGTGTGAGGTATCCAATAGCAAATAAAAATAAAATAAAAATGTTTAAATTTCATGTCCCTGCCCATGAGTCTTAGAGTCACACGAGGGGACATATTTTATAACATTTTTAATTACTTTATTTTTAATGTTTTAAACTCTTCACCTTCCTGAGGTAGCTCTGTGCCTTAGGGAGCTTTTTCAGCGTGCATGCGCAAACTTGTGCTCTCGCCCTCTTCCCCCTGTGCCCCCTCCCCACAGGCAGTGCTGAGTGCTGCTGCACATGATTCAAGGGACTTTGCCATGGGCTGGCACCATTCCCAGGGACTTTGCCATGAAATTGCGATCCGGTCCCAATCATGGGCTCCATCGAGTCCACCTGACAAGGGAAAAATACTCCCCAAAGTTTCAAAGATGTATTAAGTACACATCAAAATAATGACTATTAGATGTACACTCAGAGACAGTACCTACAACAAAACCTGATTGTTTGGATGTTACAGTTCCGATCTCTGTATCTTAGACCTTCACAAATCCAAATACTGATTACAAACGCCTGATTTTTTTACATTTCTCTACTGCTTCAATCTGACAATCCATATAATTCTGCATTACATAATTATAGATATGTTCAGAATCACAGAATTATTACAGTACAGAGTAGACCATTCAGCCCATCGTGTCTGCACTGACTCTCCAAATAAGCATTTTACTTAGTGCCCCTCTCCCATTTTCTCCCCGTAACCCTGTACATTCTTCCTTTTCAAATAATAGCCAGGATTTTCTGCTCCCATTTGAGGCAGGCATCATGGCAGACGGGGGTATAATTTGGAGGGACAGAAATCGATCTCATGCTGGCGTGAAATCATGGCGGGATTATCTGATGGTTTCTGCCATGGTGGATTGCGAATCCTGCTGGAGGCCAGCGTGAAACCAATTTGCATCCCACCAGTGGGATGCAAAGTAAGGCCCAAATGGAACTGGCCCCCCCACAGCCAATTTACTGTTGCGCCAGTGGGATAACATGTCGGTCCTGAACACATGCGGATCAGCATGATGTGCAGAAATCAGGACTTACCTTTAGAGCATTGCTCAGACCGCAGGTATCCAAGGTGAAGGAAAATTTGGAGCCCTACAGCTACTCGACACTGGGAGAACATGTGCATTACATGCTGGGTGCATCCTCATGCACATGGCTCCACTGGGAAGCAGCTTTCGGAGGCGGGGGGTCTTCACACAGTACCTTCGACTTCATTGAGGCTTCAGAT
The DNA here is from genome assembly GCF_017639515.1 of Carcharodon carcharias. Taxonomy (NCBI): domain Eukaryota; kingdom Metazoa; phylum Chordata; class Chondrichthyes; order Lamniformes; family Lamnidae; genus Carcharodon; species Carcharodon carcharias. Next base: position 83,262,235 of record NC_054481.1, read on the forward strand.
CTTCATGCAATTTGTTGATTCTGTGGAGCTGCTTTGGGACTTCAGGGACTTTGTCATGGGCAGGCACCGTTCCCAGGGATTTCGTCGTGAGCTGGCACCATTCCCAGGGACTTCATCATGGGTTCGCACCATTCCCAGGGATTTTGCTGTGGGCAGGTATGGATGGGTGAAGTTGGGGGGTGGGGGAGAGGAAGGTCTAGGTGTAAGTGGGAGAGGAAGGTGTACTGGGTGGAGGATGAAGTTGGGAGGAGAGTGGAAAAGGTGTTAGGGAGGAAGGGGTGAAGTTGGGATAGAGGGTGAAGGTGTTATAAGCAGGGTGTAGTTGAGGGGGGCAAAGGTGTAAGGGTGGGGGGAGGCATAAAGGGGGGAGGTTAAGGAGGGGGAAAAGTGTAAGGGGGGTTGGAATGTCCAGATGGACATGCAAGGGAGACATGAGTCTCCTGGGGACAAAAATGAGGGTGGGCATGGTAGGAGGAAATGTGAGTGTGAGAGGGAGCAGAGGGAGCTGGTAGGATGGGAGGGCAAAGTTACATCAGCACCAGTAGAAGGGGCGGCGAGGGTGGTTGGAGGGGGCATGGAGGCAAACACGGACCCTGGGGGTAGGAAGGAAGAGGTCGGATTGGTCAATGTGGATGGGGGTGGGATTTTCTTGAAGGTAGGGAACATGCATGTTCACCTGGACAGTCCTGAAGGAGAAGGGTAATGGTGCAGAGGTGGAAGGTGATGCTAGGGGGGTCCACTATGATGGGGGAAAGGACATGGGTGATTGGGGGAGAGGAAAGGATGGGGGAATTTATCAGAAACTTTACAACGACCATTTTGTACAAATCGAAAGTGAGCGGAGCCTAGCCTGGACGGACACAGGTTCTGCATGGGAGTGTGATCAGGGGGTGGGTGGAGATGCAGCTCAGCTCAGATGGACAACTGAAAGAGAATCCCAGCAGACAGCATTGAAAATACTTGGGATCGTGAGAAGAGTGTGATGCAGGCAGGATGTGGGAGAGTGCTTGCATGAGACTCTGAAAGGCCCTGCCACACACACACTTCTCCCTCTAGAATCACTTCTGGACCAACTGCGTGCAGCTGAACTACTAGCGGAGTAGGATGCAGGGGGAGGACCCGCGAAGATTGTCAGTGAAGCTGAAAGACAATATTACACATTATTCAGTACATTGGGCAGAATTTTCTGCCTACTGGGCGGGCAGGCCTGACCCAATCTCCGGCTATGCGCTTCCTGTGCAGACGGGGGGATTCCCCAAATGCGCATGAAAGAGTGCACATCTCCCTGGGGCTAAGTGCTGCCTCAAGGAGATCGCTTACACTTGTGCAAACATTAAAAATAGAAAAATAAAAAAATCCTGAACATGTCCCCCTCATGTGACAATGTCACACGAGATGCAACATGTTAATAAATTTCACTAAAACTTTATTAAATTTTTTTAAACCTGACATGAAACCTCATTCCACTGGTGGATGAGATTTCATGTTTTTTCTATTGCCCGCTGGGGCTTCTGGCCTGCCCGTCAACCTTCAGGTTGGATGGGCAGGTCCTTTAATTGTTTTAATTATCCTGTCAAAGGCCTCAAGTGGCCATTGACAGGTCAGTGGGCACACAGCTGATTTCGCTGTGCCCCCACCTTCCTGAAAATTTAAATGGGGTGGGATGACATTGGGGGTTCCTCCCAACATCATCCCACATTATTTTGCATGTCGGCGAGAGGGGCCCGCCCCCAGCTCACCAATGGCAAAATTCAGCCCATTGTAAAGTGACAAAATGTGTTCACTCGTGCAACCACTGTGATCAAATTTTTTAGACTTCTCTAGGCCTACCACTTCCTCTAGGTGCTGCCCTGACATCTGCAGCAGGGGTGGAGACAGCCTGTGCAATGGTTGGACCTGTTGCCTCTGATAACTTTGGCGTGTGCCCCCTGGAGAGCCGAGAGTTTGAGGGCCTGACTTGCTTTGGCTGTGCTTCTGTGGGCCTGTTGCTCCTTCTGCAGTGACAGAGGATGAGGTTGAGCGGGTCACAGGTAAAGGGGGCTTGGATAGAGTGGACAGCCTCTGAGATTCCTGAGTGGATGACCCAGGGGTGTCTAGCTGTTGCTTCTACTCATATCGGGTGCCCAAGGGCTCTGGTATGACTCCTTGAGGGGAAGGAGCACCTGGAGGGATATCGAGATGCCCCATTTTTCTCTTGTGTTGCCTCTGCAGGAACTCACCCAGGGCTAACACGATGGAGTACAGGTCTGCGTGCATCTCCACACTTTGCTGGGCCAGGTTCTCCATGGCAATCACCATCTTTCCCATGGAGACCTCCATGTGCACACATGTGGGCACCACTTCATCAGAGAGCAGACAGACGCACTCTGGGAAGAGTGTCCTGCAGTCAGCATCATGGTGAAGCAGTCGGGGAAGAGTGTCCTACAGTCAGTTCTTGTTGAAAATAACAAGAGTGACATCACAAGACAGCCTGATAGAATGGTAGAGAGATCAGAACCAGCGCGAGTGCGGGGAAGTTTCAAAAAGTGATGACGACAAATAGGTGAGAGCTGACTGGTGAGTAGTGGGTAAATGTTTTTCTCCAGTTTTTTTCTCCAGTTTTTCTCCAGGTTAAAATAGATTAAGCTAAGGAAAGTTAAGGGTTCTAGTTTCTATTTAAAGTGCATAAATAATTTAACCTTTTTTTACTGTATTTAACTTAAAGTAAGGGGTTTTTTTCAACTAGAGGCATGGCAAGGCAACTCAATCCCATGTTATGTACTGCCTGTAACATGTGGGAATTCCTAAGTGCTCCTTGCGCTCTGATCAACCATATGTGCAGGAAGTGCCACCAGCTGCAGCTACCTGAGCTCTAGGTTTCGGAGTTTGAGCGGCAGCTGGAGGCACTGAGATGCATCCGCGAGGCTGAGAGCTTTGTGGATAGTACGTTTGTAGACCTGGTCATCCCACAACTTACGGAAGTGCAGACAGAGAGGGAATGGGTGACCATCAGTCAGAAGAAAGGTGTCAGGCAGGTAGTCAGGAAATCCCCAGGGTGCATCTCGCTCAAGAATCGTTTTTCTGTGATGGAAAACGGCAAAAGTAACGGTTTCTCTGGGGAGTGCAGCCACGCTCATGGCACTGTCAGTAGCTCAGCTGCACAGAGGGGGAGGAAAAAGAGGGGAAGAGCAATAGTGGTAGGAGACTCGATAGTAAGGGGAACAGACAGGCGTTTCTGAGGCTGTAGACATGACTCCAGGATGGTATGTTGCCTCCCTGGCGCCAGGGTCAAGGATGTCACTGAACAGCTGCAGGGCATTCTAAAGGGGGAGAGCAAACAGTCAGAGATCGTGGTACATATTGGTACCAACAACATTGAAGAAAGAGGGATGCAAGCAGAATTTAGGGAGCTGGGAAACAGGTTAAAGAACAAGACCTCAAAGGTAGTAATTTCCGGATTACTTCCGGTACCACGTGCTAGTGGGTGTAGAAATAGGAGGTTAGTCCAGATGAATGTGTGGTTGCAGGAAGATGGTGCAGGAAGGAGGGCTTTAGATTTCTGGGACATTGGGACCATTTCTGGGGGCATTGGGACCTGTACAAGGCGGATGGGTTGCACCTGAACTGGAATGGGACCAACATCTTTCTGGGGAGGTTTACTAGTGCTTTTGGGGAGGGTTCAAACGAATTTGGCAGAGGGTTGGGGTCCTGAGAGGAGGTTCAGCAATGGCAGATACACAGCCAAAATTAGAAGAGAGAGCAAGTGAGTCTGGAAGGCATAGAAATTATAGGCCAGTTAAGGCACAAGGGAGTTTGGCAAGGTTGGATGGTATTTATTTTAATGCAAGGATCCTGACAAATAAGGCAGATGAGTTGAGGGCACAAATATATACATGGAAGTATGATGTAATTGCTGTCTCAGAGACATGGTTGAGAGAGGGGCAGGTTTGGCAGCTCAATATTCCAGGATATAGGGTCTTCAGGTGAGAAAGGGAAGGAGGTAAAAGAGGAGGGGTATCGCAATATTGATCAAGGAATCATTTACAGCAATAAGGAGGGATGACGTCTTAAAAGGCTCCTCAAATGAAGCCATATGGGTAGAACTGAAAAACAAAAAAGGAACAATCACATTGCTGGGAGTGTACTATCGACCCCCAAACAGTCAGAGAGAAATAGAAGAGCAGATATGTAGGCAAATTTCCGAGAAGTGTAAAAATAATAGGGTAGTAATAGTGGGGGATTTCAACTTCCCCAACATTAACTATCATAGTGTGGGAGGGAGCGGAATTCTTAAAATGCATCCAGGGGAGCTTTTTAAGCCAGTACGTAGAAGGTCCTGGACTTAATTTTAGGGAATGAAGCTGGGAAGTGGTAGAGGTATCAGTGTGGAAACATTTTTCAGATAGTGATCATAACTCTGTTAGATTCAAGGTTGTTATGGAAAAGGATAAGGATGGGCCAGAAATCAGAGCTCTAAATTGGGGGAAGGCCAATTTTAATAAGATCAGATATGATTTGGCCAGAGTAGGCTGGGAGCCTACCTTTTAGGTAAATCTGCATCAGAGCAGTGGGGCTCATTCAAGAAGAAAATAGGGAGAGTACAGAGGCAACATATTCCAGTAAAGACAAAGGGTGGTAACAACAAATCCAGGGGACCCTGAATGTTGAGGGATATACAGGATTGGATAAAGAGAAAAAGGGAGGGTTATTGCAGATACCGAGGGCTCAAAACAGTGGAAGCCCTAGAAAAGTATAGAAAGTGTAGGGGGAAACTTAAAAAGGAAATTAGGAGAGCAAAAAGAGGGCTTGAAAAAACATTGGCAGGTAAAATAAGGGAAAATCCAAAGTTATTTTACAAGTACATTAAGAGTAAGAGGATAACTAGGGAAAGAATGGGGCCCATCAAGGAACATAGTGGTAATTTGTGTGTGGAGCCAGAAGATGTAGGTAGGGTTCAAAATGAATACTTTGTGTCGGTGTTCACAAGTGAGAGGAACGATGTGGATATGGAAATCAGGCAGAAGGACTGTGATATAATTGAAGAAATTAGCATAGAAAGGGAGGAGGTTCTAAGTGGTCTGGCAGGCTTAAAAGCAGATAAATCTCCAGGCCCGAATGAAATGTATCCCAGGCTATTGAGTGAGGCAAGGGAGGAGATAGCAGGGGCACTAGCAATAATTTTCAATAACTCTCTGGCCATAGAAGATGTGCCAGAGGACTGGAGGACAGCCAATGTGGTACTGTTATTCAAGAAGAGAGGAAGGGATAAACCAGGGAACTACAGGCCAGTCAGTCTAACCTCAGTGGTGGGGAAACTATTGGAAGCAATTCTGAGGGACAGAATTAATCTACACTTGAAGAGGCAGGGATTAATCAAGGACAGTCAGCATTCTTTTGTTAAGGGAAGGTCATGCCTGACCAATTAAATTGTAATTTTTGAAGAGGTGACCAAGTGTGTAGATGAGATCAATGTATTTGAGGTAGTCTACTTGGACTTCAGCAAAGCTTTTGATAAGGTCCCACATGGGAGACAGATAACGAAGGTAAGAGCCCATGGGATCCAAGGAATTTGGCAAATTGGATCCAGAATTGGCTGAGTGGCAGGAAGCAGAGGGTGATGGTCGAGGGGTGTTTTTGTGAGTGGATGCCTGTGTCCAGTGGGGTTCCACAGGGATCACTATTGGGTCCCTTGCTGTTTGTGGTATATATAAACGATTTAGACTAGAATGTAGGAAGGTTGATCAGTAAGTTAGCGGATGACATGAAAATTGGTGGGGTGGTAAATAGTGAGGAGGAAAGCCTTAGATTACAGGAGGATATAGATGGGCTGGTCAGTTGAGTTGATCAGTGGCAAATGGAATTTAATCCAGTTAAGTGTGAGGTGATGCATTTGGGCAGGACAAACAAGGCACGGGAATACACGATGAATGGTAGGACCCTGGGGAGTACCAAGGATCAGAGAGACCTTGGTGTGCATGTCCACCGGTCCCTTAAGATAGCGGGACAGGTAGATAAGGTGGTTCAGAAGGCAAATGGGATACTTGTCTTTATGAGCTGAGGCATAGAATATAAGAGCAGGCAGGTTATGCTGGAACTGTATAAAACACTGGTTAGGCCACAGCATGCGTGCAGTTCTGGAATCCGCAATATAGGAAGGATGTGATTGCACTAGAGAGAGTACAGAGGAGATTTACCAGGATATTGCCTGGAATGGAGAGTTTTAGTTATGAGGAGAGATTGGATAGACTGGGGTTATTTTCCCTGCAGCATAGGAGATTGAGAGGGGAAATGATTGAGGTGTATAAAATTATGAGGGGCACAGTAGACGAGAAGGAACTTTTCCCCTTGGTGGAGGGATCAATAACCAGGGGCATAGATTTAAGGTAATGCAGGCAGGAGGTTTAAAGGGGATGTGAGGAAGGATATTTTCACCCAAAGGGTGGTGGGAATCTGGAACTCACTGCCTAAAAGGGTGGTAGAGGCAGAAACCCTCATAACATTTAAGAAGTATTTGGATGTGCACTTGCAATGCCATGGCATACAAAATATGCCATGAACATAGTGCTGGAAAATGGGATTAGTTAGGTACTTGCTTGACCGGTGCAGACTTGATGGGCCAAAGGGCCTTTTTCTGTGCTGTGGACCTCTATGACATTCCTCTGACTCATGTGACACTCTATTGAGGGCTTCCAACAGCTCTGCGTGATGTTCCCCCGCCTTCTGCTGACTCTCTACGATGAGTTGGAAGGCCGAATCCAAAAGGCTTGTTATCCGACCCAGGCTTCACAGATGCCTCTTCCCAGCAGTCCTCCCAGTGCTGGGGAGCTTGGCTGAACCTGCCTCCTCCCACTGCAGAGACATGTCCGTGCAATGACCACCAGATTGTGAACCCTAGCCGCTCTAGCTCTTGGTTCCACCGAGGTGTGGGTCTCTGCGCTGAGGCAGGGTGTGGGTCTGTGACAGGTCTTCCAAGCTGCTTATTTCCAGCTCTTCAATGGAGGAGGTGTCCTCTTCGCTGGAGGTGGGGACCTGGATGGATCTGAGGGATTGGCTGGTTGCTTGACAGAGCTCCCTGTGAACCAAAGTAGAGATAATGAGTGCATGAGAGCAGAGTCAAAAGCAGGAGAGAGAGAGCACTCACAGTTGTATTGAAAGAGGGATGATGTGGTGCAGGAACCTCACGTGGGTGTTTGCCCCTGACCTCACTGTCACTGCAGGAACACGTCCTCACCAGTCAGTGCAATGGCATGCTCCTGGAAGTGAATGTGGACCATGCCACCCCTGGTCTGGGACCCCTCCCTGATGTTATGAACCAGCTTCTCCTGCATGAAAACATATTGAGAAAGTATGAGCAGGACACATGGAACTGCATGGAATGTTTATGTGGTGAGCGAAGCCAAACACAGGATGAGATGGCAAGCTCGAGGGGATATGAGCCTGATGAAGATATGAGGGTGTGTGTGAGAGTTAATGGTATTGTCCCTTGAGGTATGAGATCCCTGTGGATGTGTGATGGGTTTGTGAGTGTGAGAGTTGAGAGTGATGTGGTTGACTTATCCTGGTGGAACGGATGAGAGCATTTATCCTCTTCCTGTACTGGATGGCTGACCTCCTCTGTGCTCCAGTGGCACTCACCACTGCTGCTGCCACCGCCCAGGCTGGATTGGTGACCGGTGGATCTCCTATTGCCAGAGCAGGAGTAGAGGACATCATGCCAGGCCTCAACGGCATGCAACAGGTGCTCCTGTGAGATGTTAGTACTTGTGGGGGCTACCATCTCCTTGACTTTCGGGGCCATCCGTCACCTGGAACAGTCCTGGTCTGTAGCCATGAAGTGGGCTGTGCTCTGGTGTGCTTTAAATATGGCTCCTGGACTACAGAAGTGCTGAGGTGACGGCGTGGTGGGCAAATCCAAGGCCGCACGTCAGCGATCCAGCGTGTTTCCTGTGCATGCGTTATAAATGAGGCAGGATGTGCCAGGAAATGGACGATACAGCACAAAAATCGACCCTTGCGGCTTGTGGGAAAAGCATCGTTTTTCAAGTCCACTTAGTGCAATTCAGGGAATATTCTGTCTAATAATCCAATCTCTTTTGAAGAATTCAGTTGCACCTGCCCCCCACCACACTCTCAGGCAGTGCATTCCAAACCCTAACCACTTGCTACATGAAAAAGTTTTTCCTCTTTTCCTCATGTTGCTTTTGTTTCTTTCACTAATTATTTTAAATCTGTGCCCTTTCATTCTTGATCCTTTCATGGGTGGGAGCAGTTTCTTCCCATCTACTCTGTTCAGATCATGATTTTGAATACCTCTTATCAAGTCTCCTCTCAGTCTTCTTTTCTCCAAGGAAAACAGTCCTAACTTCTCCAATCTGTCTTCAGAACTGAAGTTCTTCACCCCTGTAACCATTCTCGTGAATCTGTTCTGCACTCTCTCCAATGCCATAAAGTGCAGTGCCCAGAACTGGACACAATAGTCCAGCTGAGACCAAACTAGTGTTTTATACAAGTTCAACGTAATCTCCTTGTTTGACTACAGCTCCTCACACCCCGTTTCCTGTAAATACTCCATCCCATTCTCTCAGTTCCTTCGCCTCAGTCGCATCTGTTCCGATGATGCCAATTTCCAAAACAGTTCTTCTGACATGTCTTCCTTCTTCCTTAACCAAGGTTTTCCACCCACGGTGGTTGACAGGGCCCTCAACCGTATTCGGCCCATCTCCCACGCATCCGCCCTCACACCGTCTTCTCCCTCCCAGAACCATGATAGGGTCTCCCTTGTCCTCACTTATCACCCCACCAGCCTCCGCATTCAAAGCATCATCCTCCGCCATTTCCGCCAACTCCAGCATGATGCCACCATCAAACACAACTTCCCTTCACCCCCCTGTCGGCATTCCGCAGGGATCGTTCCCTCCGGGACACCCTGGTCCACTCCTCCATCACCCCCTACACCTCAACCCCCTCCCACGGCACCTTCCCATGCAACCACAGAAGGTGCAACACCTAACCCTTTACTCCCCCCTCCTCACCGTCCAAGGACCCAAATACTCCTTTTAAGTGAAGCAGCACTTCACTTGCACTTCCCTCATTTTAGCCTACTGCATTTGGTTCTCCTAATGTGGTCTCCTCTACATTGCAGAAACCAAATGCAGACTGGGTGACCGCTTTGTGGAACACCTTCGGTCTGTCCGCAAGCATGGCCAGGACCTCCCTATCGCTTGCCTTTTCAACAGGCCACCCTGCTCTCATGCCCACATGTCCGTCCTTGGCCTGCTGCAATATTCCAGTGAAGCCCAACACAGACTGGAGGAACAGCACCTCATCTTCCGATTAGGCACTTTGCAGCCTTCCGGACTTAACACTGAGTTCAACAACTTCAGATCTCTCCTCCAGCCCCACCCCCTTTCTGATCCTTCTTTTCCCAATAATTTATATATATTTAATATATATATTTTAATACATATTTTTCTTTTCCTACCTATTTCTATTATTTTTAAATGTATTTCCATTCATTGTTTTATCTCTACCTTTTAGCCCATTTCGATCCCTTCCCCCTCCCCACCCCCTCTAGGGCTATCTGTCACTTGCTCGCCCTGCTTTCTACCCTAAATGTCAAGTTAGCACATTGTTTAGGTAATATCACCACCGTCAACACCTCTTTGTCCTTTTGTCAATGACATCTTTGGCAATCTCTTCTTTGCCTCCAACTATCACTGGCCCGCTATCCAGCTCTACCTGTCCCATCCCCCTCAACCATCTTATATTTCATTTCATTTCTATTTTTCCTTAGTTCTGATGAAGAGTCATACAGACTCAAAATGTTCTCCACAGATGCTGTCAGACCTGCTGAATTTTTCCAACTATTTTTGTTTTTGTTTCAGATTTGCAGCATCTGCAGTATTTTGCTTTTATAATCTCCTTGTTCTTGAACTCTGTGCCCCAGTTAATAAAACCTGGGAAACTATGCTTTATTAACCAATCTCTCAACCTGTCCTGCACCCTACAACATTTCATGAGCATATATAAAATACAAATTCATATAAGGAGAATTTAATTGGTTTTTTCCTTATCCATAATTGCAAACCTTTGAGAGTATGCAGTAAAGATTACAGGGATGAGGGAATTCAGTTCTGTTGGAATAATAGGGAGGCTGGGATTGTTCTCCTTACAGCAGTAAAGGTTATGGAGAGGTTTAACAGAGATTTTCAAAATTGAGAGTTGAGAGAAACTGTATCCACTGGTAGAAGGGCAGTGACCAGAGGACAGGGATTAAAGGTGATTGGCAAAAGAACCAGGGATGAAATTCGGAGAGTTTCTAGCAGTGAATTGTTGCAATCTGAAATGCATTGCCTTAAAGAGCAGTAAAATCAGATTCAATAATGACTTTCAAAATGGAATTGGTAAATACTTGGAAAAGAGTATTTCCTGGGCTATGAGAAAAGAGCAGAGAAATGAGACTAATTGAATAGCTTCTTCAAAGAGTCAGTACAGGTAGGATGGGCTAGAAAGACTTTTTGTATGATTCTATGATTCCAGTTTTAGTTTTCCTTATGACATGAATGCTTTAATCATAGAAAATGGTTCATCTTCAAGGACTTAGAACTCTCTGGAAGAATTTGTGTATTTTAAAAGGCACTGTCCCTTAGGAAGTTTATGCAGGGACGCTGGTTGCTGATGTTCCTGTAAAAGACAGCATTTTACAAGAAAAGATTTAAAGAAACTGGAACCCTGGAACGTCTTGACCCTGGTGGACTGTTCACTAAAGGGGTCACATGGTGGTTTATGGCTTTGGGATAAAACCATGCCTGGAAAATTGTGTTTAAAAAGCTGGTTTTGGTTTTTCTTTGGAATAAAGAAGGATAAACTGTTTGTGTAAAGAAGACCACAAATCTCTGTGCGTGTGTGTGTGTGTGAGAGTTAGGATATTTAGACGGAGTAACGATTACTACTTGGCAATACTGGTTTTATAATAAACTAATAATAGCATTGTTAATGAAGAAACCAGGGCATTGATCTGAGACAAACAGGTAAAGCACATATTTGGCAGTATAACTAGCTGGACCCGTGGAGTAGTGGAACTAGAGACAGACAGTGCACTCCTCCCATCTCGGTTGTAACGCTTACAATTATCTTTTCCATAGATTGGACAGCTTTGTTATCTTATCAATAGCTTGACTCTCCTTACATTTTATTGAAGCTTTTATTTACAAGCCTGTAATTGGAAATATTTTGTAGCAGTGAACACTTCAAATAAGATCCAATAGTCCATAAACCATTGTATCAGCATGTGGGGAATAAATGCCTTCAGTGATGTCTCAGTCTAAGAGCCTCCAATCTTACATCTTCCATTTCCTTATCCTCCTCCTCTACAGCTCAGGAACAGAGGGAATCCCATTGGAAAATCCATGTTCCTGGTGCAGAAACTTATTTTCTCAAGTGGTCACAAAATCTGACAGAAGTCTTCAAAGAAGTTGCAGAGAACATAAAAACTTGCAAATATAATCAAATATGAGCAGAAGTAAGCCTTTCAGCCCCTCAAGCATGCTCTGCCAGTCAATAAGATCATGGCTGATTTTTAAAAATTCATTGATGGGACATAGGTGCCACTGGCAATGCCAGCATTTGTTGCCAACAATTAATTGTCCTTGAGGGCAGTTACGATTCAACCACATTACCGCTGGTCTGGAGTCACATGTAGGCCAGACCAGGTAAAGATGGCAGATTTCCTTTCCTAAAGGACATCAATGAACCAGATGGGTTTTTATTTCATTCGATGATAGTTTCAAGGTCACCATTACTGAAACTAGCTTTGTATTCCAGATTGTGTTTTAATTAACTGAATTTATTAATTAAATTTAAATTCCTCCAGCTACTATGGTGATTCCATGTCCCCAGGGCATTAGCCTGGACCTCTGGATTACCAGTCCAGTGACATTACCACTATGCCGCCATATCCCCCCAAATCTGATGTAGTCTTAACTCCACTTTCCTACCTGCCCCACCCCCATCCCTCCATAATTCTTGATTCCCTTGTTAATTAAGAATCTATTTAGCCCAGCCTTAAAAAATATACAATGTCCCAGCCCTCCACTGCACTATGAGGAAGAGAGTTCCGAAGATAACAACCCGCTGAGAGAAAAATATTCTCCTTATTTCCATCTTAAATGGGAGATCTCTTATTTTTAAACTGTATCCCCTAGTTCTAGTCTCTCCCATAGGGAAAACATCCTCTCAGCATCGGTCAAGCCCCCTCAGAATCTGATATATTTCAACAACATCACCTCTCATTCTACTAAAGACCAAGAGCTATAAGTCCAACCTGCTCAACAATTCCTCATAAGACAATCCCTTTACCTCAGAAATCAGCCTCATGAAGCTTCTCTGGATTGCTTTCAATGCAAAGATATCCCTCCTTAAGTAAAGAGACCAAAGCAGTGCCCAATATCTAGGTGTGGTCTAACCAAAGCCCTGTACAGTTCCAACAAGTCTTCCCTACGTTTATACTCCATCGCCCTTGTAATAAAGGCCAACATACCATTTGCCTTTTGTGATTCATGTACCAGGACACCCAGATCCCTCTGCACTGCAGCATTCTGTAGTCTCCTTCTATTTAAACGATATTTTGCTTTTATGTTCTTCCCGCCAAAGTGAGAACCTCAAATTTTCCCACATTATATTCCATCTGCCAAAATTTTGCCCACTCACATACCTATCTGTATACCTTTTCAGACTCTTTAGGCAGGATTTTGGGTTTTGACTTGGGAGCCCAATGTCAGAGTCAAATGGAACTCACAATCCTGCACTTTGTGGGGAGAAATCACCTGCCAGTGATTTTCCACTTATTGGCCAACTAGTGGTCAGAGGGCAGGCTCATTATCATTATGAAGGAAGATGGACAGTCTCTCAAGGCCAGAGAGCCAATAGCAAGCCCTTTAGCACAAAAGAAACAGGATGTAAGAGAGAGAGGGTACCTCAAAATGGCGATGCCTTCCCTTCAACATTTTAAAATTTTATATAAAAATTGCCCTTAGCCTCTGTGCCACCATTGTATGGGGTGGGGGGGAGCCCTTTGGAAGATGGCCTGCGGTTGCGGTTGAGGCTGAGTAGGCAAAGAGAGCCTCAAGCAACTAGTTTAGTCCCTGATGCCTCAGAGAGTCGGCAGGTTCCAATCAGCCTATGACAATAGACCTTAAATGACCATTTAACCCCCTTAATAATCTCCCTGGTGTTTGTGTGTAGCTTGTCCTGCCACAGTCCCTATCTTACCTTCGAGAAAATGGTGCAGGGAGGGAATGGTGCTAGAAAATCCTGACAATGCTCACCTCCTTACTTGGGGGCTAAAAATCCTGCCCTCTGTAACCTCCTCCAAACTTGCTTTCCCAATTATCTTCATAATATCAGCAAATTTGGCTGCAATACTTTAATTCAAGTCATTGATTATATAGATTATAAATAGTTGAACCCAGCACTGATCCCTAGTTGCACTTTGCCAACCTGCAAATTTTCTTTTAGTTAGCCAATCTTCTATCCATGCAAAGATATTACCCCTAACACCATAGGCTACTATTTTCCACAATAACCTTTTAGATGGCAGCTCATCTGGAAATCCAACTATGCTACATCTGCATATTCCCCTTTATCCACCCTGCTCATTACATCTTCAATGAACTCTCATAAAATTGTTGCGAGACCTGAGAGCTCAAGTACACAAGCACGAATTAGGTAAGCAGGTTAGGTGATTGATTGACAAATTTTGAGGATATTTTTCTCTAAACTAGGGCACTAGTTTAAACTAGGACTGGGAAAGTATAATACTATGTTAAATTTATAGCTTAACTGGTTAAGCATTGAACAAATAATTTAATTAATTAAATAAATAAAATAATGTCAGTCTGCAGGACATGTCTCCATCTTGAATTTCTCCAGCTCTCTCCATTTGGGGAGACTCTGACACATAAGTGAGAGGGAGGAATTTCTAGACAGTTTTAACAAGAATACCCAGCTGTGAGACATGAGTTGACATATTAAGTTGACATGTATGGGTATGGGGAGTGGAGATTGGGCGAGGGGTGAGGGCTGGAGGGCCTAATGTTTAAGAAAACAACTGGGCTTAAGTCCCTGAGAAATACAGGCCTTTTAAACAGCCCGCCTCAGCACTTGGAAACCCCTGTGGCCACCTTAGAACTGCGTCTGGTGGGCCTGGGTACGTCCTGTACCCAACTCCCTACTAACTCTGCAACAAAGATCCCATCATTCGGATCACGATTTCCCAGAGTGGGTACAGCAAGCCGAGGGATTGTCCTGGCCAAAGTCCCAGAACAATGCCGGTAATTAAACAGGGGAGCTGGAGGCAAACATGTGTTAGAGGAACCAGGCATATTAAGGATTATTGAGGTATGGCTACAGAAAAACCAGGTCTGAAAATTAAACATTGTGGGGTATAATATATTTAGAAAAAGTGGAGAGAGATAACAGGGATGTACTTACTCAGGATAATATAATGGCAGTAAAAAAAGGGACACAGCTATCAGCAAGAGAAAAACAGAATCCATATGGATAAAGATAAAAATATAATAAAGGATCAATCACACTGATTGACGTAATTTACAGAAATATGCAGACAAATTTGGGAATTGATTAAAAAACATGGAATGAGAAGCATGTGAGATAGAATAGATAGGTAAAGAGAAGAAGAGAATGGAGTTCCTACATTGTGTACAGGACTCCTTTCTAATCCAACACGTAAAAAGCCCAAATAGCGAAGATTTACGATTCTAAGAATGGGGAATGATGCGGAATTGGGGGAGGGAGGGGTGAAAGGTTATCAGGAGTAGGTGGGAATGTGGAGTTGAGATTGCAATTAGACCAGCCATGATCTCATTGAATGGCGGAGCAGGCTTGAAGGGCCGAGTGGCCTACTCCTGCTCCTAATTCATATGTTTGTTCGTTCATACGAACAAAAGCAGATATGAGAAATAAAAGTAGAGAAAACTCGATGCAACAGTGATCATAACGTAATCTGCATCAAACGATAATAGAGAAAAGCATAGGTATGATGAAAACCAAGTTAATAGATGGAGAAAATGGACAACAAAATTTTTAAAGGACAATGTAGAACAATGATGGGAAGCATTTAGAATGGTGTTCACCAGAGTACAGAAAAAATACATTCTGCTAAATGGAAAGAACTAACAAAACACTAGTCCATGGATGAATAAAGACATAAGGGAACAACTGAGGGTCAGACAAGAGGCAAACATGAAGAACATAGACAGCAGGAAAATACAGGATAACAGAGAATTCAAATGCATTAAAAGAGAAGTAAAAAAAAAAAACAATTAGGAAGGCAAGGATAATCTAGGAAATTAAATGATCAAAACAATGGAATCCTTACTAAAGGAGAATAGAAGACCATTTAGGAACAAGAAATAAAATAATGAATATTCAGCATGGATTTCAAAAGGGAAAATCTTGCCTGATCAAACTAATTGAATTTTTTGAGGAGGCCACATGCCCAAGTGAATTACTTACAAATCTCACCTTTGGATTTTTGGCTCATAATTTAGGGAACTCCCATTATGGTAACAAATTCTTTATTGTTTCTTAACTCAACCAAACATCAACAACAATACAAGAAAGATGAGAAAATCATGCATTTCTAAGACCTCAGGACAGGTGAGAGGCTAGGAATTGTTGGTATTCAGAGAGGTGATCTCATTGAAACATATTCAATTCTTAGAGGATTTGACAGGGTAGGTGCTGAGGGACTAAAACAGAAACAGAAATGCCAACCGTGCTCTCTTCTGCCGATGCTGCCAGACCTGCTGAGTTTTTCCAGGTATTTCTGTTTCTGTTTTTGTTTTGGATTTCCAGCATCCGCAGTTTGTTCCTTTTATAGGTGCTGAAGGACTGTTTCCCCTGCCTGGAGAATCTACAACTCAGGGGCATTTAGGACTTTTTTTTATTCATTCATGGGACGTGGGCATCACTGGCTAGGCCAGCATTTATTGCCCATCCCTAATTGTCCTTGTACAGAGGGCATTTAAGAGCCAACCACATTGCTGTGGGTCTGGAGTCATATGTAGGCCAGACTGGGTAAGGACAGCAGATTTCCTTCCCTAAAAGACCAGATGGGTTTTTCACAACAATCGACAATAGTTTCATGGTCATCATTAGACTTTTAATTCCAGATTTTTATTGAATTCAAATTCCATCATCTGCTGTGGTGGGATTCGTACACAGGTCCCCAGAGCATTACCCTGGGTATCTGGATTAGCCCAGCAACAATACCACTATACCATCACCTCCCCTTAAGGACTGAGAAAAGGAGATTCTTTTCACTCAGAGAGCTCTGAATATATGGAATTCTCTACCCTCGAAAGCTGTGGATACTCAGTCATTGAATAATTTCAGCACTGAGATTGATAGAATTTTGGGCACAACGGGAGTTGAGGGATATTGAATGGTGCAGGAACATGGAGTTGATATAAAAATTCAGCCAGGATCTTATAGAATGGTGGAGCATGCTTGAAGGGTGGAGTTGCCTATTCCTGCTCCTATTTCTTATATTAGTATACTCACCTGAGAGAGAAAATGGGATCTTCGTTTACTGTTTAATTTAAAAGATGGCACCTCTGATAGTACAGAATTCCCTCACTACTGCAGTGGACTACCAGCCTAAATTATGTGCTTGAGTCTCTCTAGTGGATCTTAAAACCAACCTTCTGAATCGAGTCGACATGCTCAGCCAACGACCTTGCTGTGGATCTGGAGTCATATGTAGGCCAGACCAGGTAAGGACAGCAGATTTCCTTCCCTCAAGGACCAGATGGGTTTTTCACACCTTTTTGTTTTTTATATCTTTAATTGCGCCCTTCGTTATTAAGGTCACTCTACCTACTTTTCTCTTTCTATCTTCTGAAACAATTGTTGCTGGAATGTTTGCTAATGGTGGGAGTTGAGGTCTGCTGTATAATTTGCGATGAAAGCCAATTTGGATGCCACTGGAAACACTTATGAAAAGGGAAGGTTGCAGAGACATTCAGAAAGTGCAGAGACCTTCAGGAAGTGCAGAGATCTTCAGGAAGTGCAAAGATTTAATGTCATCATTAGGATTTCTCGCCAAAACTGTGATATTTGCAAAAGCCCAGGAACAGATGGTTTGAGTCCCTGTCAGTCCTTCAGAGACCTGTCTCTGGCTGAGTGACAGGGAAAACCTTCTCCCCACAAAGCAAGTGAATCCCCACAATAGAAAATGGGCAGGCTATTCCTGGCACACAATTATGACGGTCTGGCACTGCAAGATGGTCAAAGAAATCGCAAGCAGCTCCTTTTCGAAAAGCCTGTGCAGAGATTCCTCCTAACAATACCTCACTCAGTTGTACAAAGAAAGGATTACTGTGCTGTACTAAAGTTGAACAAGTGGGAAGCACTGGTTTCTGTCACAATAAACATGTTCTGTCACGCTAAGTATGACATACTATGCAGTCATTGCTTTCCTTCAAAATTTATATTTATGATAGAAATAGAAGTATTAATTTATTATTTAAACACCAGGAAAAGGATATCCAATTAATCAGGAAGGCAATCATCATGGGAAGAAAGCCTCAGTCACAGCCTATCAGATCTGTGCTGTTTTCTCCAGTGGCTGTTCCTCTTTTGGCAGCTCCTTGTAACGGAAGGCATCTTTTTTAACTCTTTCACAGGCTGTGGGCATCGCTAACGAGACAAGCTTTTTATCTCCCTTGAGAAGATGATATTGAATTCTAGAATGGTCGCAGTGGATTGGAAGGTAGTAAGTGTATTCAAGAATGGAAAGAGAGGGAAAACAGGGAAGAGGCTAATTAGTCTGACATCAGTCATCAGGAAAATGTTGGAATCTCTCATTAAGGAAGTGTTAACAATGTATGTAGAAAATCATAATATGATCAGGCAGAGTCAACATGGGTTCATGGAGCAAAATTGTATTTGCTAAATTTATTAGAGTTCTTTGAGAATGCAACTAGCAGGCTAGATAATGGAGAACTTGTTGATGTGATATATTTGGATTTTCAAAAGGCATTCGATAAGGTTCCACATAAAAACTTACCGCATGAGATAAGGACTCAGATTTTTTTCATTCATTCATAGCATGTGGATAGACCAGCACTTGTTCATTTGTTTCCCACCCCTGATTGCCCTTGAGAAAGCCGTGGTGAGCTGCCTTCTTGAATAGGCCACCTTCTGGGTTGGGAGTAATATGTATAGCAGATTGGTTAATGGACAGGAAGTGGAAAGTGGGTGATTATAAGAACAGAAGAATGTAAGAAATAGGAGCAGGAGTAGACCACATGGCCAATTGAATCTGCTCTGCCATTCAATATGATCAAGGCTGATCTTGGGCTTCAACTCCACTTTCCCACCCACTCCCCATATCCCTTGATTCCCTGAGAGACCAAAACTCTGTCAACCTCAGCCTTAAGCATATTCAATGCTGAGTATGAGGTTGACTTGCTATAATTAATGGAATGCTGCAGTGCTATTTGAAATCTACGTTAATGACTTGGACGAGAGACCAAGAGTAATGTATCTAAAAGCAAATTACTTTGGATGCTGTAAATCTGAAATAAAAACAAAAAAGGTTGGAAATACTCAGTGGCCCTAGCAGCACCTGTAGAGAGAGAGAAAGACAGAGTTAACAGGCTAGATTTTATGGTTTCCAGTAGAGTGAGGGAAGTGGAATGGGAAGTGCGAGATCCGTTGGCTCCCACACCTGCCGCATCTCCATGGTGAATCAAGGATTGGTTGGCCAATTAACAGTGGCGGGAAGGCTGGTTAATTCATGCTGGGAAAGGGGTTCCATGTCTAACTGGTGTGTAGGGCAGAAGATGGGAGAGTAGCTGTCACTGGACTATTAATCCAGAGGACCAAACTAATCCTCTGGGATAAGGATTCAAATCCCACAACAGCAGCTGGTAGAATTTAAATTAAATGAATAAAATCTGGAATTGAAAGCTAATCTCAGTAATGGTAATCATAAAACTACCATTGATTGTTGTAAAAACCCATCTGATTCACTAATGTCCTTTAGGGAAGGAAATCTGCCATCCTTACCTGGTCTGGCCTATATGTGACTCCAGACCCACAGCAATATGGTTGACTCTTAAACACCCTCTGAAATAGCCTAGCAAGCTACTCAGTTCAAGGGGGCAATTAGGGATGGGCAACAAATGCTGACCTTGCCAGTGATGCCCACATCCCATGAAAGAATAAAGTAAAAACAAGTTCAGCTGGATCAGGGTTAGGCTGTGAATGAGAATTCCATCATGACCCATTATTTAAAGGCTCGCTGGCATCAGGTTGGCGGCAGCTTCATGAGAAATCCACATTTGAAGTTGGCAGCATTCAGAGTGGACACTGAAGCTATGGAGCAGCAGCGTGTGAGAGCTTTTCCATTCTGTGCACTATTGTGTCAGCAGTGTCTCATTCAGGAGCCTTGCCAGAGAGGAAATAACATCTGAGCACACATGCCCCGTTCCCCTTCTGTACCCTTTAACTCAGTCTCTCTCTCTACAGAGGCTGAAAGACCACCTGGTTATTTCCAGTGCTTTCTGCTTTGAACACTCACCATGCCTTGCAGCTGCCAGGCCAAATGGTGGTGCTTAGACCATAGACCATCCATGGCTTGATAATGACTTCTTGCTTGTCCTCAGACTCATCCTGAGTCTCATCATCAGACAATGTGGTACGCTCCATGAGATCATCTCTGCCAGAGCCTTTCCTGTCTGGAGCGCTGGCTGTGATTGACACAGCAAACCATGATGATTAATGAGACATGAGCTGGAGAATATTGCAGAAATCCACATTCATGGTCAAAACATCAAGATCACTTTTTGAGCAGACCAGTGATTTTCTCAATGGTGGTCCTGGTAGATGCATGGGTCTCAGTGTAACACATCTCTGCCCATGGATTTCACACCAGGGTCATGAGCCATCTCTTCAGCAGGTGTTCTTTGTCTCCAAGAAGTCAACCCTCCAATGGTTCTGGTGGACAGAATATCCATGTCACCTGGAGGTGTTAAAGGATGGGAGAGTCTTGACTACTCCCAGGATAGCAGGCACACACCCACATGATCCTTTGATGATGGTCACACACAAACAGGAATGAAAACCTTTCCAATTGAGAAATGCCTCTGGCTGGTCCAATGGAGCTATGATGCCACGTGTGTGCAATCTATCACACCTTGAACTTTGTGGAATCCAGCATTACATGCAAAGCCTCTGGATATTTTGGCCTGATTAAGATAAAGGTGGTGAAGAATATGAAGTATTTGCTCATCTCAACATTCAACCATCATTGCCTTTATGTAATGATAAGCTGAAGCTTGAGATAAGTCACAAAGATCTCTAGCTGGTTTCTGGAATGAGCCTGATGCATAAGTTCAAGGCCACAGTCACCCTGAGAATGACAGGCATAAGTTGGCCACACGATAATTTGAACTGATCTCCCCAGCCAGCAATTCACAGGGAGTTGGTCTGGAGAGATGCAGCCTGCAAAGACACTGGTGTTGTAAGAGCTGAAGGTTATTCATCCTTTATCTGTAGACTATCTGCGCAGGCAAATGTCTTTTCTTACCACAGTCTGGCTGTTGTTTACTATCTAGTTCTGGCCTTTGCACAGCAGGAGGTCCCTCACACCCCTGGACTGCAGGGTGCACCTGTCTCTGGACAGCTGGCCTCTTCTGTCTCCTTCTCCTCCTTGTCTCCTCACTGGAACAGCCTCCTCCAGAATGCACAATCCCATGGCGATAGTGATCTCTGGTTCTTTTGCTCCAGTCCTCCCCCTCCAGCATGGGCCTGTCACCAGGCCCGCTTCCCTCTCACTCCCTCCTTATCTGTAATGTCAGCCTATAAGAACTCAAGAAATACAGTCTACTAACAGCCGAACACTACCACCTTCAGCAGTAGATTCTGTTGCTACTTGCAGCCTTGGTTTCCAGGCCGTTTCATCCACCCTTGTGGCCCTCCTCACACCTGACATCAATCAATTCCAACATTATTCCCACGCAATTACTGGAAAATGGAGTGGGCAATGTAAAATTGTAGTCAATCGCTTCTTTAACAAGCTCAATGGCCTACTAATTGCTTTTTTTCCAAAATGGCAGACTTCCGATTTCAGTGCCCTCTTGTCTTCCTTATTATCAAAAACTGTAGGATGATGTCGATTGCAGCTCCAAATGTCATCAAGCTGTGTTTTACATAAGTGTGGCAGGGGAGGACCGGTAGCCCAATTTACAGATGTAAAATCCAGCCCAACATTCCAGGTCATGACCTTTCATCAGAACTGGTTGACGATACAAAGCTGGATGAGACTGTAAGCTGTGAGGAGGACACAAAGAGGCTGCAAAGAGATATAGACAGGTTATGTGAGTGGACAGGAAGGTGGCAGATGGAGTACAATGTGAGGCAATGAGAAGCTATTCACTGTGATAGGAAGAATAAAAAAATCAAACATTTTAATAATGTTTATAAGCTTTTAAATGTTGGTGTTCAAAGAGATTTTGGTGCCCTTATGCAAGAAATAGAGCGGCCAGGATTTTACTGGCCCTCGGAAGGCACACAGCGGTGGGATACTGGTAAAATGAAACGATTCACGTTGGGAGGGCTCCCCAGTGCAGTGCCACCATTTGGCTATTTCCCCATTACTGGGATTGGATGAGGAGAGGCTACCCACTCAAAGGTTTCCTGCCTTTTTTGGTCTACATTTAGGCTGCTTACATTTCTTGTAATCTCTTCCCGCTCATACTAGTTTAAAGCCTTTGCCACCTCCCTATTTACCCTTTCTGCTCAGACACAGGTGCCATCCTGGTTCAGGTGGAGCCCATCCCTTTGTTGAATTCCTTCCTGTCCCAGAACTGGTGCCAGTGTCCCATGAAAATGATCCTCTCTATCCCACACTGCCCTTTAGCCAAATGTTAATTTTCCTGATCTGTCTGCTGCTTTGCCAAAGTGCATGTGACCTAGGCAAAAATCTAGAGATTATTACCCAGGAGGTCCTGCGTTTTAATTTAGAGGGTAGCTCCTGATACTTTTTCATTCGGACCTGTTCCCTGTTCCCACCTATGTCATTTCTACCAACATGAACAATGACAACTGGATTTAGCCCTCCCTTTCCAAATTCTTCTCCAGCTGCCATGAGATACTCTTTACTCTGGCATCAGGTTGGCAACACCCCTTTAGGATTCATGTTCCTGGCTGCAGAAGCTGCTAGCTATCCCCCGAATTATAGAATACCTTTTACTACCACATCTCTATTCTGCTCTTCTCCCACCCACCTTGAACAGCCTTCTGAGCTACAGTGCCTTGTTTGCATTGTACCTGTCCTTGCACCATTTCTTCTTGTCTTCTTACATTGTATCTAATGGGCAGGACCAACGTCCATGGGAACATCTTCTCATCCGCGCCTGAGCACCCACTACATGGCTTCCTATCAGTAACGCCCTCCCTTTCCTGAACCTGTGTTTTCCCCTAGGTTGTGGCTTGCTCCTTTATGTGCCTCCTTTGTGATTCCCCCTCCTTTATGTGTCGGAGTCTCTCCAACTCGCACTCCAGCTCACTGACTCCGAGCCAGTGAGATAGAAGATGGAGACATGTTTGCTAGGGATAGTCTCACTGTCCACAAGCTCCCACAATCTGTTGTGCTGACACAAGCCAAGTAATTCCATACTGCTGCTCTTTCCCCATAGCCAGTTATTATTTTCCCTTCAGTTTTTATTTAATTCCCTTTTAAAAGTTGCTTTTGAATTTGCTTTCACCACCCTGTCAAAGTCTGTATTCCCGATTTAAACAATTCACTGCAGAAAAAAATATACATTTTTCTCATGTTGCCTTTGGTTCTTTTGCCAATCACCTTGAATCTGTGTCTGCGAAACCCTGTCCTTCCCCTCTAGCAAGAACTTTTTGCTGCTCCTATATGCTATCAGGTATAAACAGATGTGGAACAAAGGCAGATTATGGAGTTATAGTGCAAATCAGACATGATCTCATGCAATGGCGAACGGGCTTGAGTGACATAATGGCCTCCTCCTGTTCCCTTGTGTCCCCTTTCAACCTGGTATACGTGGAAAACCCATAATCACTTTGAGATGTGACACCAGAAATACAGAATCTTTTTATATTACCAAACAGCAGGATCTTTTTCTGTTCTCAAATGATATACAATGGCCAGAATTTTTCCCTTGTTGGGTGGGCTCAGCGGGAGCGGGCAGGGGTGATTGGGAAGCTGACTGCTGCCTGCAATTGGCTCCGCACTGCGAATTTACGTGGGTGGGCCAATTAAGGCCCGCCCAGCATAAGACACGGCCGCGGAATGATAGAGAAGGGACGGGTGGGGGCCGGTGCTCAATGTCCGCTGGGTCCAATGGTGACCCAATGGCAATTCAAAAGTGCAGGGTGAGCTAATCAATGCTCCTCTGTCCTTTCAGCAGAAGAAATCCCATAACAATGTCGAGAGGTTGCAGACTGGCGGAAGACTTCCCCACCTACTCATCCACACTCGATATGAGCAGGAAGCCCTGGAGCTGGAGAGGCGCCATGGTCAACCAGCTGCAGTGAGATTAGGGTGCCACAGGGAGGTAAGAGTGCTGTGCACTGAGGTCAGAATGTCTGTCATTGCAACCATTTCACTGTTGTCTCTATATTGATGTGAGCCTCCAACATGGAATCCCCATTGATAAGGGAAAGGCGAGGGCACCCTGATTTGGGTGCCAGGCATGCATAGTAACAGTGTAATAACTTCAACTACTTTCATATCCGTGTTCTTCCTTTCAGGCTCACGAGGAGCCCATTGAGGTGAGGAGCCTGAATGCCCACCACTGACCCCAGAGGACAGCAACCATCACAACGCACCTGCGTCATACCCTCTCAGCCAGGCAGGCACCAGTGCAGATATCAGCACCTCGGTGGGCAATAGATCGGTGGATAATATCTCGGTGCACATTGGTGAGGGCACTTCACATTCGCCTGACGTGCAGGCAGAGGCACAGAGTGCCCAGGGCATCTGCAATCGGAGGACTGCTGGGGACCAGAAACATCGGTGGCTGATGATGGGCCTCTGGAGTCATCCCTGAGGCAGCAGATGCTGTAAGTCCAGCAGGGTGTGTGGGAGGATCTGGCAGAGATACATGAGGGAATGCGTGTTATGGTCTCCATGGTGGAGGTGTCCATGTGGAGCAGAAGCAATGCAATGACCTCATGGCCAAGCTCAATGCCTTCTCCATGGAAATAGTGGCGACTCTCATGAAGAGTGCTTCCTGGGGATGCACTCGAAGCTGCAAGCCCTTCCACTGGCGACGACCTCAAGTGGTCACTGTCAGTTTGGGAGATGGATTGGGCACCCAGTATCCCAGCTAGGTGTCTGTCCATCAATGGTGAGCAGGGAGGTCCAAAGCGAACTCACATTGGCGCACAAGCTGCCTGTCATCTCTGCGGGCTCCTTTTAGGGCACCCCGCATGATAGCAGCAGCTTCTCTGCCCCTCTGCCAGTGATTGCGGCATGTGATGAGGCTGCGGCAATTGGGGAGATGCCAGCCATGGCACTGGCCGCTCCCTCCCAGGTGGTGGCAGCACAGGCTCCACGGGTCAGGGGACACCTGCCAAGGCCAACAGGACAGTAGAGTGCAAAAACAGAATTACCTGGAAAAACTCAGCAGGTCTGGCAGCATCGGCGGAGAAGAAAAGAGTTGACGTTTCGAGTCCTCATGACCCTTCGACAGAACTCAGTTCTGTCGAAGGGTCATGAGGACTCGAAACGTCAACTCTTTTCTTCTCCGCCGATGCTGCCAGACCTGCTGAGTTTTTCCAGGTAATTCTGTTTTTGTTTTGGATTTCCAGCATCCGCAGTTTTTTTGTTTTTAGGACAGTAGAGTGAGCAGGCTGTCTCCAATGCTGGTGCCAGTGAGCACCTAGACGTAGCACCCACAAGCGAAAATGTAAAGCACCTTAAGCACAACATGAGCTTATCACTGGTGATATTTTTTCCTCCACTTTTATGTTAAATATTCATTGGTGTGATGGATAACACCCACCATTTTAATTTGTATTATGTATGCCAGGCACCACATCATTACTCGAAACGTCAACTCTTTTCTTCTCCGCCAATGCTGCCAGACCTGCTGAGTTTTTCCAGGTAATTCTGTTTTTGTTTTGGATTTCCAGCATCCACAGTTTTTTGTTTTTATCTCTTTGTTTTTTCTTTTTGTTTTTACCACATCATTAAATGTGTTTCTGTACAACAAGCCTCTGGGTGCTTCATTAGTTCTGCAGGTGCAGGGTAACCCATGATGTTGTAAGTGACTTGTTTGTCATTGAGCTTTATTGAAATGACACATAGTGCATGTTGTTCACCAAGCAAATGTTCCTGTCAGGTATCGAGTATGGAGCCTGCAGCCCTGGCATGTGGTGGTGTTTCTTATTTGGTACGTTAGCTGAAGGAGCATTGGATCAAAGCCTCCCGGGTGTCCCTGCCTCCCTGGAGGTTGCCCAGGTCAGCGTCTATCCCCTCAGCATTCTCCTGACCGTGCTTGTCCTCGGATTCACTACTGGACTCATCGTCTGTTGCCAGAGCAGCTGCGCCAACATCTTCTTCCTCCACTGTGTCCCCCCTTTCCAGTGCCAGATTGTGGAGAGTGCAGCATGCAACCAATATCAGTGACACACGATCTGGGGGCTATTGCAGTGCGCCCCTTGAGCGGCCCAGGCATCAGAAGTGTATCTTGAGAAGACCTATGGCTCTCTCTACCACAGCCCTTTGGTGGCATGGCTCTTATTGTACTGCTGCTTAGCCTCTGTTCTTGGGTGGTGGAGAGGCATCATGAGCCACTTTTTGAGGGGATAGCCCTTGTCACCCAGCAGCCATCCATCCAGCCGGGCTGGAGCACTGAAGAGCCCCGGCACCTGGGAGTGTCTCAGGATGTAAGCATCATGGGAGATGCACAGACTTGCAGAATCTGCATCCTATCTGCACGTTCATGGAGTGGAATCCCTTCCTGTTGACAAAGGCTCCCGGCTCACCCGTTGGAAACTAGATGGCCACATGTGTGCAGTTGATGGCACCCTGGATGCGGGGGAACCCAGCGATCACTGCAAAGCCTCTGGCTCACTTTGCCTGGCTGGCCTCGTCCTTGCAGTAGTGAATGAAAGTCAACGCACAACTGAACAGAGCGTCTGTCACCAGCTTGACACAATCGTGGACAGCTGATTGGGAGACTCTGCAAAGATCACCCACCGACCCCTGGAAAGGGTCAGAGGCATAGATGTTGAGGGCCACCATGACCTTCAGCGCCACTGGCATGGGGTGTCCACCCAAACAGTCAGAGCTGATCTCAGGGCCGATCATCTGACAGATGGAGGTCACTGTCTCCCTTGAGAAGTGGAGCCTCCTTTGGCATTGCATGTCAGACATATTGAGGTAGCTGCATCGCCGCCTGTAAACCCTGGCAGCAGGATAGTGGTGTCTTCTGCGACCCCTTCCGCCTTGGACTTCCTACTGGCCCTGCGCCCCTTGTGCCTGCGCCTGTCCTCCCACAGGTGGCTCTCCTGGAAGCTGAAAAGGGACACCTGGCCTCCTCCCCCTTCTGACCCTCTCTTCCTCCTCAGAGGAGGTGCCTCCAGCAGTGACCACAATCCTCATTCCCTGTCTGATACCTGGAAGAACCCAAGTGGTATGGCTCCTCCAGAGTCCTGAACTGAAGCCTCTTATTTCTGTCAAAGCAGCTCTGAAGCGAAATAAAGATGTCCTGTTCACACAAGCAAGTAGCAGCAACTTATAAGCTAAAGTACAAACAACTCGCATTAGCGAGCCCACTCACTCCTCTTATCCCGCCCGTGGATGAGGTTTTTGAAAATATGGCTTGCCCGTCTAGGCTATGTAAACTCCAAAACAATTGGTGTCTCAAGTGCCTTAACTGGCTCGTTAATTAATGATGAGCATGCCTCCATCTTCATTGCGCACCCGCCTACTGAAATATCACAAGGGTGCCTGATGACGTCGGGATGCACACCTATCATTTTACACTCCAGTGTGTCGGGTACGTGCCCACACCCCAAACGTAAAATTCTGCCCAATGTACTTTGTGGGGGCAAGAGGTGATGGTGTCCCATGGCTGAGTGTTCCATAGCTGATGGTATCACATGGCTGACGGTGTCACATGGCTGACTGTGCCCTATGGCTGCAGTGAGTAACTTTCTGTGGTATAAATGTATCTGCACCTACTTGGGGATATAGACATTATATTGTGCAGACGGTGTGTGCCTGAACCAGGAGGCGTGGATCTAGCCTGGAATTAGTTTGAGCATTATTAGCTCACATGTTTATTGTTATCAGCTCTTGTCACAGCTCCACACTGAGAGGTGCCAAATATGAGACGTTTGCCTTGCTGGCAGTATCATTCCTGGGGGGGAGGGTTGGAGTGGATTATGGCAGGGGAATGGGAAGGCTGGAATGGGATTTGAAAGGGGGAGAGGGGTGACGATTGCATCACATCAAAGGTGGAAAACATAGGATATTTGCCTTGTTGGCAGTGTCATGGCCTGTGTGAAGAGTTGAAGTGGGATTAGGACATGTGGTTGGAATAGGGTTAGGCAGTTTGGATTGAGATAGGAGGGGTTTGAATTGGATTTGGGAAGGGGTTTGGAATGGGATTGGTGGGTTTGAAGTAGAGTTTTGGAATATGATTGGGAGGGAAGAATGGGATTGGGGTGCGTTGTGGTTTCAGAATTGTGAGTGGGACTGCCTCAGTATCTGTGTCCCTCCTTGGAAACAGAGGGTGGTTGGACAAGCCTCCAATGACGGTGTAAGAACCCTAATGCCCGATCATTTTCCGATTGGGCAAAGGCTATGCACCGCTAACTATCACACCATAAAAAACAGCATAATGCATAACCCTGTCCCTCCTTCATAAAACCCTGTCTGCAGCTTTTGCTTTATCAGTGAGACAATGCCGAGTTCTTGTTGAATCCTTACTGTTGTCTGTAAAGGTTGGCAAGAAGTTTTGTGTTGTTGTCTCTCCTAGCCTTGCAGTGCTGGTGTTGCCCCTAGGCTGCAGTCTGGCGATAGGTGCAACAATACTGCTCATTGAGGCAAGGTAGCTTTCTCATCTGTGGTAGGCGCACTGAATGGAATAATAGCTTTTCTTGAAGCCCTTCTTTCCTTGTTCTTCAATCTGTCCAGTAAAGAGAAACTCGCTGCTGCGTAGATTACAATCATTGATTCAACCCGTGCCAGTTCTCCTGCTGCTTCATTGCCAGCATTTTGTGTGGGCATCATTGATGAGATGAGTGTTTGAAGTCGAGTAATTTTACACCAATCCAGTTGATTGCAGTTTAACAAGCCTTTAAAAAGAAAGCAGAAATGTCTGCCGAGTCTATGCAGCATGTGCATTACTCCCTCACTCCAAGGAACAACTTTCTCCAGCCCGTATTGGCTAAGAAGCTGCTCATGAACAGCTTACTCAGAAAACTCAATTACAAGTACATCTCTTTTATCACATCACTTTTATTGGTAACTCACTTATTCATTTTTATTTGCATTTGTTATTTTTCTTGTTTCTCCTGACTGTCCTCGGGGACACCTTTATTGCTTTTTCTATTCACCCTCCAGTGGGGAGACTGATAACCTTTCACAGAATCGAGTTCATCCTACCATCTCAGCAGATATTTTTACTGTTCTATTTATTATTAAGTACACTGGGCAGAATTTTACGTTCACCGTGTGGGCATGTACCCGACACACTGGAGCGTAATATGTCAGGCATGCATCCCGACGTCATCACGCACCCTCGCAATATTTCGGTAGGCAGGCGCGCGATGAAGTTGGAGGCATGCTCATCATTAATTAACGAGCCAGTTAAGGCACTTGAGACACCAATTGTTTCGGAGTTTACATAGCCTAGATGGGCAGGCCATATTTTCAAAAACCTCATCCACAGGCGGGGTAAGAGGGGTGAATGGGCTCGCTAATGTGAGTTGTTTGTACTTTAGCTTTCCCAATGTTATCATGTCTTAATACAGAATTCATCAATATAATGGACTATTAACAATAGGGCTCCTAAAATCTTACATTTTGTATTACAGCTCTGGCTACTTGTCACCTGCATGCAAGACACAACTGGGAAAATAGTGATTTTGTCTTAATAGTGTGAAATAGGTGGGAGTGAATCAGCGACTCAGTTTAAATTTCTCCTGATTGAATTCAACAGAAATAAAAACTGGAAAAGATGTAAAATGGATCACTGAATCACTAGAACCCACTCTCACAAAATTACCTCAATTAATCTTCCCCAGGGAAATTTTTTCACTTAGAAGGTCATGGGTCTTTGGAACTTCTTTCCTGAAAAGGTGGTGGAAGCAGAGTCTTTGAATATTTTTAAGGCAGAGGTGGATCGATTCTTGATTAACAAGGGGGTAAAAGGTGTGATGCAGATTTCAGGTTATTATTAGATCAGCCATGATCTTATAAAGTGGCGGAGCAGGCTCGACTGGCTGAATGGCCTACTCCTGTTCCTTGTTCGTATGTAAGCAAAACAAAATAATGTTAAAAATATTCAGCTAATAGTTAGCTTACCCTGCTTTTCAGGTGTGGGTTCACAGTTTAAGACCTGCCTACACCGGCTACATTGGAGGTGGGCAGGACGTAAATTTAGTGTTGCCATCTGATTCCCATGATTATAACGTGGGGCATCTGCAGTGCTGCTGGCTGCCTCTGCACTCAGCAGGGAGAGGAGCAGCAGTCCATGTGCAAATGCAGCAAGACCTGGACAATATCCAGGCTTGGGCTGACAAGTGGCAAGTAATATTTATGCCAACAAGTGCCAGGCAACGGCCATCTCCAACAAGATCTAATCATCGTCCCTTGATGTTCAATGGCATTACTATCGCTGAATCCCCTGCTATCAACATCTTGGGGGTTACCATTGACCAGAAACTGAACTGGACTAGCCATATAAATAGTGTGGCTACAAGAGCAGGTTAGAGGCTAGGAATCCTGTGGTGAGTAATTCACCTCCTGACTCTCCAAAGCTTGTCCACTATCTACAGGGCACAAGTCAGGAGTGTGATGGAATACTCTCCATTGCCTGGATGAATGCAGCTCCAACAACACTCAAGAAGCTTGACACCATCTAGGACAAAGCAGCTGCTTGATTGGCATCCCATCCACAAACATTCACTCCCTCTACCACCGATGCACAGTAGCAGCAGTGTGTACCATCTACAAGCTGCACTGCAGAAACTCACCAAACCTCCTTAGACAGCAGCTAAGCCCAAAATCACTACCATCTAGAAGGACAAAGGCAGCAGATAGATGGGAACACCACCACCTGGAAATTCCCCTCCAAGCCACTCACCATCCTGATTGGAAATATATCACCGTTCCTTCACTGTCACTGGGTCAAAATCCTGGAACTCCCTCCGTAACAGCACACCACATGGACTGCAGCGGTTCAAGAAGGCAACTCACCACCACCTTCTCAATGACAATTAGCGATGGGCACTAAATTCTGGCTCAGCCAGTGATGCCACATCCCATAAATGAATGAAAAAAATATATCAAATGGTGCAGCCAGCTTTCTGCTCTTAAAAGCAACCTATTTCTTTTGAATGGGAAGCTGCACTGAATAAAATATCTCCAATTTCAAACTTGGAAAATGGAATGCCAAGGCAAAGAGAGCATTCCAGAGTGCTGGATGTTGCCTTGGAGCCATTAGTCATTGGGGTGGATGGTAGGAGAGACACCATGGTTCCACAGGGGGACCAGGGAGACTCTCAAGGACTTCCCTCAGAAGCGACTGGAAGCAGGTTGGCGGAGGGGTTAACACCAAATGTGTCAACCTGAGGAACAGACAGTGGTACCACAAGAAGCCTAACCATCTTATTCAGGAGGTAAAGCCCAGTGTATGCCTCTTCATATGACATCTCCTGGCCACTCTGCCTACAACCTATCACAATGTACCGCACACGCATCACTCATGCAACAGCACTCTCTGACATTCAGTACTCGCACCAAACATTCAGATACTCTACCTCACCAACATACCAATGATGCCAGCCTCACATCAAACTCCCACTGCTTCCACATACCCCCTAGCTATTCAGTTGTGACAGGCACATCACCCAAATGGAGTGCAGCACAATCAATTACATTCTGCCCTCTCTCTTACTGGACAAGATGTCACACAATAGGAGGGAGGACAGCAGAACCGCTGGGGACAAGGATGCCTGCATCTCCTGAACCCTATGGAGGAGATCACTGTTGACTAAACCATTAACGTCAGAAACATACATGATGCTGATGTAATAATGATGTCAAATCACATGACAGTAAGAAAGGTCTGGAAGGAGGAGAAGCTCTGACCTCGTGTAAATACTTGCTGTAAATAAAGAGTAATGGTTTTGAGAAACTACAGACTTAAGCAGCATACTTTGGGAGAATAGACAATCCCTAAAACCCATGTCTAGACCCCGACCATACAATTAAACAATCAGATAATAGATTTCTGAAAACACCACAAGTCCAGGTGCTTTTCCTTGCTTTCATAAAGTAAAATGCCGAATGCTATCAGACACTGCGTTCAGTTATGAGCCACAGGTCAATTGATTAAAAATAACAAATTGATACTCTGAAAATTAACACCCATGGAAATTGAACTTTCGCTTATATGTTGTCAAGTATAAGTATTATAAAAATTGTTAAACTTCATTGATTCCTAAGCTCATGGAATTGAAGGCAAGTTATTGACCTGGTTAGGAAATTAGCTGAGCAGCTCGAGAGAGAGTAGGGATAATGAACAGGTACTTGAATTGACAGGATGTGACTATGGTGTCCTGCAAGGATTGGTGTTGGAGGCTCAGTTGTCTGTCATATTTATTGAGGATGTAATTGATAGGCTAGAAAACTACGTTTCAAATTAGCTGATGACACAAAGATAGGCAATGTAAGCTTTGTTACATGAAGTTAGGCAGCAGATCAGCCATGATCTCACTGAATCGTGGAACATGATCAAGGGGGCGAAATAGCCTACTCATGTTCCCGTGTTCCTAATCACAAAGTAATTCTGATTCTGGATCAGTGTCTGTAAATCCAACCGATTGGTCTCAGAGCAAAGCAACCAGGCTGTCCGGTCTGTAAATCCAACCGATTGGTCTCAGAGCAAAGCAACCAGGCTGTCTGAAGTGGTTTCTATTTTCTGTGCAAACAACATGCACTTAATTGTGCCCCAATAACAGTCTTTGAAGTGCTTTTCAGCAGTGCTTTTCAGTCACAATGTACATTCTCTTCACCATAAGCAATTGAGAGATCTCACCAAGCATGCACTAACCAAATTGAAATGACCTGTTACATTTCATAAACGTAATACAAAAATATATAGGCTTTGACATATACTTTGAATTCTGACAGAATCTTTATCCATCAAATTTGGTTTACAATTCATTATATATCACCTAAAGGGAGCTGTGTCTTTCTACATTGTTGAAATCCATGATGATTATTCCTTCCAAGAATTTTCCCTACAATGCATGTTGAGAAAGGTCATTTCTAAGCTCATGCCAGCTATTTGAACGTCAGTATAACCTTTGGTATCCTTGATGCCAAGGGGATCCCCACCCTCCCACTTTTATACATTTGACATCAACCTTAAATTTCCATTGTTCTTTCAGGAACTGATACTAGCTGTACTGAACGAAAAGTGATTCTGACATCTGTCCATTACTTGAGCATGTAACTGAAGACTAATTATATCTGTTTATAATGGAGGGAGAGGGGAGAGAGGACAGAAGGTTCATTGTTGACTCACTGTTGTTTAGGCTCCACCTAACAATGCCCATTGGGCTTGAATACTACCCACAGTGTTACCTCTGTCTGTAATGTGTTTCTAATTTCCACTGCAGCACATTATCTAAAGAAGAAAGTGCAGTTGGTGTTGATCCTTGTGGAGTAATAATCGTTTTAACTAATTGTCTCTCTCTAATGGAAAGAGGTGCCTATAGCCCTTTGTGGACTATGGCTAATTAGTTATAATGTTTCCTCCAATAATTGCAATATTACAGCTCATTTGTATAACATCTGGTGGAAGAGAGTTCCTCCATTAGTAACACAATAGCTTCTAAATCACTCTGTGATGTGGCCGAACAATGTGCACCTGAGTGGGCAAGGATGATGGCCCAATTACACCCACCCTTCCCCTTCCCTCCACTTTCTTCTTAGACTGAGGCTAGACACTTCTTGAGGATGTCATAGAAAGATGCTGAGCTGCTGGGATAACCAGTTCCATCCTCACTCTTCCCAATAAAATGAAGAACATTATGAAGCAAACACCTGATTTTAGTGGGGAAGGAGGAGGCATTATTTCAATGACTGGTTCCGCATTGTTAGAATAGATCACAGATTGGCAGATCACAGACTGATAGACAATAGAACAATAGATCACAGAAAATGTGAATGCTGTTGAGCAAGAGGAAAATATGAAATTACTTCCTTTCAAAAATAATTTGGAGATTTTAAGCAGGCCCATCTGGAGCACGTAGTACAGCAGTTTTTTTTTTGTTTTGATTTAACTGCTAGTGACTGAAGGATTGAATTAGAAAGTGGAATTCGATCAGAAACTCCTAATGATTGAAAATCCAGAAAAACAGTGGAGATCTGGTTGATCCAGGTCTCTGTCATTTCCGGGAGTTTACATCTGGGCTGCAGCTCAGGATGGGGACTTACTCTGCCAGTCAAACCATTGTAGCAATTCTGGCCAAGCAACTGAAGGATGTACTGGTTTTAACAAGGGCATATGTGGGGGCCTTCAGATGGGTTCTTTCAGTCAGTCCCTCCAGACTGGTGTCTCCAGTCAGTTCTGGATCATTTCTTCTGGTTGGTTCCATCAGTCAGGCACACCCCATCCCCAAACACCACCCTCCACAGCACCCCACCAACCCCCCCACCCCACCTGTTCCACGCCCCCCCCCCCCACCCCCCACCCCCCCCCCCCCCCCCCACCAACCATCCACCTCTCCATGGCAGAGAAACGGGTAGGTTTCTGCATATGGGGGCAGTTGGTGCCAGATATATGCCCATAGTGACGCTGCACTTGTTTGTCCCTGGCATATGAGCAGCCCCCCCCCCCCCCCCCCCCCACCCCTCCGCCTTCTAGTGGAATTGAGACTGAAAGCACAAAAGTTGGCATCATGGGCTGAGAAAGTTCTTAGTTTAGTTTTTATTTTGAGATTCTTATTTTGACACATCTGCCTGAAATTTCTGATTCAGTCATCAGCTAATAACCATTAAGGTTCTGGCCAATCTGAAAATAAAACAAAGCCCCTATGTCAAATGAGGTTTGCTGTGTTAGGCTATTTTGGTGGAAACATAAGAAATAGGAGCTGGAGTAGACCAAATGGCCACTCGAACCTCCTCCAACATAATCATGGCTGATCTTTGGCTTCAACTTTACTTTGCTGCCCATTGTCCATTGATACGTAGATCCAAGCCAGATGGTGAAGTATCAAACAAGACACAGATCTTTTCTTTGATAGTAGATTTATGAACAGGATGCAGCATTACAGATCTTTGCCTCCTAACTACACACTCAGTGTCCCAGCTGACTCTCTTTATAGCCTTTTGAGCAGAACAAATAAAACTAAAAAAACTCATTGACTAAATAAAATTTAAAAAACACTGCTTAAAGAGGCAGACTTTCTGTATATGTGCTCTCAGTCCTTAATCAAGCAATGCCTATCACGTGTATCTTTAACAAAATAATTAACCAACCATTAACAGATTTCACTTCCTTTCTATAAACAAAAACTTTATAGCATACTTAAATAATTACAAAATAATCAAAGGAAAAAATTGGTTTTCAATATTTCTTCTAGGGCCTTCAGCAATTTTTGGAGCAAGCATTCCTCATTTTAAAACAGTCTAAGAATTGGTGACTTGCATCTACCCACTTTATTTTAAAGATCTATTTTCTCTCCAACATTTCCTTCATAATAGTGAGGCACCAGTGTTTCTGCAGCTTGTGTACTTTTAACCACCCTTTTTACTTCTTGGCTTTCCAGGACAAGGGCCACTTTCCACGTTTTCCCACCAAGAATGTACTTGAATGTCTATCTGGAAGATTGGCATGGGAAACATCATTGAAAAGGACTAACTTCACATCTTTCTGATCACCCAAGGCTGGAAACTTGAGAGCGCATTTCTCTAAATTTAATTTCTTTAATGTTTTAATTTCCCACAAAACCTCCTCAACTGTAGCGCGTTTCATTGTAGTACTAAATTCTGTTGTAGCAAAACTGTCATCGTGTCTTGTTTGAGTGCATGGCACGTTTAACTGTCCAATCAAGCTTCTTAACTGCTGTGTTTCTTCTTTGGATGTAAGATCATCTTTCTGAGATGATCTAGCCTGATTTATTGGGATATGATTAACATTTGCTAGATATGATTGTTGATTCAAGGTTACTCCTGGCCTATTCTGATTAGGGTCTAACCCTAGAGGGTTTTTTCCCAAATTTTTCAAATCCCACAGGAATCTCCCCATAGAAAACATCAATGTGCATCATAAAGATGCCTGTGGTATCTTTGTGATACCAGTAGGGCATTGCTGGGTCTGCTTTCAGTTGAATACAACCTACTCTGAGCAAGACAGACCTAACCAAGAAGTACCATACTCTCAATGCATCATTCAATCCATAAACACATTTGCTTGATTTCCACAGCTTCCCTTCTACATCACTCACTTCTTTAGGTGATTTTACAAATACTTATCTTTGCATTTTATATATCCATTGACCTACATTCTGATGAATTTGTGGCTAAGAGAGCTAAGAAGATCATCAAGATAACTTTTCTTATTATAGAGGAGACTACTCTAACATCTTGATCACCAGTCTCTCATCGAAACTCTGAGCCACTTTAGTCTTAAATGTCCCATCAGGATGTACATTTCCATATCTACCTGTGTGGTGAAGCTGGCTATCTCCTATCTGGCACTTCAGAATAGATACCAGATTCTTTCCAACTATCCAACTCTCTTTGTTTTGCATCTTTCATTGATATAGATCGGTTGGAGACTTGGGTGGGGAAATGGCAGATGGAATTTAATCCGGACAAATGCGGGGTAATGCATTTTGGAAGGTCTAATACAGGTAGGAATTATACAGTAAATGGCAGATCCCTTAGGAGATCTGGGTGGACAAGTCCACAGGTCACTCAAAGAGGCAAAGCAGGTGGATAAGGTACTCAGGAAGGCATATGGCATGCTTGCCTTCATCGGCAGGGGTATTGAGTATAAAAGCTGGGAAGTCATGCTGCAGCTGTTTAGGACCTTGGTTAGGCCACAATTGGAATATTGCGTACAATTCTGTCACCACATTACCAGAAGGATATGGAGGCATTGGAGAGGGTGCAGAGGAGGTTTACCAGGATGCTGCCTGGTCTGGAGGTTATTAGCTATCAGGAGAGATTGGAGAAACTCAGATTCTTCTCACTAGAGCGACGGAGATTGAGGGGTGACATGATAGAAGTTTACAAAATTATGAGTGGCATGGACAGAGTAGATAGTCAGAAGTTCTTTCCCAGGGTGGAAGAGTCAATTACTAGGGGACATAGATTTAAGGTGAAAGGAGAAAACCTTAGAGGAGATGTGTGCTTCAAGTTTTTTTATGCAGAGGGTAGTGAGTGTCTGGAATTCACTGCCAGAGGAGGTGGTGGAAGCAGGTATGATAGTGGTGTTTAAGAGGCAGCTTGACAAATACATGAATAGCTTAGGAATAGAGGGATATGGACCCCGGAAGTGCAAAATGTTTTAGTTTGACGGGCAATATGATCGGCACAGGCTTGGAGGGTTGAAGGGCCTGTTCCTGTGCTGTACTTTTCTTTGTTCTTTGATTTATCTTCTAATTAATCATTTGGTAGTACAGAGCTTGAGTATTGCTAATAAAAGAGACATGTCCAAGCTTTTCACCTTGCACTCATCAGGACACTTGGCAAGAATGCCAATACAAGGGTAAACAACAATTTATACTGTATATGAAGAGACTACTGATTGGTTGGCAAGTGGATTTCGATTGGTGCAGGCGTTGCCATGGAGAATGTACCAGTGATGCTGACAGACGGTTCACTGCCAAGCATTGTTTGAAATTTACACCAAGTAGCTTGACCCTGATTGGTCAAGTCATTGCCCTGAGAATTGAGTCAGCAAATGGTTGTCACTTATTTTGTTTAGCTGAAACAGGTACAATGTGTGTATAAAGAACACTCTTTGTTTTGCATCTTTCATTGATATAGATCGGTTGGAGACTTGGGCGGGGAAATGGCAAATGGAGTTTAATCCGGACAAGTGCGGCGTAATGCATTTTGGAAGGTCTAATACAGGTAGGAATTATACAGTAAATGCCAGAACCCTTAAGTGCATCGGAGGGCAGAGGCTCCTTCCCTAAAGGACATTAGTGAACCAGATGGGTTTTTACAACAATCGACAATGGTTTCATAGTAATCATCAGGCTTTTAATTCCAGATTTTTATTGGATTCAAATTCCACCATCTGCCGTGGTGGGATTCGAACCCGGGCATCACACTAACACTGAAATTCATATACCACATTACTCATTTGTTGGACAGGCAGAATGTACTGGAAGCTACATGCATTAATACACAAGGCCCTGTTCTTTGCAAATAGAAAGAACATGTACACACATTATGCCTGTTTCAGCTAAACAAAATAAGTGATAGCCATTTGATGGTTCATTCCCAAGGGCAATGCCTTGACCAATCAGGGTCAAAGTGCCTGGTTTAAATTTCAAATAATACTTGGCAGTTAGTTATCGGTCACCATTGCTGTGCATTCTACATGTCAATGCCTCTGCCAATCAGAGTCCACTTGTCAACCAATCAGCACTCCCCTTCACATACAGTATAAATTGTTGTTTCCCGTGACATTGGCATAAAATGGTATTCTTGTGAAGTGTCCTGATTGCAAGACGGAAAGTTTTGACGTGTCTCTTTTTTCAGCAATATCTTTTAATTTTCTCATGGCCACCAGATCTTCCCAATCATATTTCTGGTGGTGTTCCTGGATTGTTGTGTAGTCCTTCTTCCAGTCAAACTATGGCCTCTGCTTGCCCTCCTATCTCTTTCAGGATCTCTCCCTCCCATGATCAGAGCTTCTGTTATCGGTACATGATTGGTTCCTAGTTCCAGAGTCACTTCCTGATCCACTATGGGGACTCGCACTGCGATTTCTTGCTTTCCAGTTTCACCTCATTTTGCCACTTCATAGTTCTTATCTCCAACCCATAATCTTGAACATTTAGCCAATATTTGAATTTGTCAGTGGCTTTCCCTCCTCTCCATACAATGTCACATCCCTCCATTCAGTGGTTCTTTCTGGTATGTATGTCACCCTAGTATCAACTTTCAACAGTTGCCCTTTGGGTCAAATAGCCCTATCCTGTGCATCAGTATCACTTTGTCTATCGTCATCCAGTTCCTTGTCCACCATATCCTGCTCCTCATAACTGTTAAACATATGAGTATGTGAGGTGCAGGGTACTTCATCACCTTCTACTAATTGCTCAGATTCTATAAGTTTATAATCAATCCTAATTACCAAGACGAATGGACCTAACATTTTGGTTATCATGTTGGAGAATTACTGTCTTCCCATCACACTATCAATTTACCCAGACTGTTCCATTCTTTCCAAACCTCTCTTTTTATAGTATACTTGATCCCCAGGATTAAAGTTTCTCTGACAGTTTTATGCAATGCCATGAGACTTGCTGAATTTTCTCAGAGACTTCTGCCTTGATGAATGCCCTTTTCTCTGCATGTAGGGCATTCAAGTGTTCAGAAAAAGTGAAACTAATTGTTGTCCTTTCCAAGGCAGGGGGATTACCACACAGCACAGAAAGTCTTTTGAAATTCCTCCCATAGACCAACTGACATGGACTATATCGCCCAGCGATTTGAAGTGAATTCTACACATGGACTGCCCACTCCTGGACAGATATTAGTTTAAAATGTGGTTTGTCAGCTAAGATCTTATGGAGCGTCTCATCAATCATTGTGTGATTTCTTTCACAAAGCACGTTACTGAAAGGATTCTCAGCTGCAGTGTTCATCACTACAATGTTCATATTGTTGCACATCTCTCTAAATTTGTCCGTACGGATTATAAAATCTTTGCCAGGGCTATGCCTTCCCACCTTGGCACTGTGCTGCATGACAGGATCCACCCCAGTCATTCTTACCCATTCCAGGCCCCTGCATCTACGATAACATCCATCTGGCCTGGGACTTCACCCATCACTCTTAAAGGGCTAGTCTGTTGGCGGCCTTCCACGCCATTGATCATGGAAAGGTGTTCGAAAGGGCAGATCACCAATATTTATTTGGGTCTCTGCAAGCGTTCGGGTTCAGGATGCATTTTGTTGCCTGGGTCCATCTTGTATAGACCATTGCAGAGTGTCTAATTAAATTTAATGGGTATTTGATGGCGCCCCTTGGCTTTAGCAGTGAAGTATGTCAGGGCTGCCCCATGTCTGACCAGTTCTATTCCATTTGCATGGAGCCCTTCCTTTGCCTCTTGCAGAAGAGGTTATGGGCATTGGCAGGCCAAGCGTGAAGATCAACCTCTCAGCTTATGCTGATAACGTGCTCCTCATATTCATGGACCCAGCTGACCTGTGGACGATGCGTGAGTGTCAACAAATCTACTCTGCAGCCTCCTTTGCCAGGATCAGCTGGGGAAAATGTTCTGAACTGCTGGTTGGTCAGTAGCTAATATATTCCCTGCTACAGGAGCTCAGGCCCTTCGCCTGGAGTACCCTCATCTCCTCTACGGGGAGTCTATCTTAACCCCACTGAGAACTGGAAAGAGTTGGAGGCCAGTCACCAATCATCTAGGGCCCTGAACGGGACACCTCTGAGTGCTTTTCTACAGAGGTCGAGTGCTGGTTGGGAACCAACTGATGGCTGCCATGTTGTGGTATCAGTTGGTGACTTTGATCCCTCCCCCAGAGTTTGTCACTAAGGGCAGAATTTTCTGTGCCCACTGGCATTGGGCGTGAGTGGATAATATGGCAGGAAGGCCAAAAATCGGTTTCACGCTGTCATGAAACACGTTTGCAACCTTCTGCTCCTCCCGTCAATGGTGGGCTGTGTTTCCCACTGCCATAAGTCAGGAACTTCACTGTAATAGATCTGCATATTATTATAAGCCCAGCTCGCCAGAATCATCCCCCCACACTGGATCTTTCGAGCACGTTGGCGTACAATCATGACAGCATTTATAAGGCATGCAGCATTTATATGGCTGCACTTTGAGGGGAACTCAGAGGTAAGTGCACAGTAACATTGCACAGCACTTACGAGGATCGCCTGTTGGACCTCAAGGTTGAGGTGCCGCACATACAGGCGAGGGCACAGGCAAGTCGCTTTTCCCCAGCTCGCTGACAGTGCAGTCCTGGGGCACGGGCAAGACGTGAATTTGGGAGGTTGCCCTGCAGTTGATGGTAGTGTAGAAGCACGTGTTTGGGTGGCAGGGGAGGCCATGCATTAGGGAAACCTTGTATAAAGTGACCATTCCTCCTTAGCTGACACAGTTCAGATATAGCCACATTGACATGCGTGGAATCAGGCCTCTAGCTTACTTGCCCACTCAAGCAATGCAGAGGCCTGAAAGTGCCACCAAATGCTCCAGAGCTTTGCATCCTTTGGGCCCAGACTTTTTATAAAAATCATTTTACGGGATGTGGGTGTCGCTGGCTAGGGCAGCATTTATTGCCCATCCTTGCAAACTAATGAGTATTTTAGTGGACTGCAGAATAGTTGGATGACTGGGCATGTTGCACTCTCCTCACTAAAGCTGGCCGTGGAGCAGTCACTGGTGGAGGCGCTCGCAGCCCATTGCAATGTCACCAATCAGGTTTGCACCAGTCTCCCCCATGGTTCAAGCTAACAGTGCAGCCTTGCAGTGCGGGTTAGGAGAATGCCTGCTCCTGAGCTAAGAGCACAGCATGCAGTCCAGTCGGCAAAGCTGCCAGTTGGGTAGAGGGGGGTGGAGGTGGGTGGGGTTTCGGACAGCCATGCAGCGCACTAATCTCAGGCCATCCAAGTGGTGGCCATCAATCTCCGGGATGCATTAAGGGGCCTTCAGACTTAATCAAGACAAGTTCTTAGAACACCCGTGCTAACCCATGCATCTCTCCCTTTCATCCTGCAGGAGGAGTACATCAGGATTATGAAGCCTGGTGACCTAGCTGTATGCCTTGTAGCGCACAGAGAGCGAAGACAAAGGAGAAGAGAGTGACTGAGGCTCCTGGCTGCGCAAAGGGAGGAACAATACCCTCATGAACAAGGGGTTCCCGCACACACCAGCGAAGACCCACAGCTGGTCGGTGCCTAGCTAGACCTAGGGTCTATAGTTGCCGCTTTTCTTTCCTGCAGATGACTGAGAACCAGTGTCAACAAAGACTGCGCATATCTAGGGAACTGGCCAGTCACATCTGTCACCTGCTGCAGGATTTGGTGCCAGGGGGACATGGAGGGCATCCACTGCCAGTGGCCGTGAAAGTGATCATGGCACTCAATTTTTATGCCAGTGGCTCCTTTAAGGGCTACACTGCCGACCTCTGTGGGATATCACAAGCCTCCGCCCACAAATGCATCCATGAGGTCACAGATGCCATCTCTGCGAAGGCACACAACTTTGTGCATTTCACCCGGGACCAGGAGAGCCAGGATGCAAGAACGATTGGATTTGCCCAGGTTTCAGGTTTTCCACAGGTGCAGCGCACTATTGGCTGCACTTGTGTGGTGTTCAGATCTCTGTCGCAACACGTGGTCAACCGCAAGGGCTTCCATTTGCTGAATGTTCAGCTGGTGTGCAATGACCACAAACACATCCTGCAGGTCTGCTCATGGTTTCCAGAGAGTGTCCATGACTCTTATATTCCCAGTCGGTCTCAGGTCCTTGACCTTTTCCAGGGTGCACAGAGGCTGCAGGGATGGCTCCTTGAGGCCAAGGGCTACCTGCAGAGGACGTGGCTGATGACACCCGTGCAGATGCCTCAGACTGCAGCAGAGCGACGGTGTAACGAAGCTCATGCTGCAACTCACAACCAGGTGGAGCAAACAATCGGGATGCTGAAGATGAGGTTCCGCTGCCTGGACCGGTCTGGTGGAGCTCTGCTATACAGTCCAAAGAGGGTGTCATGCATCGTCATCACCTGCTGCGCCCTTTACAACCTGGTGCTACAACAGGGAGAGGGGCTGGCTGAGGAGGAGATGCAGGAGCTGGATGTCTCCTCCAATGAGGAGGACGCTGATGGGGAAGAGGGTGAGGAGGTCCTCAAAGATGAGAGGCAGGTGCACTCAGGACACCCTCATAGCTGCTAGATTTGTGGAGGATGATGATGTCATACAGTGAGGAGACCCCATAGAGCCTCACATTGCACATGTGAACGTTTGACTCCAGTCTGGCTGATGGCAGTGCACCATACCCTCTGTGAGAATGCTCCTATCATGGAGACGCAGCAGAGGCCCTAATAGTCCTAGATCCCAGAGGATGATGACGACATGCAGTGAGAGCGCTCCATAGATCTTCACATAGCCTCTGAGAATGTCTGACTCCTGTCTGGCCAAGTGCAACTTGCTTGCGCTCTGTGAACAGGGTCATATCATAGAGACGGAGCCATGAAACTTTAAAAGCATCCGACCATTTGTCCGCTTTCAGCATCCGACCCCTTCAGGAGCACAGCGTGACCGGTCACAGATGCTGAAGAGATGGGGGTGCTAGTCTCACCTCAAAGATGCTGAGAGCACAGAGAAAGAATGACTGAACTCTGTGACACCTGCCCACTACGTTCTGGCAGCAATGACAAGCACCATCAAGGTGTAGGCATCACTAATGTGTGTAGCCAGACCATCACTTTGGTCTGAAGGTTATACTCAGTCCAGGGAAGAGGCCCTGGACTGAGACACCTGCCTTTATCTTGTTCAGGAACGAAGATTTCACATCTGAATGACACGAACACTGCTGTTCATAACAAGGAGTCATAGGCAGGGAGACATTCTTGGGAGTTTATTTACAGTAGTGAACATTATGTACAAGTAATTAATACCTGTGTCCAGGCTATGCAAGTACATCTCCTTAACCTTCCTAACCTTTCCGCTACGTTTTGGTGCTCCCTGGATATCCACAATGGAGGCGGAGACAGCCTGCTGACTGCTACACTCTGTCTGTGATGACTTTAGTAGGTGTTCTCTGGAGGGCTGAGACCTGGACGGCCCCGGCCTGCTTTTGGGGTCCTGCTGTGGCACCCTCCTCGGCCTGTGGAGCTGGAGTTGCTGAGGTCACAGGAAGAGGGGATCCGGATGGGCCAGAAACTCCTGGAGTCACCTGGGTGGATGTCGCTGGGGTGTGCACCTGCTGATCCTCCAGCCTATGGGTGCCTGACGGCCCCTGGCTGACTCCTTAAGGAGAAGGGGTAGCTGGAGTGAGATCAAACTGCCCTGCACCCCTCTCGCATTGAAACTTTTGGAGACCAATCATGATATCAGCGATGAAGTTCAGCCATGCAGTAGTGTATGACTGATGTCCTGAACCAAGGTCTCTATGGTGGCCGCCATCCTACCAGTGTTGGCCTTGGTGCATTGGCACCCCGGCGCTATCATCTCAGACTGAAGGCGGACTCTTCCATTGTGCCTTGCAATCTGAGGAGTGCAGCAGACATCCCTTCCTGATGTTCCCGTGATTATCTTTGCAGCTCCAGCAACTGAGATATGACCGAGTCCAGAGGCTCATCATCTGACTTGGGCTCAGCAAGTTTCTGGACTCCAGCAGTCCCCAAGTGCCAGGCACCTGGGAACTCCCTGCCTTCCCCTGTTGTGTATCAAACAGTGCAATGTCCTCACCAGATTGTGATCCCGAGGCTACTCTAGAACTAGGTCCCACCGAGATGTGTGTCTCTGTCCTGGTGGAGAATATGGGTGAGCGCTGTGATGGGTCTTCGATTGGGGTTTCAGCAGATTCCTCTGCCGAGGTGTCTTCAGGGCTTTAGTTGAGGACCTGGGTCATGGACCCCCTCAGCTGCTTCCCAATATGCCTGCGGAAGCAAGGGTAGATAATTGGTGCATGGCAGTGGCCTGTGAAACAGGAAAGATCACTCACAGCATGATGGGTGTCACATCTGTAGTGAGTGTTTGCAGCTCAAGGAACTTTGGGTCCGAGTTGAGAAGCTGGAGTCCGAACTTCAGACATTGCGCCACATCAGGGAGGGGGAAAGTTACTTGGACACTTTGCTCCAGGAACTGGTCACACCGCTCAGATTAGGTAATTCAGATTTGGTCTGTGATCAGGGGCAGGAGGGTGTGGCTGCAGGTGAGGCAGTTTTGGGGACCCAGGGAGCAGCATTCAAGGAAGCTCGGCCCCTGCAAATGTCCAACAGTTACGAGGTTCTTGCAAGCAGTGTGGACGAGAGCGGGGACTTCAGGGAGGATGAGTGAATGACCACAGCACTGTGATACA
The DNA here is from genome assembly GCF_017639515.1 of Carcharodon carcharias. Classification (NCBI taxonomy): domain Eukaryota; kingdom Metazoa; phylum Chordata; class Chondrichthyes; order Lamniformes; family Lamnidae; genus Carcharodon; species Carcharodon carcharias. The sequence continues at coordinate 83,306,763 of NC_054481.1, forward strand.
GAGAGCCATTCAAGTGAAGAAATAGGGATGTAGTAGTAGTAGGGGTCAGTATAATTAGGGGGATAGATACTGTTCTCTGTGGCCACGAGCATAAGTCCCGAAGGCTTTGTTACCTGCCCAGTGCCAGGGTTAAGGACATCTCCTCAGGACTGGAGAGGAACTTGGAGTGGGTGGGGAGGGATCCAGTTGTCATTGTCCATGTTGGTACCAACAACATTGATAGGACTAGAAAGGAGGTTCTGCTGAAAGAATTTGAACAGTTCAGAGCTAAATTAAAAAGCAGAACCTTCAGGGTAACAATCTCAGGATTACAACCTGAGCCACAGACAAACTGTCATAGGGTAAATAAAGTCAAGGAGTTAAATGTGTGACTCAAGTATAACTGTTGGAGGAATGGGTTTCAGTTCATGGGGCACGGGCAGCACTACTGGAGCAGAAGGGAGCTGTTCTAGTGAGACGGGCTTCACTTGAACTGTGCTGGGACCAGTGTCCTGGTGAATTGAAAAACTAGGGCTGTGGAGAGACTTTAAACTAAATAGGTGGTGGTAGGGGGGTGCGGGGATTGGGGGGGGGGTGGATTTGTAGAGGGAATAAGTAGGCTTACAAAGCAAAAGGAAATGGCAGCAATGCAGGACAGCTATTTAGGTAATGATGTCCAGAGTGTGACAGAGCGTACAAATGTAAAAAAAAACAGCAGCAAATATGGTCAAAGGGGGGAAAAATAGTAAAAAGGCAAAATTAATGGCTCTTAAATGCACATAGTATTTGGAACAAGATAAATGAATTAAAGGCACAAGTAGAGGTTAATGGGTATCTTCTTATAGCCATTATGGACACATCATTACAAGGAGATCAAAGCTGGGAATGAAATATTCAGGGATATGTGACTTTGCAAAAGGACAGGCAGGAAGGAAAGGGTAGTGGGGTAGCTTTGTTAATACGAGATGGAATAAGTATGATAGCAAGAAATGATCTTGGACCAGAAAATGTAGAATCCGTGTGGATGGAGGTAAGAAATAACAAGGGGAAGAAGACACTGGTGGGAGTAGTCTATAGGCCCCCTAACTATAATTATACTGTAGGACAGAGAATAAATCAGGAGATAATGAGGGCATGTAAAAAAGGCAGTACGTTAATCATGGATGAATTTAATCTTCATGTAGATTGGGAAAATCAAATTGGGAGAGGTAGCCACAAGCAAGTATTCATAGAGTATATTCGAGAGAGTTTCCAAGAACAATATGTTGTGGATCCAACCAGGGATCAGGCTATTTTGGATCTGGTAATGTGTAATGAGGTTTAATAAGTGATCTCAGAGTAAAAGATCCCCTAGGCAACAATGATCATAACATGGTAGAATTTAGCATTCACTTTGACTGAGAAACTTGGATCAGAAACAACGGTGTTAAACTTAAATAAGGGTAATTATATAGAAATGAGAGCAGAGTTGGCTGGACTGGACTGGGAAAGGAGTTTAGCAGAAAAGACGGTTGATGAACAATGGTAGCCGTTTATGAAAATAGTTCATGACTCACAACAAAGATATATCCCAGTGAGGAAAGAAGATTCTAGGAAGGGGATAAACCAACCATCGTTAACCAAGGAAGTTAAGGATAGTATCAAATTGAAAGAAAAAAACATACAATGTGGAAAGAATAGTAGTAAGCCAGATGATTAGGAAAATTTTAAAAACCAACAAAAGATGACCAAAAAAAGGAAGAAAATAAACTTTGAGGGTAAACTAGCAAGTAATATAAAAACAGACAGCAAAAGCTTCTTTAAATATATAAAAAGAGATAGGCCAAAGTGAACATAGGCCCCTTAGAGAATGAGGCTGGGGAAAGAAAATGGGGAATCAGGAAATGGAGGATGAGTTGAATATATACTTTGCATCAGTCTTCACAGTAGAAGATACTAATAGCATTCCAAATATATTAAATAAACAAGGATAAAAATTAGGGGGTAGTGAGGGGTGCGGACGAAATAAATACAATAACTCTCACTAGGGAAAAACTACTAGGGAAACTAATGGGGCTAAAGGCCGATAAGTCCCCTGGACCTGATGGGTTGCATCCTAGCATATTAAAGGAAGTAGCTACAGAGAGAGTGGATGTACTGGTAGTAATCTGCCAAGAATCCTGAGATTCTGGAAAAGTCCCAGAAGATTGGAAAGCTGCCAATGTAACACCCTTATTCAAAAAGGGAGACAAAAAAACAGATAACTATAGGCCAGTTAGCTTAACATCTGTCATTTGGAAAATGTTAGAAGCTATTATAAAGGATGTAATAGCAGAGCATTTAGAAATGGATAATATACTCAGCCAGAGTCAGTATGGCTTCATGAAGGGGAAATCATGCCTGACAAATGTATTAGAATTCTTTGTGGAAGTAACAAGCAGGATAGGTAAAGGGGAACCAGTAGATGTAATATATTTGGATTTCCAAAAAGCATTTGATAAGGTACTGCACATAAAGCTACTTAATAAGAGCCCATGGTATTAGGGGTAGTATATTAGCATGGATAGAAGATTGGCTAACTAATAGCAGACAGAGAGTTGGGATAAGGCATACATTTTCAGGATGGCAATCTGTAACTAGAGGAGTCCCACAGGGATCAGTGCTGGGGCCACAATTATTTACAATATATATTAATGACTTGGGTGTGGGGAGTGAATGTGTCAACAAGTTTGCTGATGACACAAAAATAGGTGGGAAGGCAAATGTGAAGGTGACACAAAAAGTCTACAGAGGGATATTGGCAGGTTAAGTGGGTGGGCAAAAACTTTTCAGATGACATATAATGTGGGAAAATGCGAGGTTATGCACCTTGGCAGGAAGAATAGAGGAGCTGAACATTATTTAAATGGAGAAAGACTGCAGAAAGCTGCGGCACAGAGGGATTTAGGGGTCTTTGTGCATGAATCACAAAATGCTAGCATCCAAGTTCAGCAGGTAATAGGGAAGGCAAATGTAATTTTGGCCTTTATTTCAAAGGGAATGGAGTATAAAAATAGGAAGTCTTGCTAAAATTACACAAGGCACTAGTTAAACCTCACCTAGAATAGTGTGAAAGGTTTTGGTCCCCTTATCTAAAGAAAGATATACTGGCATTGGAGGCAGTCCAGAGAAGGTTCACTAGGTTGATCCTGGGTATGGAGGAGAGGAGAGGTTGAGTAAGTTGGGCCTATACTCATTGGAGTTTAGAAGAATGACAGGTGACCTTATTGAAACATATAAGCTTCTTAAGGGGCTTGACAGGCTAGATGCTGAGAGGTTGTTTCCCCTTGTGGGAGATTCTAGGACCAGAGGGCATAATCTCAGAGTAAGGGGTTGCCCATTTAATACAGAGATGAGGAGAAATTTTTTTTCTCTCAGAGGGTAGTGAGTCTGTGGAATTCTTTATCACAGAGGGCTGTAGAGGCTGGGTCGTTAAGTATATTCAAGGCTGAGATAGACAGATCTTTAATCAGTAAGAGAATCAAGGGTTATGGGGAAAAGGCAGGAAAGTGGAGTTGAAGATTTTCAGATCAGCCCTGATCTCATTGAATGGCTGCGCAGACTCGATGGGCTGACTGGCCTACTCTGCTCCTATGTCTTATGGTTTTACGGGTTTTGCATTGCTGGATCCTCACTTGGTAGAGCACCGCCAACCTCATTGTCAGCACAGGAATAGTTCAGATCTTCAGCAGCCAGCTGGATGACTTGATCTTCAAAGTCTGTTAGGAGCTTGATGCTGGGCATTCCTCCACCAGTCTGCGACCTCTCCCTTTTGGTGTTTGCTAGATTGTCCTGCATGAATACAGATGGAGGGAGAGTAAGCAGGACGCCTGCCGGGCCAGATGGCATGTGTGGATGGTGAGTGGTCCCATGGACTGGATGAGGACAATGAAGGTGTATGTGAGAGAGTGAATGATGATGTCCCTTGAACTGGCAGTGAGTGAGGGCCCTGTGGATGTGTGATGGGCTTGTGAGTGTGTGAGTTGAGAGTGATGAGAATGGAGGAAAGGAGATCGTTCATCCTCTTGCAGCACTGGGTGGCTGTCCTCTTTTGCAAGGTGTTGGCACTGACCACCACTGCCATCGCTTCCCAAGCCGGATTGGTGATGTTGCTCCTCTGTCCAGAGTGGGGCTAGAGGACATCATGGCGGGCCTCAATGGTGCCCAAAAGGCATTCCAGGGATGCTTCACTGAATCGGGGGGCTACAATCTTCTTGCTTTTCAGACCAAGTCTTTTGTGCAGCAGTCCTGGGCTGGAAGCATTGAGAGGTGTCCATGCGGCTGCACTTTAAATCTGGTGCCCGACGTGTATTAGCGGCGGGGTGATGGTGTGGCAGGCAAAGGACAGTCCTCCCGCCATCAAAACAGCGTTTCCTGGGAATGCATGATCAATGAGGTAGGAATGGGGCAATACAGCGTGAAAAGCCGCCATTGTGGCTGGCAGGTACAATGTTCTTTTTCTCGCCCACTGCCACACTTTGCGCAAATCAGGGGCAATTCCACCCTAAGATATAGAAGAAGTTCATTGAATCTGTTGTGGCTCTATTTAGGTGCAACCCATCAGGCTTGACAGGTCCCATCTCCCCAGAGTCGGTCCCAATGTCCCAAGAATCTAAAGCTCTCTCTCCTGCACTATCTTTCCAGCCATACATTTACCTGCTTTATCCTCCTATATCTATACTTGCCCATGACACTGGGAGAAATCTGGAGATTACTATTTTTGAGGTCCCACTTGTTAATTTTCTACCTAGCTCCCTGAATTCTGACTGCAGGAACACACCCATCTTTTTACCCATGCCGTTTACACCAATATGACCATCCCCCCCCTCGGGGTGTTCTGCAGTCATTAAGTGACATCCTTGATCCTGGCACCAGGGAGTCAACATACCATCCTGCATTCACATTTGTGGCTGCAGAAATGCTGTCTATTTTCCTAACTATTGCTACCAGGATTTCAGATGCAAGTTTGGAAAAGCTGGGGTTGTTCTCCTTGGGACAAAGGAGATCTGAGAGATGATTTAATAGAGGTTACAAGATTGTGACAGGTTCAGGTAAGGTAGACACAGAAACACTTTCCATTGGCTGCTTGTACAAGGACTGGGGACACAGGTTAACTGTTTTGAGTAAGAGATGCAGGGGAATGTGAGGAAGAACTACTTATACAATGAATGGTAATGACCTGAAACTCATTGCCCATGAGAGGGTGGTGGAAATGGAGACAATCAATGAATGGGACTGACTGGATTGCTTTATAGAGAGCTGGCATGGACTCAATGAGTTGAATTGCCTCCTTCTGTCCATTCATGACTCTATTACTTCTCCTGTGTAGCTATTGCTGGGCTGCTGAGCTCAGGCATGACATTATCTTCACTTTCCCCTTAAAGCAATTGAATGCACTGTTTGTTGTCACGATGTTCATTGCCTTCTACAATGCACTGTTTTGGAGTGTGATACAAGCTCACATAATGAAAATTGAAGTTGATAGTTGTTTTATCTGCCATGCATTTTAGGCATGTCAAAAGACTGCTGGATTTATAAAAAATGCCACCTTATTAGGTTTTTGTGCGTGCTATATTCTGAAGAAATTACTCTTCAGAAACTGTGAGTAATATATTTCACAACTTGTCAGAAGATATTAAACTGGCTGAACATGGATTCAATCTCAAAGAGAATTCTAGTCTGCAGGTTTGGAATAAACCCACAGCAACATTCCTACTATTGCGTATTTAGTTTGTGATATATACAATGTTAGCATTTCATTTAAACATCAGAAGCATTTACTACCAATTGCCACTAAAGATTTGGAGACATTGTTGGCATCTTAGTGTCAGCAGACAATGGGGTTATTGGTACTGCACTGATGGCAAAATAATTATAGGTGAGGAAGACCATTTAGCACATCTTCAGCCACCCAGAACACTTCTACACTCCCCCAATTCCTGCATCTTAGTTTTAAAAAAATTATTCCAGAGTCCTTGCATCCACTATTCTGTTGAAACTTTACCCACATTTGATGTTGATTTTGGCTTTTGGGTGACCGATCCATGGAAAGGCAGCTGGTGGGTGGAGGGAGAGATAGCTGATCACTATCTGCATCAAAATGGCTATCAAACTTTGAGGCTCCAGCTTCATTTACATTGATTGTCGTGTTGCAGGGTACCAAACATACGACAGACAAGTTAAGGCCAGAAACTATCAGGCTTCCCCAAGGTAAGTGAAAAAGGGGAGTTGGAGTTGAGGGCAGCATGGAGGTCCTGTTTCATTCAGGATTATCACTGTGGGGCCTGTAGTAGCTTTCATGCCTCTCTAGGTCACACAAAATATTTTGGAACTTAACTTGGTCAGGTCTCTTCGGTTTTATTGCCTGAGAGGTCAGCATGGTGCATGTTCTGGCCAGCTCCCATCTCAGACCCCTGCTCACTTTTAAAAAGAGGCCTATGGTTGAAAACAGACTTTTGGGGAGGGTGCTTTAGGAATTTTGAAAGGTCCTTTTAAAGTGGCACCTGCTAGATCAGTGTGTTTAATAGGGTTACTGAGTGCATGTTGAAGCCATTCTTGACACTGTCAAGACAAGTTCAAATCACCGAAATTAAACTAGAAATACTTACATAGCTAGCTTTTTAAATGGGCATTTTAGAAAATTGATTTTTGTCATGATTGAGTGGAATTGAGCAGAAACATTAAAATGGTTTGTGTAAACAGCGATGAAGGATTTTCTGTCACTCTTGGTTCCTGCAGCATCGATCATACATTTGGTCAGCGATATCTTGAACTAGTCAGTTAGACCAAATTCTCACCCCTAGCTGTGGCACATTCAGTAGATTCTGTGTCTATCAGGGAAGTAAGTTAATTGATTGGTCAATCTATTGGTCTTAATTATGATTAATCACTGCAAAATGTAGTGCTCAGAGCACTGAAGGCCTAATACCTTGATTTGTTAGATTATGTTAACCACACAGTGCCAGTGTTCAGCAGATTCCCAATAGGATAAAGCGGAATCAGAGGATGCATAGACTCTCAAATTGATTCCCAGCCTATGGTCTTCTCCAAGACTCTGGCTCCACAGATCACAAATCTCTGTGGAGGAACTAGCCACCATAAGCACCATTGTATATTCCTGAGAGTACTGTGTCTTGTTCTTATAAAATAAATCCTTGAGCTTATTGACAATATAAACACCAACGACCCAGAAGGAACTGGTTAACACATTCTTCATAGGTTCATTTATTGAGGTTCAGAGAGATGATTACAGTCTTTCATTATTGAAGAGCTTGGAAACATGTCTGAGCTGTTGTCTGCTCAGTGCAGAGAGAGTTTTATTGACACTGAATAACATGTACATTGCATATTTCCCTTCTAATGATGTATCCAGATACATATTCATATCCTTAAAGGTACACCACAACATCCCCTTGTTTATTTTAAAAGATACTTCTCCCTTCCAAATAACTACTCATTCACAATACATGTGTGTACTTGTTTACACATTACGGAATTGTGATCTGAAAGACTCATATACTAATAAGTCTCTGAAATAAAGTTAGTCTGCTTAGTATCACTCTTGGATGTTATTTCCGGCTGTGTTTGGGACCTTGTTCAGGATGCAATAGGATTGATTTGTCCTCAGTTATGCCTCACCGTTGCACCTTTATGCACAATTACTTCATAGGAGCTCTGTTCCAAGCAAATCCTTGTCACTTTGGCTGGTTGTCAAGTCCCTTCTGTCTTATCTTGGATTCTAACTTGTTGTCCCAGCAGTAAGCTTGGTAACTCTGCACCTTCATTCCTGTCATGCACGTTGGTCACCCTCCCTTTTTTTTTAAAGCTACTTCCTAGTTCCTGAGAAAGTAGAGTGGGGTAAGACTAGATAGATTGGTTCACACTAGTCTGCTAAACATGAGCTCCAATAGTCAAGGAATGGTTGCACTTAGAAATGTTCTCAAGTGTAAGAGTGCAATGTGTAGATTTTGTTTGGTCTGTCTACATTTAAGGATTAGGGACTTCACCATGTGAATGATTCTTTCTACCAGGCCAGTAGATCTAGGGTATTGAGGAAAAGGAGTAGTGTGACTGATATTCCACTTCTCACTTGGATCAATATTCCACTTCCATTTGTTAAAGACATTATTACAGGGCACTTAGAAAAATTAAAGGTAATCAGGCAGAGTCAACATGACTTTGTTGAAGGGAAATCGTGTTTAACCAATTTATTCAAGTTCTTTGAAGAAGTAATAGATGGTCTGGATAAAAGGGAACTAGTAGATGTAGTGTGCTTAGATTTTCAGAAGGCATAAGGTACCTTATCAAAGGTTATTGTGGAAAATAAAAGTTCATGATGTAGGGGGTAACATATTGGCAAGGATGGGAGATTGGCTAGCTAACAGGAAATAGGGGGTAGCCATAAATGGGTCTTTTTTCTGGTTGGCAGAATATAAGAAGTGGTGTGCCACAGAGATCAGTGCTGGGGCTTTAACTTGTTACAATTTATATAAATGACTTGGATGAAAGGACCGAAGGAATGGTTGCTAATTTTACTGATGACACAAAAATAGATAGGGAAATAAGTTGTGAAGAAGACATAAGAAAACTACAGGTTAGCTGAGTGGACAAATGGAGTACAACGAAGGAAAATGTGAGGTTGTCCATTTTGGCAGGATGAATAGAAAGTGGCATATTATCTAAACAGTGAGAGATTGCAGAGCTCTGAGATGCAGAGTGATCTGGGTGTCCGAGTGCACAAATTGCAAAAGGTTAGTAAGCAGGTGCAGCAAATAATTAGCAAAGCTAATAGAAAGTTATCATTTATTGCGAGAGGAATTGAATACAATAGTGTGTAGGTTATGTTTAAGTGCTACAGGGCTTTGGTGAGACCACGTCTCAAATGCTGTGTACAGTATTGGTCTCCTTATTTAAGGAAAAATATCCATGAAATAGAAGCAGTTCAGCGAAGGTTTACTAGATTAATACCTGGAATGGGCAGGTTGTCTTATGAGGAAAGGCTGGACAGGCTAGGCTTGTATCTGCTGGAGTTCAGAAGAGTAAGAGGCGACTTGATTGAAACTTGATTGAGGGGGTTTGACAGGGTGAATGTGAAAAGGATTTTTCCTCTTGTGGGCAAACCTAGAACTCGGGGTCACTGTTTTAAAATAAGGGGTCGCCCATTTAGGACAGAGATAAGGAATAACTTTTCAGAGAGTTGTGAAACTTTAGATTTCTCTTCCTCAGAAAGGTGATTGAGGCAGGATCCTTGAATATCTTTCAGGCAGAGCAAGGTGATGAAAGGTTATTGAGGATAGGCAGGAGTGTAGGGTTAAAATCAGATCAGCCATGATCTTATTGAATGATGGAGCAGACTTGAGGGGTTGAGTGGCCTACTTGCTTCTCATTCGTAGCTTCGTATATACACATATCCTGGAGTGGTTTACCAACCAACTGAGGACCGTTAACTGAGATGATTTCTCTGGGTGCCCCAAATAAATTTAAAATATCACTTACAGTGCGTGCTACAGTTGCACTTGATGATGATAGGGTATTTGGAAAAGTAACTAATGACAACTCAGAGATCAGTACCATGAATCTGGAAAAAGCCAGAAGCAAGCTTGGATCAAAGTTGAGTCGGAACTTCATGTGGTAGAAGTGGCTCCTTGTGTTGGCATATTCTTTTGATATTCTCCACACTTAACAAATGATTTCAATGTCATTATTCATACCCTGCCAACAGACTGTCTCTCTTGCAAGCCTTCTCATCTAACCTATGTCCATGTGCAATTGATGAAGTTGTTGAAGAATATGAAGACCTGTATATGATGAAGAATATATGTATGATGGCCTGCCTGCCTTTAAAAATGACTCCCTGGAAGATAACTAGCTCATCCCAATAAGGCCAAAGCATCTCACATGTTGGTGGACATGCTGATTGGAGGCAAGCCATCCTTCAACGATGGGGTTTTCCAGATTTCCTGCAGCAAGGAATCTTGCGCTGCTACTTCCTGTAGTTGCTGACATTTGCATTCTGCAAAATGCATCAGGTCAATTTGTAGAATATCTCCAAGTTCAATATTGATCAAGTCCACCTTTAGATCTAATTATATATCTGCTGTCTTCACCGGATCAGGCAAGCTGCTAAGCGTATGTGTTGTGACCACCAAGTTACCAGGCTTATACTTAATCACAAAGTCATAACCTTGGATCTTTAACAAGAGATGGTGCAGCCTCGGCAGTACATTGGTTAATGTTTTCCTGCAAATCATCTCCAGCAGTTTGTAGTTGGTTTTTACCACAAGTCTCTTACCAAATAAGTAGGTGCAAAAGAGTATAATTCCAAACGCCGAGACTAATGTTTCCTATTCAATGTTACAGTAACTAGATTGTGTCACAGGTTGGGATTTTGAAGCAAATACAGTAGGTATATGTTTTGTAGTACGATGTTTGTAGTATGTTGTTAAAATTTAAAATTTTTTGTAGCTGCTAACCTTTTTTTGTGATGTGTCTACTTCTAACTTCTACATTCATAAAATTGAAAAACTGATGCTCCTGATAATAACTGTTTCACTGCTTTGAAGAGATGTTGCTGCTCTTCGTGCCACAGAAAAAGCACCTCCTTTCTTAACAACTCCCTTTTTTATTCATTCATGAATGTGGATGTTTCTGGCTAGGCCAGCATGTATTGTTCATCCCTAAGTGCCCTTGTTCAAAGGGCATTTAAGAGTCAACCACATTGCTATGGGTCTGGAGTCATATGTAGGCAGACTTCCTTCCCTAAAGGACATTAGTGAACCAGGTGGGTTTTTACAACAATGGTTTATATATTTTTTAATGCCAGATTTTTATTGACTTCAAGTTCCACCATCAGCCTCTAAAAGATAATGATTTTTGTGCAAAATTGTTAATGTAGAGAGAGAATAAATTAAAGAAACTTAAGCTTCTTCGAAGATTTTCCTTATCTTGGGGTCATTGCATGGCATGAGTATTGTCCTGTTTGTTTGGGCCAGGACATAAAGCAGCACTTGAATAAATAAAGCCAAAGAAATGGAATTGCTGCAGGTTGATGCCACATTGAAGATTGTTAAACACCAGCCCTTCCTTACATCCGTGGGTGTAAGTTATGGTCATGTTCTTGATTTGTTCTTCCCATGATGGCTATATCATTTGCAGTACATATGCATCCCCGTATGCTGCATGTAACGATGTCCATGTAGTGTGTCCACAGAGTGCTGTCCATATAACGCTGTCTATATAATGCTGTTCTTACAATTCTGTCCAGCTAGTTCCGTCCATATGATGCCATCCATATAACGCTGTCCATATAGTGCTGTCCGTATTATGTTGTCCATATAACACTGTCCGTATAGTTCAGTCCCTATAATGCTGTCCATTGTGTTGTCCATATAACACTGTCCATATAATGCCATCCATATAATGCTGTCCGTATAATGTTGTCCATATAAAGCTGCCTATATAACAATGTCCATATAACGCTGCCCATATAGCGCTGTCTCTATAATGCTGTCCATATAGTTCAGTCCATATAATGCTGTACATATAACAGTGTCCATTTAGTGCTGTCTGTATTATGTTGTCCATATAATGCTGTCTATATAGTGCTGTCCATATAATGCTGTACATATAAGTGTCCATATAATGTTGTCCATTTAGTGCTGTCCATATAACGCTTTCCATATAATGCTGTTCATATAGTGCTCTCCATAAAACCCTGTCCATATAACGGTGTCCATATAGTGCTTTCCATATGACACTGTCATATAATGGTGTCCATATAACACTGTCCATAGAGTGCCATCCATATAGTGCTGTCCCTATAATGCTGCCCATATAGTGGTCCAAATAATGCTGTCCATTTAGTGTTGTCCAAATAGTGCTCTCCATATAACACTGTTCATATAATGCCGTCCATATAATGCTGTCCGTATAATGTTGTCCATATAAAACTGTCCATATAACACTGTCCATATAGCACTGTCTCTATAATGCTGTCCATATAGTTCAGTCCACATAATGCTGTACATGTAACGGTGTCCATTTAGTGCTGTCCATATAACACTTTCCATATAGTGCTCACCATAAACACTGTCCATGTAATGGTGTCCGTATAGTGCTTCCCATATGGTGCTCTCCATATGACACTGTCATACAATGGTCCATATAGTGCTGTCCCTATAATGCTGTCCATATAGTGTCATCCATATAATGCTGGCCATATAGTGCTGACCCTATAATGCTGTCCATATAGTGCTGTCTGAATAATGCTGTCCATTCAGTGCTCTCAATATAACACTGTCCATATAATGCTGTCCAGATAATGCTGCCTATATAATGCTGTCCAAATAGTGCTGTCAATATAATGATGTTCATATAATGCTGTCCATGTAACACAGTCCATATGGTGCTGTCCATATAATGCTCTCCATATAACACTGTCCATATAACATTGTTCAAGTACTGCAGTTTATATAATTCTGTCCATTTAATGCTGTCCATATATTGCAGTCCATATAATTCTATCCATATAGTGTAGTATATATAATGCTGTACATATAACAATGTACATATAACGTTGTCCATTTAGTGCTGTTGGTATGATGTCCATATAACGCTGTCCATATAACACTGTTCATATAATGCTGTCCATATAGTGCTCTCCATAACACCCTGTCCATATAACGGTGTCCATATAGTGCTCTCCATAAAACCCTGTCCACATAATGGTGTCTATATAGTGCTTTCCATATGACACTGTCATATAATGGTGTCCATATAACACTGTCCATATAATGCCATCCATATAATGCTGTCCATATAACAGTGCCCATATAATGCTGTCCATTTAGTGCTGTCCGTATAATGTTGTCCATATAACGCTGTTCACATAATGCTGTCCATACAGTTCTGTCCATATAATGCTGTACATATAATGATGTCCATATAACGTTGTCCATTTAATGCTGTCCATATAACACCTTCCATATAATGCTGTCCATACAGTGGTCCCCATATGACACTGTCATATAATGGTGTCCATAGAACACTGCCCATTTAATGCTGTCCATATAGTGTCATTCAAATAGTGCTGTCATATAGTACTCTCAATATAACACTGTTCATATAATGTTGTCCGAATAATGCTGCTGATATAATGCTGTCCATGTAACAGTCCATATAATGCTGTCCATATACCGCTATCCATAAAACACTGTCCATATAGTGCTGCCCATATAATGCTCTCCAAATAATACTATCCATATAACGTTGTTCAAATACTGCTCTTTATATAATGCTCTCCATATAGTGCAGTCCATATAATGCTGTACATATAGTGGTGTCCATATAACATTGCCCATTTAGTGTTGTCTGTATAATGTTGTCCATAAAACGCTGTCCATATAAGGGTGTCCTTATAATGCTGTCCATTTAGTGCTATCCATATAATACTGTCCATATAGTGCTGCCCATATTACGCCTTCCATATAATGCTGTTCACATGGTGCTCCCTATAAAACCCTGTCCAGATAGTGCTTTCCATATAACACTGTCATATAATGGTGTCCATTTAATGCTGTCCATATAGTGCCATCCATATAGTGCTGTCCGAATAATGCTGACCATTTAGTGCTGTCCATATAGTGTCCATGCAACAGTGTCCATATAATGCTCTCCATATGACACTGTCATATAATGATGTCCATATAACACTGTCCATATAACTCTGTCCATATAACACTGTCCATATAAGGCTGTTTATATAATGCTGTCCAAATAGTGCTGTCGATATAACGCTGCCCATTTAGTGTTGTCTATATAACGCTGTCCATATAACACTATCCATATAACATTGTCCATATAGTGTTGTCTATATAATACTGTCCATATACTGCTATCCATATAGTGCTGCATTATAACACTGTCCATATCAATACATGGCTTGTAGAATTCTCGGGGGTAGTATGATGGCACTTTCCCATTTGTCTACCTTTGCCAGTAACAAATAGTTATCGACTTTCTGAGGTCAGGTGATCTGAATCCAGGCAAACACTTCTGGTGGAGTATGTGCTCTGCTAAATTAATGGTGTGAAAATGTGTACTATTCACATTTTGCATTGTCTTGCATGTCATCATTGTGGCCTGTCCATATAGTGCTGTCCATATAACAATGTCCATTTAAAGCGGTCCATATAATGCTGTCCATATTGTGCAGTTCATATAATGCTGCCCATATAGTTCAGTTCATATAATGGTGTCCATATAATGCCATCCATATAGTGCCATCCATATAACACCGTCCACATAATGCTGTCCATATAGTGCTCTCCAGATAATGCTACCTATATAATGCTGTCCAAATAGTGCTGTCGATATAACGCTGTCCATACAATGCTGTCCATATAGTATGTCCATATAACACTATCCATATAATGCTGTCCATGTAGTGCTGTCCATATAATGCTGTCCATATAGTGCTATCCATATAACGCTGTTCATATAACACTGTCCATATACTGCTGTCCAGAGTGCTTTCCATATAGTGCTGCCATATAACACTGTCCATATGGATACATGGCTTGTAGAATTCTCGGGGTTAGTATGATGGCACTTTCCCATCTGTCTACCTTTGCCAGTAACAAATGGTTATCAACTTTCTGAGGTCAGATGATCTGAATCTAGGCAAACGCTTCTGAAGCAGTGATGGTATGTATGTGTTCTGCGAGATTAACATTGTGAAAATGTGAACTAATCGCATTTTGCATTGTCTTGCATGTCATCGTTGTGGCCTGTCCATATTGTGCTGTCCATTTAAAGCTGTACATATAGTGCTGTCCATATCATGCTGTGCATGTATGTTTGAAAGAGTTCCTGGCTAACAAGGAAGTTGTCGGAAGCAATATTGTCCGAATTGGGTACAAAACATCGTCAATTCCTGAGACTTTTTCACTAGATGTGCTGGCCAATAATAATGTTTGGCATTAAGTTTTGAAAGGAACTTTGCCTCTGCGAATTTAGTATTTAGCTCTTCCAAACTAGGTATTTTGTGCAGACAACACTTCAAATTTGTGTTTAAGTGTCACAAATCAAGGCATGTTCCCATTGACCCATCCTTCTTCATGACATGTGATCAACTGCATTAATCCTTTTTCTCTTGTACCTTTCTGATGACTATATCTACTTTCATTTTGTCCAATTTGACCTTCAACTTCGCTTGTATGTGGATGCTGCACTTGTGTGGTGGGTCAATTGATGGAATTGCATCCTCCTGCAAATGTGGTATTGTGGCTCCCTGAAAACTGCCAATACTGTTGTCATGTTCTGGACATTGTTACGTCAGATTGCAGACCTAAGTGATAGGCGTAACTTCTGATGTTGATCTGCCTTATGGTGTCTGGCTGATTCAATGGATGGTTATCAGTATGAGATTGTGACATGCCGGTAGGCCTGCAATCACTGGGCCTTTGGCTTCTGTGATAAAGGATATCAGGGATGGTGGGTTGTACTTGACTTCAGCATGATGGTTCCTGATTATGGAAATACTGAGATGTTATATGCTGAAAGTTTCACAATAGTAAGTTCCATCATGACCTTCCACTGCTGTGGATACATGTCCTGTAGAATTCTCGGGGGTAGTATGATGACACTTTCCCATCCGTCTACCTTTGCCAGTAACAAATAGTTACCGACTTTCTGAAGTCAGATGATCTGAATCTAGGCAAACATTTCCGATGGAGTTTTGGCATGTACATGTTCAGACTTCCTGCGTGTGCACAGGCTGGGAGTGGGCTGCACATGTGCAGTTCTGCATCTTTACATTCTTCAGACCCGAGACCGGTCCCATGTGCCTGCGTATAGAGACAAGAGGGTGCAAACAAGCCAGGTCAGGTGACTGGGTGCAGAGTGCCATAGCCAGGAAATGTCCCAGGCAGAGGACAAGGAAAGGGGACAGGGAGAGGTCCCAAACAGGGGAGAGGGGACAGGGTGAGGTCCTAAATAGGGGAGAGGGGACAGGGTGAGGTCTCAAAAGGAAGTCACAGGTAAGAGACAAAGACAGGATCAGAAACAGGTCCCAGTTACATTAAGGGAAAGGGGAGGAGCAGAGAAACAGTCTCCAAGTTAGAGAAAATGCTGTGGGGAGCAGGCTTTAAGTAAAGAGTACTCAAGAGAAGCCCTGGTAATTGAAGAGGATCGCTGGGGCAAAGGTATCCCTTTGGAGAAGTAGAGTCCTGATCGGTGTGGCTGAAGATCTGACATTGTGCCTGTAATTTGGTGCCTGGATGTATACTCAGGAATCCATTGGAACGGGATCTCAGGAGATGAGATTGAAACCCTGGAGGTGGGCCATTGCTGACGCTGTCTAAATCTGGTAATTGAAAAGGCTCCAGAGAATCCCTGAAGATCTAAAAAGGCAGCGGAAGTTTGGTGACTCCAGGCTGTTTAGGCAAAGGAACCCCTTTGGTGAACTGGTGTTCTGCTTGGCATAGATAAAGAGCTGAAATTGTGCTTGTGAGTTGGTATTCGAGCGTACACTCGGGAATCTGGGGAATAGAATTAGAGGACATGAAGTGAGGTGGGCCTTCTTTGCAACCATCTGAGTTACACTGGCATTTGGAGAGAATTCCAAGGTAAGATCTTTGATGGGGAAGACTGGGGCCCCTTGAGAGAGAGAGAGAAGCAGAGTTTCAGTGAGATTGGTTGACTCACAGAGTTACTGAGGTCTGAGTGGGTTGTTGATCCATGGAATCTGTTTTGGTCACCTTTGGCATTTATAGTGCAGTGTGGTGTGTTCGACCACAATTTGCCTGTTAACTCACATGCACCTCATACTTACCCTGAATGTTAGATAGATGTTGTAAATTGAGTCATCTTTCTGACCTCGTATAGTAAAGTTTATTTTTGTTTGTTCAAAACCAATAGAATCTTGTGGCTTTATTCTATTAGCAAGTGTCTTGAATCTCAAACTGTGTCTACTTTAAACAAGATGTTATTGGTACTAACTGGATCTTACTAACAATTTGGGGGTCTGGCCAAGGATCATCACAAGTAATTGAATTGGACCAGCAATATAAATACTGTGGCTACAAGAACAGGTCAGAGACTGGACGGAACTAGGTATTTTGTGCACAGTAACTCACCTCCTGACTCCCCACAGCCTGTCCACCATCTACAGGGCACAAGTCAGGAGTGTGAGGGAATACTTTCCACTTGCCTGGATGAGTGCAGCTCCAACAACACTCAAGAAGCTTGACACTATCCAGGACAAAGCAGCCTGCTTGATTGGTACCCCATACACAAACATTAATTCCCTCCACCAGTGGCACACAGTAGCAGCAGTGTGTACCATCTACAAGATGCACTGCAGGAACTCACCGTTGCTCCTTAGACTGCACCTTCCAAACCCATAACTGCTACCATCCAGAAGTTCAAGGCCAGCAGACACATGGGAACACCAACATCTGGAAGTTCCCCTCCAAGTCATTCATCATCCTGACTTGAAAATATATCGCTGTTCCTTCACTTTCGCTGGGTCAAAGTCCTGGAACTCCCTCCCTAACAGATCTGTGGGAGTACCTATGCCACAGGGAGTGCAGCGGTTCAAGAAGGCAGCTCACCACCACCTCTTCTAGGGCAATTAGGAATGGGCAATAAATGCTGGCCTAGCCAGCAACAGCCACATCCTATGAACAAATTTTAAAAAAGCCTATTTTAGGCCTTCATTTCCAACCGCTAGATGTATCTTTATGGCTTGCTTGTCTAGATCAGACACACTCACATGAAGAAACCATAGCTCTTCAGGCTGTTTAAACATTTTGAATTCTAATAGTAGGTCAGCTGCATTCAAATTCAAGCTTGGGAATTTTGTAAACATATTTGCAATATTTTCTGAACCTTCCTCCTACTGTACTGTTCAAAATAGTTTCTGATGCAGAAACTGCTGCCTGTCAGCTTCCTGTAGTTCCTCCACTTGCCATGACACATTTCACAATTCTTGCCATACCTGGGGTGAGCGTCACTGTTGACACTTTCACACGCTTTTCTGAAACTCCTCCCACAAAGTTGTGGCAGGAATGCACCACAATGCAAATAATGGCATTCTTGTTTTCAATCCCAGCAATGGCCGATTTTGCCTGCCATTATCACAACCTTACTCGGCCTGATTTCCATGATTGTTCTCTCTCTCCCTAGCCCAAGATTGATCCTTTCCACATCCTGGCTACCCGCCTTCCCTGCCTGAGCAAATCCTGGTGCTGGTCCTCTTGATGTGCTGTCTCACTTATGGAACTGACAGACTGTGCACTGTGATACCCCGCTAGAGATCACACACCCATCATTGACTAACCGCTGCTACAAATTTCAACGCTGCTTGCTTACCAGTTCTTGTCGCAGCACTGGCACAATGTTTTGTGTACAAAGCTTTTCACTGTAGTCACCATGCTGCATTTTCAGAACTCTTTGAGGCTGTGACTTTGTTGCAGCCTAGAAAGAAGGGACTCTAATTGTGATACCATATTGATGGTACTCTTAAAAAAATCCAACACTGCCACCATGTTGTGTTCTTATAAGATAAGCCCTTGCAAGTATTTACTATATAAACATCAACGTGCTAACCATGCATAAGGGATTGCTGGGCATGTTATTTGCATGTTCATTTATTAAGGGTCAGATAGATGCTTACCTTGTTGCATGTCTCGGCTGCTACTGGGACTAAGACTTAATCACATGATACACTACATGATTTCCCTTCTGGTGTGTATAGAGATATATATCCATATCCTTAAAGGCATGCCACAACATCCAGCAGCCGTATGTATGATCTGAAAGAAGGTCACCAGCCTAAAAATCTAACGGGGCTCTGTAATGCAACAATAACTTATATTTATATAGCACCCATATTATATGTTAACATAGCGCATGTAATTCACCTTACTCTGGCTGTGCCGCCCACCTCTGTCATATACAGGTCATTGATGGACTGCCACCAGCTTGTTCTGCAGGCTCTGTGAAAGCGAAGGCCCTTCCCCAGTTCCACATCCTCCCCCAACACCTCACCCCCATTCCTTTAGACCAATACTGGGCAATGCCAAGGAGCTGAAGGCCCAGAATTGTCCTTGTCCTTTGCATTCTCCAGGGTGATAGGAGAGAAAAATCCAATACATTTTCTTCCAGAAGGAATGGTTTGCTTTGGTGCAGGAATGCCATTGTGACAACCTCAGAGGATTAAAATCTCTTTGCCAGTTTGTTTTAATGAATTAAGGGAACAAAATATTTCTCTCTTTTTTGAGCCCATTTCAAGTGAACAAATGTTTCCTTCTGGGATGTACAGGATCCTGAACTATATTGTGCTTTGCTGAAAGATCTCAGCCACCAGATGGTGCAGGATAATATATTTAGTTTGAAGCACTAAGAGGATTTGACGACCATTTTATCAGCCTTTGTAAGTGCCTCAGCTGCTTGGAGTTCTGAAATCCCCTGTGAATTAAAGGCTGATTGTATTAAATTCCTTTGTTTGGTTCATTTTAGCAGGATTAAGTGTTTGGAGATTCAGACTCTGTTTGCAGTTGGAAGCAAACCAGACATCAGAAAGCTCTGCCACTGTAGGGGGTCTTTAGCTGGCCGTTAAACAGAAGTTTAAGGTTACAGGTCATTCAAAACTGAAAAGTTACCCGCAGAGAAGGGAACTCATTGGGTGAGTGGACATTAAGGAGTTTCTCTAGTGAAACAAACCTAGAGCAGCCACAAATGGATTGTCCAACAGAAACTGTGCTTACAGACAGATCACCTTTCGTTTTCCTCTGCTGGATATCAAAGACTGAGTGCTACTTTTAGTACTTACAGAAATCTTATGAAAAGCATTCATTCAATCACCTGCAAATTTGTTCCACAGCACCAAAGCTCAAATAATAGTGAAAAATTAGTTATTAAGTTAATGGGGACATTCATTTGTTCTGTTTTATAGAGGGCATTTTCTAAGGCACCAAGTTATTGACACTGTTTAAATTGGTACTGATACATTTTGCCAAATTAGGTTGATAAAGTGAGTGGAGAATTTTATTGCCACCTGAACATCCTAAATATATGGCTGAGGACAAGTTTCAGAGATCACCGAGCTTTCAGCCCATCAAACTCACCTATCCACGGTATTCCCTTTGTACATTTCTAATATTCCCTTTGTACATTTCTCGTATTCCCTTTGTACATATCTCATATTCTGTTTGTACATTTCTTGTATTCCCTTTCTACATTTCTTGTACTCCCTTTGTACATTTCTCGTACTCTCTTGGCACATTTCTAATATTCCCTTTATAAATTTCGAAGATTCCCATTGTACATTTCTAATATTCCCTTTATAAATTTCTAAGTTTCCCATTGTACATTTCTAATATTCCCTTTGTACATTTCTTATATTCCTTTTGTACTTTTCTAACATACCCTTTGTACATTTCTCATTTACCCTGTGTACATTTCTTGTGCTCCCTTTGTACATTTCGAGTATTCCCTTTGTGCATTTCTCATGTTCCCTTTGTACATTTCTTGTATTCCCTTGGTACATTTCTAGTACTCCCTTTGCAAATTTTGACAATTCATTTTGTACATTTCCCAAATTTCCTTTCTACATTTCTAGCATTCCCTTTGTGCATTTCTAATATTCCCTTTGTACATTTCTAATATTTCCTTTTACATTTCTCATATTCCCTTTATACATTTCTCATATCCCCTTTGTACATTTCCAGTAATGCCTCTGTACATTTCTGGTATTCCCTTTGTTTGTTTCTAATATTCCCTTTGTGCATTTCTCGTATTCCATTTGTACATTTCTAATTTTCCCTTTGTACATTTCTCGAATTCTCTGCACATTTCAAATATTCCCTTTGAAAATTTCTAACATTCACTTTGTATGTTTCTAGTATTCACTCTGTGTGGTTCTAGTATTCCTTTTGAACATTTCTCATGTTCCCTTTGTACATTTCTAGCATTCCCTTTGTACATTTCTGGTATTCCTTTTCAACATTTCTCATGTTCCGTTTGTATATTTCTACTATTCCTTTTGTACATTTCTAATATTTCCTTTGTAAATTACTAATATTCCCTTTGTACATTTCCAATATTCCCTTTGTACATTTCTAATATTCCCTTTGTATGTTTCTAGTATTCCCTTCGTAAATTTCTAGTATTCCTTTTGAACATTTCTCATGTTCCCTTTGTACATTTCTACTATTCCCTTTGTATATTTCAAATATTCCCTTCGTAAATTTCTAATATTCCCTTTGTACATTTCTAATATTCCATTTGTAGAATTCAGGTGTACCCTTTGTACATTTCTTGCATTCCATTTGTACATTTCTAATATTCCCTTTGTACATTTCTCATATTCCCTTTGTACATTTCTCGCATTCCCTTTGTACATATGTAATATTCCCTTTGTAAATTTCTCATATTTCCTTTGTATATTTCTAATATTCACTTTGTACATTTCTAATATTCCTTTTGTACAATTCAGGTGTACCCTTTGTACATTTCTTGTATTTCCTTTGTACGTTTCTTGTATTCCCTTTGTACGTTTCTAGTATTCCCTTTGTACGTTTCTAGCATTCCTTTTGAACATTTCTCATGTTGCCTTTGTACATTTCTCGCATTCCCTTTGTACATTTGTAATATTCCCTTTGTAAATTTCTCATATTTCCTTTGTATATTTCTAATATTCACTTTGTACATTTCTAATATTCCTTTTGTACAATTCAGGTGTACCCTTTGTACATTTCTTGTATTCCCTTTGAACGTTTCTTGTATTCCCTTTGTACGTTTCTAGTATTCCCTTTGTACGTTTCTAGCATTCCTTTTGAACATTTCTCATGTTGCCTTTGTACATTTCTACTATTCCCTTTGTACATTTCTAATATTACCTTTGTAATGTTCTAATATTCCCTTTGTACATTTCTAGTATTCCCTTTGTACATTTCTGGTATTCCTTTTCAACATTTCTCATGTGCCGTTTGTATATTTCTACTATTCCTTTTGTACATTTCTAATATTTCCTTTGTAAATTTCTAATATTCCCTTTGTACATTTCCAATATTCCCTTTGTACATTTCTATTATTCCCTTTGTATGTTTCTAGTATTCCCTTTGTAAATATCTATTATTCCTTTTGAACATTTCTCATGTTCCCTTTGTACATTTCTACTGTTCCCTTTGTATATTTCAAATATTCCCTTTGTAAATTTCTAATATTCCCTTTGTACATTTCTAATGTTCCATTTGTACATTTCTCATATTCTCTTTGTACATTTCTAATATTCCCTTTGTAGAATTCAGGTGTACCCTTTGTACATTTCTTGCATTCCATTTGTACATTTCTAATATTCCCTTTGTACATTTCTCATATTCCCTTTGTACATTTCTCGCATTCCCTTTGTACATTTGTAATATTCCCTTTGTAAATTTCTCATATTTCCTTTGTATATTTCTAATATTCACTTTGTACATTTCTAATATTCCTTTTGTACAATTCAGGTGTACCCTTTGTACATTTCTTGTATTCCCTTTGTACGTTTCTTGTATTCCCTTTGTACATTTCTAGTATTCCATTTGTACATTTCTAATGTTCTCTTTTTACATTTCTAGTACTCCCTTTGTATATTTCTCAAATTCTGTTTGTACATTTCTAATATTCCCTTTGTACTTTTTTAATATTCCCTTTGTACATTTCTCGCATTCCCTTTATACATTTCTAATATTCCCTTTGTACATTTCTTGTATTCCCTTTGAACATTTCTTGTATTCCCTTTGTACGTTTCTTGTATTCCCTTTGTACGTTTCTAGTATTCCCTTTGTACGTTTCTAGCATTCCTTTTGAACATTTCTCATGTTGCCTTTGTACATTTCTACTATTCCCTTTGTACATTTCTAATATTACCTTTGTAATGTTCCAATATTCCCTTTGTACATTTCTAACATTCCCTTTGTACATTTTTCGCATTCCCTTTGTAATGTTCTAATATTCCCTTTGTACATTTCTAGCATTCCCATTGTACATTTTTCGCATTCCCTTTGTATATTTCTAATATTCCCTTCGTACATTTCTTGTATTCCTTTGTACATTTCTAGTATTCCTTTTGTACATTTCTCATGTTCCCTTTGTACATTTCTAATATTTCCTTTGTACGTTTCTAGTATTCCCTTTGTACATTTCTGGTATTCCTTTTCAACATTTCTCATGTTCCATTTGTATATTTCTACTATTCCTTTTGTACATTTCTAATATTTCCTTTGTAAATTTCTAATATTCCCTTTGTACATTTCCAATATTCCCTTTGTACATTTCTAATATTCCCTTTGTATGTTTCTAGTATTCCCTTTGTAAATTTCTAGTATTCCTTTTGAACATTTCTCATGTTCCCTTTGTACATTTCTACTATTCCCTTTGTATATTTCAAATATTCCCTTTGAAAATTTCTAATATTCCCTTTGTACATTTCTAATGTTCCATTTGTACATTTCTCATATTCTCTTTGTACATTTCTCGCATTCCCTTTGTACATTTCTACTATTCCCTTTGTATATTTCTAATATTCCCTTTGTAAATTTCTACTATTCCCTTTGTACATTTCCAATATTCCCTTTGTACATTTCCAATATTCTCTTTGTACATTTCTAGTATCCCTTTGTACATTTCTCAAATTGCCTTTTCACATTTCTAATATTCCCTTTGTACAATTCAGGAGTTCCCTTTGAACATTTCTAATATTCCCTTTGTACATTTCTCGCATTCTATTTGTACATTTCTAATATTCCTTTTGTACATTTCTGATATTCCCTTAGTACATTTCTAATATTCCCTTTGAAAATTTTTAATATTCCATTTGTACATTTCTAATATTCACTTTGTACGGTTCTATTATTCCCTTTGTACATTTCTAGTATTCCTTTTGAACATTTCTCATGTTCCCTTTGTACATTTCTACTATTCCCTTTGTACATTTCTTGTATTCCCTTAGTACATTTCTAATATTCCCTTTGTACGTTTCTAGTATTCCTTTTGAACATTTCTCGCATTACCTTTGTACATTTGAAATATTCCCTTTGTATATTTCTCATATTTCCTTTGTATATTTCTAATAATCACTTTGTACGTTTCTAGTTTTCCCTTTGTACATTTATAATATTCCTTTTGAACATTTTTCTTGGTGCCTTTGTACTTTTCTAATATTCCCTTCATACAGTTCTAATGTTCTCTTTGTACACTTCTACTATTCCCTTTGTACATTTCTCAAATTCCTTTTGTACATTTCTCGCATTCCCTTTGTATATTTCTAATATTCTCTTTGTACATTTCTAACATTCCCTTTGTACATTACTTGTATTCCCTTTGTACATTTCTTGCATTCCCTTTGTACATTTCTAATATTCCCTTTGGAAATTTCTAATATTCCCTTTGTACATTTCTAGTATTCCTTTTATACATTTCACATGTCTAACATTCCCTTTGTATATTCCTAGTACTCCCTTTGTATATTTCTCATATTCCCTTTGTACATTTCTCGTACTCTCTTTGCACATTTCTAATATTCTCATGAAGCTGGACAGGTGGCTGAGAGTGTGGTGGGCATGCATTTTACTGATAGTGACCACAACATGGTACAGTTTAAGGTTGTTACTGACAAAGAAATCGACAAGTTGCAAAAAAATGTTTTGGATTGGGGGAGAGTGGATTTTAGTAAAATAAGCCAGGATCTGGCCAAGGTCGACTGGGAACAATTACTTGTGGGGAAATCTGCAGAGGAACAGTGGGTGGTGTTCAAAAAGGAAATGGGGAGGGTACAGGCTCAACATGTTCCCTCTAGGGTGATAGGAAGGAGTAACAAGCCCAGAGAACTATGGATAACCAGAGATATTCAGGTTACGATGAGAAGGAAAAGAGAGGCTTTTAGCAGGTACAAGGGAAGCAAATCAGCAGAGGCATTAGTGGAGTACAGTAAGTGCAGGGTGGAGCTTAAGAAAGCAATTAGGAGAGCAAAGAGGGGATATGAGAAAGCTCTGGCTGGTAAAAGTAGGGAAAATCCCAAGATATTCTATAAGTATATCAAGGGGAAGAGGATAACCAGGGAAAGAGTAGGGCCCATAAGGGACTAAGGGGGCAATCTATGGGTGGAGCCAAAGGACATCGCTAGAGTGTTGAATGAATACTTCACGTCCATCTTCACCCAAAAGAATGAGGATGAAGGTTCGAACTCAGGGAGAGAGACTGTGAGGTGCTTAAGCAAATTGATATAGGGAGTGACAAGGTAATGGGGGTGTTGGCAGGCTTAAAAGTGGACAAATCTCCAGGTCCGGATGATTTGTGTCCCAGACTGCTGAGGGAGGCAAGGGAGGAGATCGCAGGGGCTCGGACCCAAATTTTTAATTCCTCTCTAGCCATGGGGGAGGTGCCAAAGGACTGGAGAACAGGTAATGTGGTTCCACTATTTAAGAATGGTTGTAGAGATAAGCCAGGGAACTACAGGCCAGTGAGTCTCACATCAGTGGTAGGGAAACTATTGGAGAAATTTCTGAAGGAGTGTATCTATCTCCACTTGGAGAGGCAAGGTTTGATCAGGGGTAGTTAGCATGGCTTTGTCAGAGGGAGGTCATGCCTAACAAATTTGATTGAATTTTTTCAGGAGGTGACCAGGTGTGTAGATGAGGGTAGTGCAATTGATGTAGTTTATATGGATTTCAGCAAAGTCTTTGACAAGGTCCCACAAGGGAGACTTATAAAGAAGGCAAAGGCATATGGGATACAGGGAAATTTGATAATGTGGATTCAAAATTGGCTTAGTTGTAGGAGGCAGAGGGTGATGACAGAAGGATGCTTTAGTGACTGGAAGCCAGTGTCCAGTGGCGCACCACAGGGATCTGTGCTCGGTCCCCTATTGTTTGTCATTTATATAAACGACATAGATGACTATGTAGGGGGTAGGATTAGCAAGTTTGTGGATGACCCAAAGATTGGCTGGTTGGTTAACAGTGAAGTTGAGCGTCTTGGGCTACAGGAAGATATAGATGGGATGGTCAAATGGGCAGATAAGTGCCAAATGGAATTTAACCCTGAAAAGTGTGAGGTGATACACTTTGGAAGGAGTAATTTAACAAGGAAGTATTCAATGAATGGCATGACACTAGGAAGTTCTGAGGAACAAAGGGACCCTGGAGTGTGTGTCCATAGATCTCTGAAGGTGGAGGGGCATGTTAGTGGGGTGGTGAAAAAGGCATAGGGGACACTGCCTTTATCAATCGAGGCATAGGTTACAAAAATAGGGAGGTCATGTTGGAGTTGTATGGAATCTTGGTGAGGCCACAGCTGGAGTACTGTGTGCAGTTCTGGTCGCCACGTTATAAGAAGGATGTGATTGCACTGGAGGGGTGCAGAGGAGATTCACCAGGATGTTGCCTGGGATGAAACATTTAAGTTATGAAGAGAGGTTGGATACACTTGGGTTGTTTTCACTGGAACAGAGAAGACTGAGGGGTGACCTGATCGAGGTGTACAAGATTATGAGTGCCATGGATAGGGTGGATAGGGAGCAGCTGTTGAAGGGACAGTCACAAGGGGGAATAATTTCAAGGTGAGGAGCAGGAGATTTAGCAGGAATGTGAGGAAAAAACTTTTTACCCAGAGGGTGGTGACAGTCTGAAATGCGCTGCCTTGGAGGGTGGTGGAGGCAGGTTGCCTCACATCCTTTAAAAAGTACCTGGATGAGCACTTGGCACGTCATTACATTCAAGGCTATGGGCCAAGTGCTGGTAAATAGGATTAGGTAGGTAGGTCAGGTGTTTCTCATGTGTCAGTGCAGACTCAATGGGCCGAAGGGCCTCTTCTGCATTGTGTTATTCTGTGAAAGATGTTACAGAACTATAAATTGTTGTTGTTCTTTGAAGCCAGCTTTGCTACCCATTCTGCTAACTATCCCCACAGTCTCTGACCTTAATTATGAATCTACAATGTGGCACTATATCAATCATATATTAGATCCACTAAATTACCCTTGTCTTCTCTTTCTGCTATTTATATAGCACCTTTCATTTTGAGAAAAAAGATAAAGAAACATGCTATATGGAGCTGTCACCCAAAAAATGGATAGGAATAAGATGTTAACGGGGGAGTGACCAAAAGCTTGGTCACAGTGGTATGTTTTGAGAAGGCTTTTATAGGAGAATTTTTAAACATACCTTTGGTGACCTGACAGATACCAGAACGGATTCAGGAATGCGAGATTTCACTTATGTGGACAGATTGGAGAAGCTGGAATTGTTCTTGTTAGAGAGAGATGGTTAAAGGGATAATTAATAGAGGCGTTTAAAATCATGAAGGGTTTTGATAGAGTAAATACGGAGAAACCGTTACTGGTAGCAGAAGGGTCAGTAAGTAAAGACCACAGATTTAAGGTGCTTGGCGACTTGAGCAGAATCTTTGCTTATGCAATAAATTGTTGTGATCTGGAATGCACTGTATGATTGGATGGTGGGAGAGGAGTAAATAATAACTTTCCAAAAGGAATTGGATAATTAATTGGGGGTGTGAAAATTTACAAGGCTATGGGGAAAATCAGGGTAGTAGATTAATTGGATAGCTCTTTAAAAGAGTTGGTGCAGGCATGATGAGGCATATGGCGTCCTTCTGTGCTGTAAGAATCTATAACAGCGATATTAATGTGAAGACATGTTGGGAATGTGTCAGTACATTTGTCAGTAGTATTTTAAATCCGACAGCTCATTATCATTTCACGTCTGGGTTTGTGTTGAGTGTCTGACAGTGAGCGTGATATGGACCAGAATGACACAATCTCAACTCCAATATTTGAAAGATCAACCTGAAGATGGAATTAGGTGGAGTTTATAGTTGGAAGCACTAGACAACATGTGAAAATTGAGTCAGGATGCTTAAAGACTGTTTCAGCGATGCCTGTCCATTGTTCAACCACTGGGGTCTGTGAGGAGCCAGAGGGAGATCATATTTAACAGGAACTGAAGGAAGGAATTCTGCTGCTGGCACCAAGAAGGTTTGGCTGGAAGTGTCCCAGGAGGTCAATAGCAGAAGTGTTGTGCCATGTTCCTGGATTCAATGCAGGAAGTTCTTTAATGACCTAGCCAGGTCAGGAAAGGGAACACAGTTGTATATTCCCATATAATCCCACTTTCCATCATTTGGTCCGTAGCCCTGCAGGTTACAGCACTTGAGGTGCATTTCCAGACACCTTTTAAATGAGTTCAGGGTTTCTGCCTCTATTACCCTATAAGGCAGTGAGTTCCAGACCCCTACCACCTTCTGGGTGAAAAGTTTTTCCTCATCTCCCCTCTAATCTTTCTACCAATCACTTTAAATTTATGCCCCCTAGTCTCTGACCTCTCTGCTAAAGTAAATAGGCCCTTCCCATCCACTCTATCCAGACCCCTCACAATTTTTTACATCACAATCAAACCTCTCCTCAGCCTCTTCTGTTCCAAGGAGAACAACTCCAGCCTATCCAATCTTTCCTCATAGCTGCAATTTTCCAATCCTGGCAACATCCTCATAAATCTCCGCTGTACCTTCTCTAGTGCAATTACATCCTTTCTGTAATGAGGTGACCAGAACTGCACACAGTACTCACCTTGTGCCCTAACTAATGATTTATATAGTTCTAGTATAGCCTCCCTGCCTTGGCTAATAAAGGAATATGCCTTCTTGTGTGGTAGTGGCTCCATGGAGAACACACTTGCTGTCCTCTCCCAGGAAGACTGCATTCTTTGCTTTCACCATGGGCACTCTGTATTGTCTGTAAGTTAGCCAGCCCAGACTGCTGCAGGCCAGGCTGAGGGTGCAGTCTGAAGGCAGGCCCTCTAGACCCAGAACTGCTTGAAGTCATCCCCCAAAGGCCATTTGGAGAGTCTCCAACTGAAGGTCATCAGGCTTCCATCAGCAATGCTATAGCCACTTGGAGAGCTCCTTACAGGAAGTGCAGCAAGTGTCCAGCTGTGCCAGCCTGGGCTCTGTGTTTTGCAGCTTGAGCAGCAACACCACTGGAGTGTTTTGGCAAGGCTGATAACTGTGGAGAGCAAATTTCTGCATGTAGTCATCCTGCAGCTTAAGATTGTCCAGGGAGAGGGAGGATGGGTGACAGCCAGGCAGTCATGGAGTACCAGGCAGGTAATGCAACAGTCCCCTGAGTGCATCTCACTCCCCAGTTGGGTTTCAGTCACCCAGGAGGCACTATCTAGTTCCCCATCATGTTTGAAATACAGCTGACACAGCGGACTGCAGCAGAATGAATGTATTGTGAATGCTGCTGAAACACAGGGCACTGATCTGCATGATCCGCTGTCTGTGGTGACACATCAGTTGCACACTGAGGGAGTGGAATCCTTTTCGGTTCTGGTTCATGGCAGACCTGACGTGTGGTACCTGCAGTCAATGTCACCCTGCACCATGTGAAAGTCTACAATCCTTGCAAACATTTTTGCCTGCTCAGCCACCCCTCTCTGGCACAAGAGGAGGTGAAGTTGTTTCTCTGTAAATGGAGAACTTCAGCGACATGCCTTCTGCAGCAATTGAGATGTTGTTTTTATCACTAGCAGCAGCCTAGAAGGAGCAAGCCACGTAAAAGTTCAAAGACATGACCACCTTGACAGCCAATGGCAATACTGTCCTTGTCCTGCTCTGAAATTGAAATTGTGAATGCAGCAACAGGCAGATTTTAGTGATGACCTCTTTTGTGAAATACAGACATCTCAAATATTGATTGTGGCTGGGGTTCAGGTAAATGATTGGCACCCTGAACACCCATTGCAGGTGATCTCCAGCTGAGATCCCTTCCCCTACTCTTCCTGTTCCCTCTTCTACCAGCTTGTTCTACTCTGTGTGGGCTCTCTCCATCCATGTCATACTCAATGCCAAGAAGAATGCCTACTATTTACCCATATCTGGGAGTAACTGCTTTGGGCAGAAGTTTTTAAGTTAGCAAGGAAGTACTTTGCACCTGCAACATGTGCAGTATTGAAATTCAAATTAACAATGTAAACAAGAGCATGTAGAATTGGAACAAAAAACACAAGAAATAAACCAGCACCTAATCTCTTAATAGACGATGATCCCTTTAAACAGTTCAATCACTTTGTTTAATATATGTTCAGCTGTGTGAGGTTGAGAGGGTATCAGCTGCCGTATGGAGTTCTAAAAAGTTACCACAGGGAGCAGGTCAGTGTTGCACACTGACTGACATTGTGATGTGCTAACTCTGTATACTGCTGTTGGACTTGATATCATATGATGTCCGACACACTTCCCATTGGAAGTGTGCATGTGTAAAGCAGTTGCTTTTTTGGACACTTTAAGGGGTCTTTTAGGGCCCAAGAAAGGTTTTACAAAGCCCAATTTCATCTCCACTAGATTGATATTGGAGAAGAGATAAGAACGATTGAGTTTTGAAGGTTAAGGAGTGATCTAATGACGGAATTTAAAATATTTAAAGAATTGCATAGGTAGATAGAGCAAAGCGATGTCCTCTGGCACGGCAGTCCAGTACAAGGGGACATCACCTTAAAATTAGAGGTAGGCCTTGCAAGGGTGATGTCACAAAGGGAAATGAGTTTCTGACCACATATCTGCTCCATTACCAAGACCACTTCCATCTTCCAAAATCTCCAACCCCCCTCCCTCAGCTGGTCTGGTGCTGAAACCCTCATCCGTGTCTTTGTTATCTCTTAACTTCATGATTCCAGCACTATCCTGGCCAGTCTCATAGGCAGCAGAGTTTTGGATATGCACATGTTGTAATTTGCACCAAGTCCAATTCCCATATCATCCCTGTGCTCACAAACTTGCATTGGCTCCCAGCATTGCCTCGATTTAAAAATTCTATTACTTGTTTTCAAATCCCACCACAGTGCTCCCCATATCTACAATGTCCTCCAGCACTACAATCTTCCAGATCTCAGCACTCTTCCAATTTTGGCTTCTTGCTTATCCCTGACTTTAATCGCTCCACCATTGGCGGCCATACCTTCATTTTTCTGGGCTCTATAAGGTCTTGAATTCCTTTGCTAAACCTGTCTGACTCCCTACCTCTCTCTCCTCCTTTAAGACATTGCTTTTGACCACACTTTTTGAGATCAGGTCTAATAAGTCCTTATGTGCATCAATATCATTTTCTTTTGATAACAGTGCAGCATTTACCCACTTTCTCCAATGCTTCCCTTTCTTTGTGTAGAAAGGAGACCAGAACTACACACAATACTGAATGTATGATCCCACCAAGGTTCTTTAAATTTAGCACAGCCTCCCTGCTTTCTATTCCTGTCACAGCTGATCCTGGAATGACTGGCTTTGAAAACGAGCTGTCTCTGTCATGTGTTGGAGAGATTTGTGGAAACTTGTTCTGCTGCAATCCAAAGTTTGAGAATAAACTGTAAAAACAAAGATGATTCAAGGAATCTCTGATCGTGCGATCTGAGGTTGTTATAGCATTGTTAAAATAAATCCACAGAATCCTCTGACACCTTACGTCACATCAACAATTTCCAGTTCCCTGGCCCCAACTGCTTCCTCTTCACCATGGATGTCCAATCCCTCTATACCTCCATCCTCCACCAGGATGGTCTGAGGGCTCTTAGCTTCTTCCTCGAACAGAGACCCGAGCAATCCCCATGCACCACTACTCTCCTCCGTCTGGCTGAACTTGTTCTCACACTGAACAATTTCTCCTTCAACTCCTCTCACTTCCTCCAAATAAAAGGTGTGGCTATGGGTACCCGCATGGGCCCCAGCTATGCCTGTCTCTTTATGGGGTATGTGGAACATTCCTTGTTCCAGTCCTACTCTGGCCCCCTTCCACAATTCTTTCTCCGGTACATCGATGATTACTTCAGTGCTGCTTCATGCTCTCGTTGGGACTTGGAAAAATTTATTAATTTTGCTTCCAATCTCCACCCCTCCATCATTTTCACATGGTCCATCTCTGACACTTCCCTTCCCTTCCATGACCTCTCTGTCTCAATCTCTGGTGATAGACTGTCCACCAATATCCATTACAAGCCTGCCGACTCCCAAAGCTACCTCGACTACAGCTCCTCACAACCTGCTTCCTGTAAGGACTCCATCCCATTCTCTCAGTTCCTTCACCTCCGTCGCATCTGTTCTGATGATGCTACCTTCAAAAACAATTCCTCTGACATGTCCTCCTTCTTCCTTAACCGAGGTTTTCCACCCACGGTCGTTGACAGGGCCCTCAACCATGTCCGGCCCATCTCCCACGCATCCACCCTCACGCCTTCTCCTCCCTCCCAGAAACATGATAGGGTCCCCCTTGTCCTCACTTTTCACCCCACCAGCCTCCGCATTCAAAGGATCATCCTCCGCCAACTCCAGCATGATGCCACCACCAATCACATCTTTCCTTCACCCCCCCAGCAGCATTCCATAGGGATCGTTCCCTCCGGGAAACCCTGGTCCACTCCTCCATCACCCCCTACTCCTCAACCCCCACCTATGGCACCTCCCCATGCCCACGCAAAAGATGCAACACCTGCCCCTTCACTTCCTCTCTCCTCACCGTCCAAGGGCCCAAACACTCCTTTCAAGTGAAACAGCATTTCACTTGCATTTCCCCCAACTTAGTCTACTGCATTCGTTGCTCCCAATGCGGTCTCCTCTACATTGGAGAGACCAAATGTAAACTGGGCAACCGCTTTGCAGAACACCTGTGGTCTGTCCGCAAGAATGACCCAAACCTCCCTGTCGCTTGCCATTTTAACACTCCACCCTGCTCTCTTGCCCACATGTCTGTCCTTGGCTTGCTGCATTGTTCCAGTGAAGCCCAACGCAAACTGGAGAAACAGCACCTCATCCTCCGACTAGGCACTTTACAGCCTTCCGGACTGAATATTGAATTCAACAACTTAAGATCTTGAACTCCCTCTTCCATCCCCACCCTTTCTGTTTCTTCCCCCTTCCTTTTGTTTTTTCCAATAATTTATATAGATTTTTCTTTTCCCACCTATTTCCATTATTTTTAAATCTTTTATGCCCCCCCCCACCCCCACTAGAGCTGTATCTTGAGTGCCGTACCATCCATTCTTAATTAGCACATTCGTTTAGATAATATCACCAACTTCAACACCTCTGTGTTCTTTTGTCTGTGACATCTTTTGATTATCTGTTCCTATCACTGCTTGCTTGTCCCTACAACCACACCACCCCCCCTCCACTTCTCTCCCCCCACCCAACCACCCCGCCCCCACCTTAAACCAGCTTATATTTCACCCCTCTCCTTGGATTCACCCAGTTCTGTTGAAGAGTCATGAGGACTCGAAACGTCAACTCTTTTCTTCTCCGCCGATGCTGCCAGATCTGCTGAGTTTTTCCAGGTAATTCTGTTGTGGTTTTGGATTTCCAGCATCCGCAGTTTTTTGTTTTTATGAATTTGTTTTTCACTTTTTTAACAAATGGAAGATTGTATGGCTGTGAGTGCTGTTCTAGATAACAATTCAGATCAACATTTAGTATTGTGGATGATAAATTTGTCCTATTTGAAGTCAGTCCATCTGTGAAAGGTAAGCAGAGTTCTTCCCGTTTCCTCCCTCAGCTCCTGAGGAATTTTTGAGTGGACCCCATGATCCCAGAAAGCCTCATTGCCAGAACTTTCCAACAAGCACCAAGATGTAGCTTGACTGGTGGTGAGAAAGGCCCTCCCCCTCACATCCTTCCTACATGCCAGGAGTCTCACCCCCCTCCTTACGTTGACCTTGAGGTGGCTGTGGTGGGGATGAGACCGTTGTTCTCTTCCTTGTGGATTGTGCCTTTGCAAAGAAGGTCTGGAGAGAGATGCAGTGGTTTCTGTTGAGGTTCATCCCGAGCAGTTCTGTGACACAGGACTCTGCTCTACGGGCTGTCCCCAGGAACACACACCGAGCCAAACATCAACTGCAGCTGGAGGATCATCAACTCGGTGAAAGACGCTCCTTGGTCTGCCTGAAATTTGTTGGTCTTCCAGCGCAAAGAGTTGTCCCTGACTGTTGCAGACTGGCACATTCCAAGGTCCAGGACTATGTGCTGAGGGACGCACTAAAGCTTGGGGCAGCCGCCGCAAAGGTGCAATGGGTCACTGTCTAAGACTTTTCTGCCATAGTGCACCGAGGGGCTGGGAATTGTTTAGAACCCCTCGGGCTGTACAGCTCACAATGAATGTATGCATTGAATACTAATTGTATTGAAGCACCTCAGAGTGCACCATGATGATGTTGATAACTCCAATACCATTGTCTGATTGTTTGTAATGACCATATTGAAATGATTGTAATATTCATTGATTGTATTGATGCACCTTGTGATCCATGTGTAAACATTGAATCTGATTGCACTTTTTGTGATTTAGAAATGTTTTGTAATGTTCTTCCAGATATTTTATGAATAAAGTATTTTTTTTCAAAAAAAAACTGCAAGGGTGCCTCCAAATGGTGGCATTTCTTAGCAAATCAACAAAGTTAAAAATAATGATTGGCCACAGCTGTAAGGCCATCATAATGGAGGGGAATTTCCTCAAAGAGCTACTTTAGGCTGCGGCCCTCTGCTCCCTGCAGCTCCACAACTGGATTATTAAAAGGTGTCGATGGCCTCTCAGCCTGTCGCCCGCCAGGCCTGCGGCCTCAGCCTGTCATTGTGTTGGGGAGATCCTGGTGGCCTCTTTGCTTTTCCCCAAGTGGAAACTTAATTGTTCTAATTGGGTATTCACCATGGCCGGGCCGGGCCGGGCCGGGATCCAGCGCCAGTCTGACCTGCCTCTGGCTCAGAGGCTGTAATACTTTGGGGAGGTGACCTGACACATTATCTTCTCACCTTCCCCCCGCAGTCCCGCTTCCAGAACCGTCTCTCCGGAACCGCGGAGATTCTGGTTGGTGAGAGGAAACCGCCCCACGCCCTGCATCATTCCATGTAGAAAGTTCTAGAAACCTTTGCTCTATTGACTGGACGTTATGCCTCAGATGACTCATTATACTGCTCTACAAAATGTTAATTTAGCAAAGATATTAATGTAATTTCATTTGGATTAATTAATTCAAACTGTTTCCATCGTGTCCAGAGGAAGCCTGTTGCAAACGGCCGAGGATATTTCCACTGGAGACATGGTCAGTAAACAGGGGACTGGAACTGTTCAGCTTTAAATACTTCACACTGAGCAGATGAGAGAGACTGCTCTTCCTGAACACTCTGCTCACGAAAACTCGAATGTCCCTTGCTTGTCCTGAGTAATAGGTGCTTAAAGAGAATTTATTTGACAGAGAGATAAGTTAAAAGATTACATTAATATCCTATTAAGGTATGCACTGCAAGATCAGTCATAACCCTGGGACCTTTGTTCTACTCCACTGGCTATAAACATTATGATCAGTGCTTGATTTCTACACAAGTTGTTGCACTCCGTGTCTCAATGAATTATCCAGAAGTCCAGCAGGCTCCTCTCCTGTGGTGGCTGGTGAAGGACCTCTGGGCTCATGGGGTTCACTCAAAAATTCCTCAAGAGGGAGGGTCAGGAAGAACTCTGCTTACCTTTCACAGATGGAATGACTTAAAATAGATCAAATTTATCATCCACAATATCAAACATTCATTCGTGATGCACTGAATTATTTATCTAGAATGACAGTCACAATCTTCCAATCTGCCAAGTTAAATGCAAAGCAAATTCTTTATTTGTAGTGCTATAATTACATTCAAAACCAATAGGAAGAACTTTAATCCAAGATGTTGAGTGGGCAGCCTGGGACTGGAGGGAGATGCCTAGCTTCAAGTTCATTCTGCAGGCTAGCTGCCCATCGAAAGTGTTGGAAAGAGGCAGAAATCCAATGGTTGGCAGCTGAAGACCAGCAGCCAAGACGTTATGGTGGGGAGGGTTGGGTCAGGGCATCACAGGGTGAAGGTCAGAGACCTTTTAGGTCTTGAAGGGGTTTAACACATCACCTGTAGAGCCTCTTGATCAGACAGGTTTAGTTTGCCAAATAGGGTGACTGCTTGCAGTTGCCAACTCTAGGTGCAGGTATTCTTTGGGGTTTGATCACGGGACATTTAATCATGTTGCATCTGATCATGTGACAATCTGGTCATGTGAAGGCTGCCTGCAATTTGCATTCCCTCCAATGGTTGGACTCCCTGTGGTTGAGTGTTTTGTGCCCACACCTGTTATGAGAGAAGTTTTGAGAACTAAGAGGTGAAGGAAACACGCAGGTTCAAACTAAGAAGGTGAAGTGCATGCTGTTCCCCTAGATCATTTGCAGCAGTAATATCTAAAGGAAATCCATTTTTAAATGTGAAGGATGTGCTGGGTTATGGGGAGAAGGCAGGAGAATGGCACTAAGTGAATTGCTCATTCGGAGAGCTGGTGCAGACATGATGGGCTGAATGGCTGCCTCCTGTGCCAAAACAATTCAGTGATTCTATGAAATGACCCCATTTCCTGAAATTATGAATACTTCAAAACATCCTCTAAACATCTTGTCAAATGCAATATTACCGTTTCCTCCTTTCCGATGGACTCCTGGAAAACCCTCATCTTGCTCAGTCAGCGATTTAAATGCTTTTGGGGTCCCATATGCAACATCATGTCTTGATTTGAATAAAGGTATGTGGTTCCTGTTGCTATAGGAGATCCTCAACCTCCTGAAAGAACAGCCCCTCGCTGCAGAGTGGCAATGGAGTCCACCCTGCTCCATGGTAACTCCTGCTTTCCTTAGACTGATGAAGTTAAAATGGCTCCTAATGTAGCGTGATTTTGTACTACACAGAAACCAGCTCAATTTCCCCCTCCTCGTGCTGATAATGGCTAGGATAGAGAATCACAAGCAGAATTCCAATTCCAATATATTACACTCAATGCAGACATATTCATCACTCAATATGCCCTAGATATTATCAAGAAGTCAGTCATTTCAATTCACAACTTAACACATTCCCAGCGAATATCAGTGTCAGGAACATTCTTAATAAGCCTGAAAACCAATTACTAGTCTATCCTGTCAATTTGAGGATTGTGAATCCCTCAGAAAAACAGAAAATACATCCATTATGGAATAGAAACAATATCAGAATCACTTTTAAACAGAAGAAAGAGCAATGCTTGCAGGTACACTTGACTTGGGAACTCATTTGTATGCTACAGATACTCAACTACAATTTAACTGGACAAATCCTGGGATGTAGACAGGCTAGGCTTGAGGCAGAATAAAGAGAGCACTCAGCCACTGAGTGAAGGTGTCATAGTCACCAATTAAGCCCTTTCCAGCCCATCAAACACCTTCACATCAATGGACAGAACTGTCACAAAAGCTGCCCTCTCTCTGTGACAATTAGATGAAAAAAGTTTCCATGTACTTAAAGGAAATCTATTTTCAAATAGCCCAGTCTCCTG
This sequence comes from Carcharodon carcharias, assembly GCF_017639515.1. Classification (NCBI taxonomy): domain Eukaryota; kingdom Metazoa; phylum Chordata; class Chondrichthyes; order Lamniformes; family Lamnidae; genus Carcharodon; species Carcharodon carcharias. Next base: position 83,344,171 of record NC_054481.1, read on the forward strand.
AATATGTGAATCCTGCAAAACATCCTCTGAACATCTCGTCAAATGCGATATTACAGCTGATTTTGTTCCCATTTGATTGCTTGGCGTAGTGATTTAATGAGCCTGCTTCTCCAGGTTATGCCATTTATACACATCTGGAAGAAGAATTGCTTACAATATATTCTTTCCTATTGAGTGCACAATGTTACTTCACGAAACATTCAAAACTATTTCTCTCTCAATGTCAAAGGCAAAAGTCAAAATGTAAAATAAATCAAAGCATCAAATACTGAATTACCTAACCAGACATACATTCCCTTTAATGTTAGAAGTAAAGGGCTGAGATGTTCTGAATAATAATGAGCCTGATTCTAAAATGTTAAAAAGCCCCCAGCCTATTTTTAAACTAGCCTGCATAACAGATGAACCATATGAAATTGTGATTAAAATAGTGGTTTGGGCTACATTGAATTTTTAAATGCAATTTTTACTATTAAAAGCAGCTGGAGAAGGGGGAAGAAAATCAAGTGACACAGGTTGAAGGACAGTCATGGCTCCTGTTTCCAATACGAAATATGAAAGTGATTTATAGTACAGTTTAGCATGAAAAAGTAGTCACTTGAGTGGACTAAGGGGAGAAATTGATCCTGGCTGAGTCTAATTCTCAGGTAGAATAATGGAGCAAAATAGACCAATCTCCTGGCATAATGTCCCAAGTCTGATCTGCCCAGTGGTGCAGAATGGGCGACCTCATATTGGTAAAGACAACTTTCCAGGGCTTCCTTGCACAGCCTCAAAAGCAGAGTACATCACAGAGGGGTTTGCACATGTTAATGAAAGATCTACTACCTGTTTCAGGATGAACAGTAAATTGGTCAGTGCAGAATGGATTATGTCGGGCTCTGCTTCACTCAGGCTTCAAGGGCTTGCTATGGCCTAACCAGGGGCCAGCTACACACAGGGACAGTTATTGAAATGTTATGTTACTTTCCTGTGGAGATGAGGCAGAATCTTCCCAGCCACGTGAGGCTGATTTGGAGATGGGACAGGGTGGTAAACTTGAAACGTGCGCATCAGATTGGCTCCCTGATGCCACTGGCATATTTCTGGCATTAAACTGCCCCACACCCCACCCCCTTCCCCCCACCACTAAGTTAGGAGGCTGGCAGCAGCTTGGAGGTGGCAGGAGACAGGCAGGATGACCATAAAAACCTCCTGATGCTGTGAATGTGCCACAAATGTGCAAAGGCTGAAGCTTCACCCATAATAATTCCTATGGAATGGGGGTTGGGGTGGGGGAGGAGGTGTTTTCCTCCACTGATGGTCCTGTAACTAGGGGTGCTCCTGTTTTTTCAAATATTAATCAGGCTCCTGAAAGCTCCTGTATTTTGAGGTGTCAGAATGTTCACTTATCTCAGCAGCACCCACCTCTGCTGATGGAGCTGCTGTTTGTCCAGCTCTTGTGGGCCCTCCTATTAGACCTTCCTCCTTGGGAACCCACAAGGGATGGCCCATGGCCTGTTAATTAGCCTCCAGGAAGATTCCCCTTCGCACATCTCAGACCTGTGGGGGATCAGGATCCAAAAATAATCTTAGTGTCTGAAAGTTTTCAATGAGCCTAAGATTCCACCCAGGGTGAACAGGGAAGTTCAGGCTCACCGTGTCCAACATTTGATGTCATTCTGTGATTGGATAACATTTGCTAAATAATCTTCAGTGCTCTAAGGATTGTGCTGACAACCAATTTAAGATTGTCAGTCAGGCTCATAATGTGGCGGATTTGCATGTACTGGAAGCTACATATATTAACACACAGGGCCCTGATCTTTGAAGATAGAAAGAACACATTTGACTAGCCAAATAAATACTGTGGCTACAAGCGTAGGTCAGAAACTAGGAATCCTGCGACAAGTAACTCACCACCTGACTCCCCAAAAGCTGTCCATTATCTACAAGGCACAAGCCAGGAGTGTGATGGACTTGCCTGGATGAGTACAGCCCCCACAACACTCAAGAAGCTTGACACTGTCCAGGACAAAGCAGCCTGCTTGATTGGCACCAGATCCACAAACATTCACCCCTTCCACCACCAACACACAGTAGTAGCAGTGTGTACCATTTACAAGAAGCACTGCAGGAATTCACCAAGGCTCCTTAGACAGCATCTTTCAAACCCACAAGCACTACCATCTAGGAGGACAAGGGCAACAGATAGATGGGAACACCACCACCTGGAAGTTCCCCTCCAAGTCACTCATCACCCCGACTTGGAAATATATTGCCGCACCTTCATTTTCGCTGTGTCAAAATTCTGGAACTCTCTAACAGGACTGTACCTATACCACATAAGCTGCAGTTCAAGAAGGCAGCTCACCACCACCTTCTCAAGAACAACTAGGGATGGGGAATAAATGTTGGCCCAGCCGGTGAAGTCCACATCCTGTGAATGAATTTAAAAAATCACATTGTGCCTGTTTCACCTAAACAAAATAAGTGACAGCCACTCGCTGGTTCATTCCCCAGGGCTTTGTCTTGACCAATCAGGGTCAAGCTGCCTGGTTTAAATTTCAAACAATGCTTGGCAGTTAACTGTCACTTACTATCAACTGGTGCATTCTCCATGGCAACACCTCTACCAATCAGAGTCCACTTGCCAACCAATCAGCCCTCTCTTCTCATATTGTACACATGTTGTTTCCCCTGACATTGGTATTTTCTTGCGAATTGTCCTGATGAGTGTAAGGTGAAAAACTTTGACAGAAGGGCAGAATTTCACAGTTGGTGTGTGGGGCGGGTCTGACACACATGTGTGTAAAATGATGCGTGATGATGTCAGGCATGCATTCCAATGTCACTGCATGCCATTATGATATTTCGGAAGGCGGGCGTACCCGCTATTAATTAATGGGCCAGTTAAGGCCCTTGAGGCAGGAATTGACATTGATTTTGTGCAGCCCATGCGATTTTCAGGGTGTCACACAGGTGCAATGGGCAGGCGGGTAGGCCACATTTTCAAAAACCTCATCCACGGGCAGGATAAGAGGGGTGAATGGGCTCGCTAAAGCGAGTTGTTAGAACTTTAGTTTATTACTTACTGCTCCTTGCTTTTGTGAATAGGACAACTTCATTTCGCTTCAGAGCTCATTTGACAGAAATAACAGGCTTCATTTCAGGACTCCAGAGGAATCATAACACTTGGGGCCTTCCAGATATCAGACAGCCTTCCCTTACCCTGGGAAAGGGGATTGTGGTCTCTGGAGGCACATCCTCTGAGGACGAAGAAAGGGCCAGAAGGGGGAGGAGACCATATTCAGCCTCCAGAGAAGACACCTGTGGGAGGACAACTGCAGGCACAAGGGGCGCAGGGCCAGCAGGAAGTCCAAGGCAGAAGGGGCCACAGAAAATGCCACTATCCTGCTGCCAGGGTTTACAGGCGGCGATGCAGCTACCTCAATATGTCTGAGGGAGACAGTGACCTCCTTCTGTCAGATGGTTTGCCCTGAGATCAGCTCCGAATGTGTGGGTGGACATCCCATGCCAGTGGCACTGAAGGGTCGGTGGCCCTCAACTTCTATGCCTCCGGCTCTTTCCAGGGGTCAGTGGGTGATCTTTGTGGAGTCTCCCAATCAGCTGTCCACAGTTGTGTCAGGCTGGTGACAGACACTCTGTTCAGGTGTGCATTGACTTTCATTCACTATTGCACGTCCGAGGCCAGCCAGGCAGAGTGAGCCAGAGGCTTTGCTGTGATTGCTGGGTTCCCCCGCATCCAGGGTGCAATCGACTGCACACATGTGGCCATCAAGTGGCCAGCGAGTGAGCTGGGAGCCTTTGGCAACAGAAGGGATTCCACTCCATGAACGTGCAGATAATGTGTGAGCATAGGATGCAGATTCTGCAAGTCTGTGCAAGGTACTGAGGCAGCACCCATGATGCCTACATCCTGAGACACTCCCAGGTGTCGAGGTTTTCAGTGCTCCAGCCTGGCTTGATGGATGGCTGGTGGATGACACGGGTTATCCCCTCAAAAGGTGGCTCATGATGCCACTCCGCCATCCAAGAGCAGAAGCTGAGCAGCGGTACAATGGGAGCCATGCCTCCACAAGAGAGTACCATTGTCTTCTCAAAATGCGCTTCTGATGCCAGGGCAGCTCAGGGGGTGCACTGCAATATCCCCCAGATCGTGTGTCACTGATAGTTGTTGCGTGCTGCGCTCTCCACAATCTGGCGCTGGAAAGGGGGGACACAGTGGACGAAGAAGATGTTGATGCAGCTGCTCTGGCAACAGACGATGAGTCCAGTAGTGAGTCCGAGGACGAGCACGGTCAGGAGAACGCTGAGGGGATAGACGCTGACCTGGGCAACCTCCAGGGAGGCAGGGACACCCGGGAGGCTTTGACTCAACAAGCCTTCAGCTAGCCTACCAAAGATGAACCACCACCACATGCCAGGGCTGCAGGCTCCATACTCGATACCTGACAGGAACATTTTCTCGGTCAACTATGTGCCATTTCAATAAAGCTCAATGACAAACAAGTCACTCATAACATCATGGGTTCCTGTCCAACTGCAGAACTAATGAAGCACTCAGGGGCTCGTTGAGAATCAACACATTTAATGATTTGCAGCTTGGCATACAGAAATCAAACTAAATGAAAAGGTGTCCAACGTCACACCAACTTAACAGTAACTTAAAAGTGGGGCAAAAGAAAACCACTATTGATAAGCCCGTGTTGTGCCAAAGGTGCTTTACATTTACGCTTGCGGGTGCTACGTCTATGTATTCCCCGCTCACTGGCACTGGCATTGGAGGCACCCTGCTCACTCTGCTGTCCTGTTGGCCTTGATGACCTTGGCATGCGTCCTCTGGCCCATGGAGCCTGTGCTGGCCCTGGCTGGGAGGGAGTGGCCAGTGCCACGGCTGGCATGTCCCCAGTTGCTGCAGCCTCATCAGATGCCACACTCACTGCAGAGGGGCGGAGGAGCTGCTGCCCTCATCTGGGGCGCCCTGAGAGGAGCCCGTAGAGACAACAAGCAGCTCGTGTGCCAACATGAGGTTGCATGGGACCTCTCTGCTCACCATTGATGGATGGGCACCTAGCTGGGATACTGGGTGCCCAATCCATCTCCCACACTGACAGTGACCACTGAGGTAATTGCTGCTGTGAGGGCTTGCAGGTCCGAGCAGGTCAGGAACCCCTGATTCAGTTCCTGGAGGAACATCTCCATGAAAGGGAGTCGCCACTCTCTCCATGGAGGAGGCAGTGTGCACATCCATGAATCACACACACACAGAATCACAGTGCAGAAGAGGCCCTTCGGCCCATCGAGTCTGCACCGACATGTGAGAAACACCTGACTTTCCTACTTAATCCCATTTACCAGCACTTAGCCCATAGCCTTGAATGTTATGATGTGCCAAGTGCTCATCCAGGTACTTTTTAAAGGATGTGAGGCAACCCACATCCACCACCCTCTCTTTGCTTATTGCTCATTGCATTGCTCCTGCTCCGCAAGTACGCCTCCATCACGGACACCATGGCACGCATTCCCTCATGTATCTCTGCCAGATCCTCCTGCACACCCTGCTGGACTTCCAGCATCTGCTGCCTCAGGGACGACTCCAGAGGCCCATCATCAGCCACCGACTGAGCATGTTTCTGGTTCCCAGCAGTCCTCTGATTGCAGGTGCCCTGGACACTCTGCCTCCACCTGCACCTCAAGCAAGTGTGAAGTGTCCTCACCGCTGTGCACCGAGATACTAGCCGATGATCTTATTCCCACTGAAGTGCTGGTATCTGCGCTGATGCCTGCCTGGCTAAGAGGGTGTGACACTGGTGTGTTCATATCTTCTGTGCCCTCAGGGGTCAGCAGCGGTCCCTCAGCCTCCTGAGTCTGGGCATGCTCTGGTGAAGCTGAAAGGAAGAACAAGGACATTTGATTAGTTGAAGTCGTTACACTGTTAATATGCATGTCTAGCACTCGGATCAGGATGCGCTCGTCTTTCCATTACCAATGGGCAGCCCATGTTGGAGGCTGAAATCAATGTACAGTCAACAGTGGAACGGTTACTATGACAGACATTCTGACCTCAGTGCATGGCACTCTTACCTCTCAGTGGCACCCCAACCTCACTGCAGCCGGTTGATCTAGGCACATGATGCCCCTCCAGCTCAAGTGCCTCCTGCTTGTTTCTGATGAAGATCAGAAGATGGGGCTGCTCTCCGCCAGTCCACAGCCTCTCAATATTATTGTGTGCTGTCTTCTTCTGAAAAGAGAGAGGAGCATTGATTAGTCTACCCTGTACCTGCATCACCATTGCAGCCTGGCCAACCCCACCTGAGGAAAACCTTGCAGGTCTCAGCCAATTTGTCACCCTGGAGCCGCAATACACTCACTCCAGGCAGCTTGGACTGACCCCATTGACCAGATGCTGCCTCCATGACATTTGCTACTCACACTCTAAGAATGCCCAAATCCACGACCACTGCCACCCAGAAGGACAAGGGCAGCAGATAGATGGGAACACCACCACCTGGAAGTTCCCCTCCAAGCCTCACACCATCCTGACTTGGAAATATATCACCATTCCTTCACTGTCGCTGGTTCCAAATCCTGGAACTCGCCCCATCACAGCACTATGGATGTATCAACACCACATGGACTGCAGCGGTTCAAGAAGTAAGCTCACCACCACCTTTTCCCGGGCAACTCGGGTTGGGCAATAAATGCTGGCCCTTCCAGCGAAGCCCACATCCCATGAATGAATAAATAAAAAAACAAAATTCTGAGATGCGGGAAGTGGGGTGGTGGGGGGGAGGGGGGCGCAACCTAACTGCTGTGCTAAGTGACCCATGCCAACACAATACTTACCCTTCCCAATCGCAGGAGATCATTAAACTGCTTGTGGCACTGCCCCCAGGTACGTTGCACCACATCGTGGGTGCTGACCCATGATGCCATCTCCTCCCAGGCATGTTTGGTTAGGTGGGAGGCCTCCTTCACCTGTCACTTGGAACAAAGATCTCGTGGCTTGCTGCCACCTCCTCCAGGAGGGCAGCGAGGCACTCATTAGAAAACCTTGGGGCCGACTGCCCCGCCAACCTGCCCTCCCACCTGGTCTGCTCACCGATGATGCTTTCCATACTGCAGCTAACTGAACTCAGTGGCAGCCTTAGGACAGTTGCCTGCGCCATTTTTGAATAGGCTGCCAGGTCGCCATTGGACCAGGTGGTCAATGGCCTCCCACCGCCGCACCACCCCGCCCCTCCACCCCCGACCCCCGCACCCCCCCCTCACCCCCTTTCCCGCGTATCTTGGGAGCTGTGAATTACGCTGGGCAGGCCTTAATTGGCCCACATGTGCAAAATCACGATGCACATCCGATCGCCGGTAGTGGTCAGGTTCCCGAATGCTCCCACCTGCTCCCACCAAGCCCGCCTGCCAATTGAAAAATTCTGGCCACAAAGTATCTTTTTTCAGCAATGTCTCAATTTAATGAAGTTTTAATCAATAAATGGTAGCCAATCAGCTACCTTTTAAAAAAACTACTGTTGCCCAAATGCCTCTTTTTTCCAAATTAAAAGGCTATGTGGAAAGATGTTCCATGAGAAGGTTTCCAGATTTATTGGTCATCGTGCTAACCTTGGCCTCATACAGCTTTTATGATTAGTGTTAGGATCCCACCAAAAAAAAAGAAACTTGCATTTATATAGCTCCTTTCACAACCATTGGTCATCCCAAAGCACTTTACAGCCAATGAAATGTTTTTGAAGTATAGTAACTGAATCCTAGAATGGTTACAGCACAAAGGAGGCCGTTCGGCTGTCATGTCCATGCTGGCCTTCAGCAAGAGCAGCTCATCTGGTGTCACCACCCCACTTTTTCCTCATAACCCTGCAAAGTATTTCCCTCCTGATAATTATATAATTCCCAATTGAACCTGCCTTCACCACATTTGCAGAAAGAGCATCCCAGATCCACATTCCACACTCACAGACAGAGCATCCCAGATCCACATTCCACACTCATAGACAGAGCATCCCTGATCCACATTCCATATCCACAGTCCACATTCCACACTCACAGAGTACCCCAGATCCACATTCCACATCCCAGTTCCTAACCGTTAGCTGTAGAAAAATATTTTTCCTCAAGTCACTGTTGCTTCTTTTGCTAATTGCCTTAAATCTGTGTCCTCTGTTTCTCGATTCTTCTGACAATTGAAACAGTTTCTCCCTTCTACTCTGTCCAGACCCCTCGTGATCTTGAATACCTCAATCAGATCTCCTCTCAACTCCCTCTTCTGTAAGGAGAACAACCATAGTTTCTCCAATCTATCCACGTAATTAAAGGCGCTCAATCCCAGACCCATTCTTGCAAATCTTTTCTGCACTCATTTCCCCAGGTCCCACCGATTCTGTACCCCCTTTAGAATTGTGTTGTTTATTTTATATTGGGCGGAATCATTCCAGAATTGCATTAAGTGCAGTAACGGGCTTGAAAAATGACATTTTACCCGCCGGCTGCAATGGCATGTTTTCACGCCATAACGTCCACTCCCCACCTCATTAATTATGCAACCACAGGAAACACACCATCTCACTGGTGGGCGGCCCCTGAATTGCCCGCCACGCCATTACCTCACTGTTTCCTCACACTGGGTGCAATATCTAAACTGCAGCTGTGCACACAGTTCTCAATACTTGCAGCCCAGGACTGCTGCAGTGAAGACTTGGCCCAGAAAGCCAAGAAGAGTTCAGTGGCCCATGTTATGACCATAGCCAATGTTAATTACTGTGTAAACCAAATCCCAAAAGGAAACTTGCCTTACAGACCATACCTTTTTTTAGTATACTGAAAACAAGAAGGGGACGTACTGATCTCAGCAGTAAGAAGTCCAGCAATACTTCTGGGATATTAAAAGTAAAAGTTTTATTAACAGGAATGAAAGAAAGGTTAAGCACACAAGATTACAGATCCACAGTTATACTTAGTCTTACAAAACATTCCCCCAAAAGACTCTCTACTTGGTTAGACCCACAAGTAAACACCTTCCAGGCAACACTCCCTTATAGCTGTTTAACTTTTAAAAAATCCAGTAATGTTACCCAAGGCAAACTGCTGTAGCTTCTATAAAGGCAAATCACATGAGCTGTAACTCTCTTCCACTCTGCTGTGAAAATCCAAACTTGAGAATAAAACTGCTTTTTGCAACCCAAGACTTTTCTGGCTTGACTGGGTGGTTGATTAAAAATGCATCCTCTGTCAGCCACAGCTCCAACTATAGCTCCAGCTGCTATATCTCGTACCTGCAGCTTAACAGCCCAACAGCTCAAACCGCTATAGCCACATTAAGCTCTTCAAGTAACACTAAAATACCTTTTTTCCCTTTCATCTCAGGTTCCATTGTTCTCACACCTTCAAATCCTTCCAAATATAAGATCGTTCATGTTTTCAGCTTATCTTTGCTTTTGGGTCAATAAAATATAATATTCCCATTTCTTTTCACCTATGGAACTCCTGCAAGATGCAAACATGTGACTCCCCTTTGATATTCAAACAAACTCCACTTTTCTAAAAACGAAAATGTTATATCGAACCTATTGCTTGTACCTCAAACCTTACACCTCTATTCTTTTCATGTTTTCAACTCTCAAAACAACATGTCACCTATTAAGCTCTGTCCAGCTTAATTAATCATACACACACACACACACAGACACATATAGCCTTTTCACAGAATAACACAATATTCCCCTAAAATATAAAAGAAATAATTTCTCACACCCATCACTGGAATGCCTTTTTGAAACCCACCGTGATGTCCCCCACCGCTGCTCTGGTCGGAGGAGGTCCAGCAATCTCACCACTCCGGCTTGGGAGGCAGTGGCAACGCTGCACAGAAGAGGTCGGCCATCCAGTGCAAAAAGAGGATGAATGATCTCATCCATGCTGCCAGGATAAGGCAACCATCTCATCATTCCAAACTCACACACTCAAAAGGCCATTAACTGGCATCTCATTCACTGCCAGCTCAACGGACATCAACACTCACTCTCTCACACACACCCTCACATCTCCATTTGGTCTCACCTCCTTTGGAGACTGCCTCCTCAGCCCTCATCATCTTGAGGCCACTTAAACAGATCAACATGTGCCTGAAACAAAAACAGAATTACCTGGAAAAACTCAGCAGGTCTGGCAGCATCGGCGGAGAAGAAAAGAGTTGACGTTTCGAGTCCTCATGACTCTTCGACAGAACTAGGAGAGAGAAGGGAGTCAAGATAGCGAGAAATGAGTTCCGTGGGGCAAGAACAGGCTGACACGATCGGTCTGCCGGGACAGTCCTGTTTGTGGATTTTGGGTAGGAGGTAGAAGCGGGCTGTCTGAGGTTGGGCAACTATCAGGTTGGAAGCTGTGGGAGGAAGATCCCCAGAGGAGATGAGGTCAGTGACAGTCCTGGAAACAATGGCTTGATGTTCAGTGGTGGGGTCATGCTCCAGGGATAGGTAGGAGGAAGGGTCTGTGAGTTGACGCTCAGCCTCCGCGAGGTAGAGATCAGTGCGCCAGACAACAACAGCACCACCCTTGTCAGCAGGTTTGATGACAATGTCAGGGTTGGACCTGAGAGAATAGAGTGCAGTAAGTTCAGCGAGAGAGAGATTAGAATGGGTGAGAGGAGCAGAGAAATTGAGACGACTAATTTTTTATCAACATGTGCCTGGTCTGGTAGGTAGAGACCTGCTCCTGAGTGCCCCTAAACATGATGTGGTGCTGCCTGCGAAGCCTGGCGCTGATGACTGTGAATGCTGCCCGAAGCAAGGTAGGCAAACAACCTTCGAAGTCCCAAGCGAAGTGCAGCTCGCCAGTTGCATGTCACTTAAGTACAGTTGTGAAACACGTCAGTGTGCAATCACACTGACGCACCTGGATGATCCAGCATGGGGGGATGATTCCGGCGAGCAAGGCTTATGCAGATGTAGTAAAATGACTGACTATTCCCAGGAAACACGACCTGTTCTTGACGAGCTGAGCAGATGATCGTGTACTGGTTTCATGACGTCGTGAAACTGATTTTTGACCTCGCCATATTGTCGGCTCATACCCGACACCAATGGGGGTGGAAAATTCCGACCATTATCTTTCCTCATTTTTCCCAGTGAAATGAATCGCTTTGCATTTCTCTAACTTAAATTTGATTTACCACTTGTCTGCCCATTCAACCAATCTGTTTATTGTGCCACATCAAAGGTTAGTACACAAGACAAGATTACATGGTGTGGAGGGGGGTGTTGGGGCAAAGGTGGGGTGGAACATATCAACATGGATAAGGGATTGTTAGCTAACAGGAAACAGAGAATAGGGATAAATGGATCATTTCCGAGTTGGCAAGCTGTAACTAGTGTAGTGCCACAGGGATCTGTGCTGAGGCCTCAACTATTTACAATTTACATCAATGACTTGCATGAAGAGACCAAGCGTATGGTGGTTAAATTTGCCAATGACACCAAGATAGGTTGGAAAGTAAGTTGTTAGGAGGAGGTGGAGAGTCTGCAAAGGGATATACATAGGTTAAGTAAGTGGACAAAAATTTGGCAGAAGTATAATGTGGGAAAATGTGAATTTGTTCACTTTGGCAAGAAGAATAGAAAAGCAGCACATTATTGAAATTTAGAGCGATTGCAGAATTCGGTGGTACAGAGGATCTGGGTGTCCTGGTACATGAAACACAATAAGTTAGTGTACAGGTACAGCAAGTGGTTAGGAAGTCAAATGGAATGTTGTCATTTACTGCACGGGGAATGGAATATGAAAGTAGGGGAGTTTTACTGCAGCTGTACAGGGCATTGGTGAGACCACACCTATTGTATACAAGTTTGGTCTCCTTATTTGAAAAAAAATGTAATTGCATTAGAAGCAGTTCAGAGAAGGTTCCCTTGACTCCCTCTTGGGCAGAAGTGCATATTTGGTAGAAAGGGTGAGCAGGTTGAGCCTATACCCATTGGAGTTTAGAATACTGTGTTACAGGATTTGTGTGGTCTCTTCAGGATGTATTCAGTATTCAGGATATGTGTGTGTATTTCCTTACCCTCAGGGTGATATTTCCTCATTTCAAATCAATTCCAGCAGCAGCCTTTTTGGTAATTTTAAAAATAAAGAAGGCTATTTATTATCACACAGCTGTCCTGGATGTTTGAAATGCAACACCCAATTGCTCATCTCACTCACACTATCACACACAAAGATTAGATACAGATGATGTGAAAGCTGTAATTATAAAAATGGAGTTTGTAGCTCAGTCTTTATGTTGGTGCAGGCCTGATGTATTCTGGATTGAGTTGATCATTTAGTTGGAGTGAAGGTATTTTAGAAGTAAAGGATTCACATGAAGCTGTGAAGCCTCTTGTAGATGAATAGCCAGCAGGTTGGTTCTCAGATAGGCTTGGAAACTGGTACAGTACTTTGGCTACCTTAGAAGACTTTCAGTTCTGATGGTTCAGCTGTTTCAGATGTTTCCCGGTGCTTCAGATGTTCCTCACACATACAGATTTGCTTTGTTCCTGGTGTATTATACTGCGGTCCCTGATAGTTAGTTTCAGTCACATGACTGCAGGGCTAACACTTCTGGGGTCCAGACCACCATAATACAATAGCACTTGACAATGGTCATTCACTCTTACCTCTGTCCCAACCTGACCTAAAATATTCTCCTATGTTCAACATAGTACTCTGAGACCAACAGTCTGGTGATTTCATATTCCTCAAACGCTGATTTATCCTTAAATAATGAGATGTTTAGACTTCATAGGTGGCTTTCAAGTTCCCTTATTCAGGTCCATCTTTAACTAAATTGAATACTGCCCACAGTTCAAATGTCCATAGTCACATGTCAAGTGACAGCTATCTGTTACAGAGTTTGTGGCCATTTTCACAAAGTATTCTCTTACAGCCCATTATATCCAATGTTCTCAAGCATGTACTGAGAGTGACAAATGAGAGGAGATCTTATTGAAACAAAAAGATCCTGAGGGAACTTGATAGGGGGGAATATCCAGAGGATAATTTATCTTGAGGGGGAGACTAGAACTGTGAAACACAGTTGAAGAATAAGACATCTCCTTTTTAAGGTGGAGATGAGGAGAATTTTTTTCTCTTGGAGGGTCATTAGTCTGTGGAATTCTCTTCCCCAGAGAGCAGTGGAGGCTGGGTCATTGAATTTATTCAGGGCTTAGTTAGATTTTTGACAGACAAGTGAGTCAAGGGTTAGTGGCGACAGACAAGAAAGTGGAGCTGAGACCACAACCAGATCAGCCATGATCTTATTAAATGATGGAACAGGCTCAAAGGGCCGAATGACCTACTCCTGTTCCTAAATCCTATATTCCTCTGTCCTTTTGAAGTTTATCACTATCCTCCTCATGTTTCATAATACTTTCAAGTTATGTATTTGTTAACATTTTTAACTTTGGTATTGTGCTCCGCACACCCAAGTCACATCATCATAAATCAAGGAAAGCAGGGGTCCTAATGCAGAAAAAGCATCCCGTTTGTATATATAAACTCCCACAAACAGCAATGTAATGAGGAACAATTCATCTGTTTTTGTTATGTTGATTGAGGGATAAATATTGGCCAAGACACTGAGGAGGACTCACCTGTTCTTCTTAAAAATAGTGCCAGGGGATCTTTTAGGTCCACCTGAGATGGTAGACACCTCAATTTGATGTTTCATCCAAAAGGCAACACTTCCAATGTCAGCCATGATTTTCATGCTCAAGTCCTGGAGCGGGGCTTGAACCCAGAACTTTCTGATTCAGGTACAGGTCTGCTACCGCTAAGTTACAGCTAACAATCATTCACATTAAATACTAGCTGAGGTCATGTGGGTGCACTTTTGTTCCTCCACCTCCGCCCCGTCCCGAAGGAATGCTTTGTGCTTTAGCTCAAACGGTTTTGGCAGCCACCTTAGAACTCATTATTTTTATTTATTTATATATTTCCATATAAATCGGACACAATACAAATGATCGTGATCACAACATTTATGACAACTGTGAGACTGAACTATATCAGTACAAATGGATTGTTGCTTTTTGTTTGAATGGGGTATGCATTGTATCTTTTCAGTCAGTGAGAGAAACATGACAATGAAGCATTTAGCAGTGTTTGTAAGGGAGTGGATTCACAGGCAATGGGATTTATCTATTTTAATACTGAACAGATAAGATTATATTAAGCAGTGTTGTTGCATGGTTAAGTATTATACAGTTAGTGTTTATATAACACTGCCTTCCTTGAACCATTACAATATTCCCAACCTCCTTCTTCATGGTTTATGTAAAACCTTGTTTCTAGCTTTTGGAATGTTAAAATATTATCCAAAAGTATCAGGACTGAATTCCTGGCATTCTGCTCTGCTCAGACTGCTCCTTCAATGTCTAAGTGATCCAAGAGGTTTGAGTTCAAATAGTGTACAAAATCCAAATCTTTCAAACAATTTATTTTCAATTTCTTGTACAGAAAGATCTCCCGTAAACCATCCCCAATCTTGGTGTCAGTAGAACCGTGTTCTTAGCAAGATCTGTCATCTGTATCAATGGTTATTTGCGGTGGAAGTGTCTTGCCACACTTGGGAGGTCAAATAGGACAGAATGCTAATCAATTAGGACACAAATGTTGAATCCTTATTTTATTATTTCCTCCTGCTAACACGTCTTTCTTAGGCGGTGACATTCTATTCTTCTTGTCATCATTCTGACACAATGTCCTAACGGAGAATTACTGGCAACAGAGCAACAGAGCAGAATGTAATGAGGCTGACAGCAAAGTGTTCTGGGAACTTCAGCCTGCAGTGAGACACAGGGCTAGACTGCAGAAACAGCGCACTCGCAGGCTGTTACCATAGCAATCACTGCCTGAAGAGATCAGTGACCCTTTGACAGTTTGTGCAGTGGGAAATTGTAGGTCACATATGGCACAGTCGATTCAATCATGTTTAATCAGAACTGACATTTAGGTCAAGAATTAAATATTATATACACCAATTTTGCAGCACAGGACAATATTTCTGTAACTGAAATATGCAGAATCTTCTTTTCTATTTTCTTTCTGATAGTCTATTATTTATTGTTCATGGTTATATGTTGGTGGGTATTTTTTATTTTATATGTACTCATATCAGGCTTAACTTTTAGTCAGAGCTGCAGCAAGGTGAGCCTTAATGAATCATCGGATTTCCTTGGCTTCTGTCAGACACAAACCCCTTGGGATTCCGAGGCAGCCTTGAAACACAGCTCCTGAAAGCCAAGGCAAAGAGAAAGAAAAGGATTGGAAAACAGGGATCAACATTTTTTGTAGGAAAAATGAGGAGAGGCAATATAAGCTAAGTGGTAAACAAGGTGCAAGAACTGAGAGATCAGGAGGTGTCGGTACACAAATCTTTTAAGATGCCAGAACAAGTTGAGAAGATTTTTAAAACATTAAGTGGGATTCTTGGCTTCATGAATATGGGAATAGAGTGCAAAAAAAAGGAAATTATTGCAAACATTTATAAACCCAGTACCTTAGTCTGTTTACCTCAGCATCTATTGTGCCAATTCTGGGCATCACGCTTTAGGGTCAGAATTTTACATTTGGTGTACAACATGCCGGAATGTAAAATAATGCACGATGACTTCGGACATGCATCCCAACATCACTGCGCACCGTCGCGATATTTCGCTAGGCAGGAGCGCGATGAAGATGGAGGCGCGCCCGTCATAATTAACGGACCAATTAAGGCCCTTGAGGCACCAATTGTCTTTGGTTTTATGTAGCCCGTGCAATTTTCAGGGCATCGCTTGGGCGCAACGGGCAGGCAGGTAGGCCATATTTTCAAAAATCTCATCCACGGGCGGGATAAAAAGGAGGAATGGGCTCACTAATGCGAGTTGTTCGTACTTCATTTTGCTTCAGAGTTGCTTTGACAGGAATAGGAGGCTTCAGTTCAGGACTCTGGAGGAGTATTAACACTAAGGGCCTTCTAGGTATCAGACAGCCTTCCGTTACCCTGGGAATGGGGATTGTGGTCTCCGCTGGAGGCATCACCTCCTCTGAGGAAGAGAGGGCCAGAAGGGGGAGGAGGCCAGGTGTCCCTTTTCAGCCTCCAAGGGAGCCACCTGTGGGAGGAGAGGCGTAGACACAAGGGGCACAGGGCCAACAAGAAGTCCGAAGCGGAAGGGGCTGCAGAAGACGCCACTATCCTGCTGCCAGGGTTTACAGGTGGCGATGCAGCTACCTCAATATGTCTGAGGTACAATGCTGAAGGAGGCTCCGATTCTCAAGGGAGACAGTGTCAGATGATCCGCCCTGAGATCAGCTCCTACAGTGTGGGTGGACATCCCTTGCCAGTGGCAATGAAGGTCACAGTGGCCCTCAACTTCTATGCCTCTGGCTCTTTCCAAGGTGGGTGATCTTTGTGGAGTCTTCCAATCAGCTGTCCACAGTTTTGTCAAGCTGGTGACAGACGCTCTGTTCAGGAGTGCATTAACTTTATTAACTTTGAATTTGAGGGTGTGAGGGATATGAGGGAGTGGCAAGGGGCTGTGGGAGGGTCTGAGGTTGTGGGGGAGTATGAGTGTGTGGAGGATATAAGGGAGTGGTGAGGGGCTGTGGGGAAGTATGAGGGTGTGGGGGAGTATAAGGGTGTGGGGGAGTATGAGGGTGCGGGAAATGTGAAGGAGTGGTGAAGGGTTGAGGGGTAGTAAGAGGGTGTGGGGAATGTGAGGGAGTGGTGAGGGGCTGAGGGGGGAGTATGAGGGTGTGGGAGAGTTTGTGGGTGTGGGGGATATGAGGGAGTGCTGAGGGGCTGTGGGAGAGTATGAGGGTGTGGAGGATATGATGGATTGGTGAGGGGCTGTGGGGGATATGAGGGAGTGGCAAGGGGCTGTGGTGGAGTATGAGGGTATGGGGGAGCATGAGGATATGGGGGAGTATGAGGGTGTGGGGGAGTATGAGGGTATGGGGGAGCATGAGGATATGGGGGAGTATGAGGATATGGGGGAGTATGAGGGTATGGGGGATAATGAGGGTATGGGGGAGTATGAGGGTATGGGGGAGTATGAGGGTATGGGGGAGTATGAGGGTATGGGGGAGCATGAGGATATGGGGGAGTATGAGGGTATGGGGGAGTATGAGGGTATGGGGGAGCATGAGGATATGGGGGAGTATGAGGATATGGGGGAGTATGAGGGTATGGGGGAGCATGAGGATATGGGGGAGTATGAGGATATGGGGGAGTATGAGGGTATGGGGGAGTATGAGGGTATGGGGGAGTATGAGGGTATGGGGGAGCATGAGGATATGGGGGAGTATGAGGGTATGGGGGAGTATGAGGGTATGGGGGAGCATGAGGATATGGGGGAGTATGAGGATATGGGGGAGTATGAGGGTATGGGGGAGTATGAGGGTATGGGGGAGTATGAGGGTGCTGAGGATGTGAGGGACTGGTGAGGGGATATGGGGGAGTTTGAGGGTGTAGGGGTGTATGAGGGTGCGGGGAACGTGAGGGAATATGAGGGCATGGGAAATGTGAGGGAGTGATGAGGGGCTGTGTGGGATGTGAGGGAGTCGGGGGCGTATGATGGTGTGGGGCAGTATGAGGGAGTGGGAGATGTGGGGGAGTAAGAGGGTGTTGGGGAGTATAAGGGTGTGGGGATTGTGAGGGAGTGGCGAAGGGATGTGGGGGATCATGAGGGTGCAGGGAATGTGAGGGAGTCGTGAGGGGCTTTGGGGGACTTTGAGGATGTGGGTGAGTGTGAGGGCATGGGGGAGTATGTGCGTGTGCGGAGTTTGAGGGAGTGGTGTGGGGGAGTATGAGAGTGTGAGGCTGTGGGGGAGTATCAGGGTGTGGGGAGTGTGAGGGAGTGGTGAGGGGTTGTCAGGGTTTATGAGGGTGTTGGGGATATGAGGGAGTGGTGGCGGAATGTGAGGGGAGTATGAGGGTGCAGGGAATGTGAAGGAGTGACGAGGGGTTGTGGGGGAGTATGAGGGTGTTGGGAATGTGAGGGAGTGGTGAGGGGATATGAAGGACTTTGACAGTGTAGAGAATATGAGGGAGTGGCAAGGGGCTATGGGGGAGTATGAGGGTGTGAGGCTGTGAGGGAGTATCAGTGTGTGGGGAATGTGATGGAGTGGTGAGGGGCTGTGGAGGCTTATCAAGGTGTGGGGGAGTATGAGGGTACGGGGAATGTGAGGGAGTGGCGAGGGGCTGGGGGGAGTATGAGGGTGTGGGTAATGTGAGGGAGTGGTGAGGGGCTGTGGGGGATTTGAGGGTGTGGGGGAGTGTGAGGGTGTGGGGAAGTGTGAGGGTGTGGGGAAGTGTGAGGGTTTGGGGGAGTATGAGGGTGTGGGGAATGTGAGGGAGCGGTGAGGGGTTGTGGGGGAGTATGAGGGTGTGGGGTATGTGATGGAGTCGTGAGGGGCTATGGGGGAGTATGAGGGTGTGGGGGATATGAGGGAATGGCGAGGGGCTGTGGCTGTATGAGGGTGCAGGGAATATGAGGGAGTGGTGAGGGGCTGGGGGGAGTATGAGGGTGTGGGGAATGTGAGGGAGTGGTGAGTGTCTGTGGGGGTGTATGAGGGTGTGGGGGAGTGTGAGAGTGTCGGGGAGTATGAGCGTGTGCGGAGTTTTAAGGTGTGGTGTGGGGGAGTGATGCTGTGAGGGAGTATCAGAGGGTGGGGAGGGTGAGGGAGTGGTGAGGGTCTGTGGGGGACTTTGAGGACGTGGGGGAGTGTGAGAGTGTGAAGCTGTAGGTGAGTATCAGAGTGTGGGGAGTGTGAGGGAGTGGTGAGGGACTGTCGGGGAGTATGAGGGTGTGGGGAATATGAGGGAGTGGCAAGGGGTTGTGGAGGAGTATAAGGGTGTGGGGAATGTGAGGGAGTGGTGAGGGAATGTGAGGGGAGTATGAGGGTGTGGGGAATGTGGCGGAGCGACAAGGGGCTGTGGGGGAATATGAGGGTGTCGGGAATGTGAGGGAGTGGTGAGGGGATGTGAAGGACTTTGAGGGTGTAGAGAATATGAAGGTGTGGCAAGGGGCTGTGGGGGAGTATGAGGGTGTGCGGGATATGAGGGAGTGGGGCGGGGGTGTCTGGGATATGAGGGAGTGATGGAGTATGAGGTTGCTGAGGATGTGAGGGACCGGCGAGGGGATGTGGGGGAGTTTGAGAGTGTGGGTGGTGTGAGGGTGTGGGGGAGTGTGAGGGTATTGTGGAGTATGGGGGTGTTGGGAATGTGAGGGAGTGGCGAGGGGATTTGGGGGAGCATTTGGATGCAGGTAATGTGAGGCAGTGAGGGAGTATGAGCCTGTGCGGAGTTTGAGGGAGTGGTGTGGGGGAGTATGAGGGTGGTGGGTATGTGATGGAGTAGTGAGGGGCTAAGGGGGAGTGTGAGGGTGTGAGGAAGGTGAGTGAGTGGTGAAGGACTTTGAGGGTGTAGAGAATATGAGGGAGTGGCAAGGGGCTGTGGGGGAGTATGAGGGTGTGGGGGAGTTTGAGGGTATGGTGGATATGAGAGAGTGGGGAGGGGCTGTGTGGGATATGAGGGAGTAGGGGAGTATGAGTGTGCTGAGGATGTGAGGGACTGGCGAGGGGCTGTGAGGGAGTTTGAGGGTGTGGGGGAGTATGAGGGTGTGAAGGGCTATGAGGGTGCGGGGAATGTGAGGGAGTAAGAGGATGCGGGTAATGTAAGGGAGTGGCGAGGGGCTGTGGTGGAGTATGAGGGTTTGGGGGATAATGAGGGTGCGGGGGTGTATGAGGGTGTGGGGGAGTATGAGGGTGTGGGGGATGTGGGGTTTTATGAGGGTGCAGGGCAGTATGAGGGTGTGAGGAATGTGAGGGAGTTGCGAGGGGCTGTGGGGGAGTATGAGGGTTTGGGGGAGTATGAGGGTGCCGGGGAGTATGAAGGTGTGGGGGATTGGGGGAGTATGAGGGTGCAGGGGAGTATGAGGGTGTGGGGGATGTAGGGGAGTGGTGAGGGGCTGTGGGGGAGTATCAGGGTGTGGGGAGTATGAGGGAGTGGCAAGGGGCTGTGGGGGACTTTGAGGGCGTGGGGGAGTGTGAAGTTGTGGGGGAGTATGAGGATATGGGGGAGCATGAGGGTGTGGGGGATGTGGGGGAGTATGAGGGTGTTGGGGAGTATGAGGTTGTGGGGAGTGCGAGGGAGTGGTGAGGGTATGTGGTGGAGATGAGTGTGTGTGGAGTTTGAGAGAGTGGTGTGGGGGAGTATGAGGGTGTGAGGCTGTGGGGGAGTATCAGGCCGTGGGAAGTGTGAGTGATTGGTGAGGGACTGAGGGGGACTTTGAGCTTGTGGGGGAGAGGAGGAAGTGGCAAGGAGCTGTGGGGATGTATGAGGGTTTGAGGGAGGATGAGGCTGTTGGGGATATGAGAGAGTGGTGCGGGGCTGTGGTGAAGTCTGAGGGTGTGGGGGAGTATGAGGGTGTGGGGGATGTGAGGGTGCGGCGAGGGGCTGTGGTCGAGTATGAGGGTGCGGGTAATGTGAGGGAGTATGAGGGTGTGGGTAATGCGAGTGAGTGGTAAAAGGCAGTGGGGGATTTGAGGGTGTGGGGGACTTTGAGTGTGTGGGGGAGTATGAGCGTGTGCGAAGATTGAGGGAATGGTGTGGGGGATGTATGAGGGTGTGAGGCTGTGGGGGAGTGTCAGGGTGTGGGGAATGTGAGGGAGTGGTGAGGAGTTGTGGGGGATTATCAGGGTGTGGGGGAGTATGTGGGTGCGGGGAATGTGAGGGAGTATGAGGGTGTGGGGCTATGGGCGAGTATCAGGGTGCGGGGAGTGTGAGTGATTGGTGAGGGACTGAGGGAGACTTTGAGCTTGTGGGGGAGAGGAGGAAGTGGCAAGGGGCTGTGGGGATGTATGAGGGTTTGAGGGAGGATGAGGGTGTTGGGGATATGAGGGAGTGGTGCGGGGCTGTGGTGAAGTCTGAGGGTGTGGGGGAGTATGAGGGTGCGGGTAATGTGAGGGAGTATGAGGGTGTGGGGCTATGGTCGAGTATCAGGGTGCAGGGAGTGTGAGGGGCTGTGGCGTGTATGAGGGTGTGGGGAATATGAGGGAGTGGCAAGGGGCTGGGGGGAGTATGAGGGTGTGGGGGATGTGAGGGAGAGGTGAGGGGTTGTGGGGGCATGTCAAGGTGTGGGGGAGTATGAGGGTGCGGGGAATGTGAGTGAGTATGAGGGTGAGGGGCTGTGGGTGAATTTCTGGGCGTGGGCAGTGTGAGGGAGTGGTGAGGGGCTATGGGGGACTTTGGGGGTGTGGGGGATATGACGGTGTTGGGGATATCAGGGGGTGGTGAGAGGCTGTGAGTGAGTATGAGGGTGCGGGGAATGTGAGGGAGTGGTGAGGGGCTGTGGGGGTGTATGAGAGTGTGGGGTATGTGACGGACTAGTGAGAGGCTAAGGGTGAGTATGAGGGTGCTGGGAAGATGAGGGAGTGGCGAGGGGCTGGGGGGATTATGAGACTGTGGGGAATGTGAGGGATCGGCGAGGGGTTGTGGGGGAGTATGAGGGTGTGGGGTATGTGATGGAGTAGTGACGGGCTAAGGGGGAGAATGAGGGTGTGGGGGATATGAGGTAGTGGGGAGGGGCTGTGTGGGATATGAGGGGGAGTATGAGTGTGCAGAGGATGTGAGGGACTGGCGAGGGGATGTGGGGGAGTTTGAGGGTGTGGGGGAGTATGAGGGTGTGGGGGTTATGAAGCAGTGATGTGGGGCTGTGGAGGAGTATGAGGGTGTGAAGGGCTATGAGGGCGCGGGGAATGTGAGGGAGTATGAGGATGCGGGTAATGTGAGGGAGTTGCGAGGGGCTGTGAGGGAGTATGAGGTTTTGGGGGAGTATGAGTGTGCCGAGGAGTATGTGGATGTGGGGAATATGGGGGAGTATGAGGGTGCAGGGGAGTATGAGGGTGTGGGAATGTGAGGGACTGGTGAGGGGCTGTGGGGGACTTTTAGGGTGTGGGGGAGTGTGAAGTTGTGGGGGAGTATGAGGATGTGGGGGAGCATTTGGGTGCGGGGAATGTGAGTGAGCATGCGGGTGTTGGGGATATGAGGGAGTGGTGCAGGGCTGTGGGGAAGTCTGAGGGTGTGGGGGAGTATGAGGGTGCGGGTAATGTGAGGGAGTATGAGGGTGTGGGGCTTTGGGCAAATATCAGGGTGTGGGGAAGGTAAGGGAGTGGTGAGGGGCTGTGGAGGCTTGTCAGTGTCTGGGGGAGTATGAGGGTGCGGGGTATGTGACGGAGAGGTGAGCGGCATTGGGGAGTATGAGGGTGTGGGGCAGTATGAGGGCATGGGGGATATGAGGGAATGGCGAGATGCTGTGACGTGTATGAGGGTGCAGGGAATATGAGGGAGCAGTGAAGGTCTGTGGGGGAGTAACAGGGTGTGGGAAGTGTAAGGCATGACGAGGGGCTGTGGGGGACTTTTTGGCCGTGGGGGAGTGTGAGGGTATGGGATTGCATGAGGGTGTCCGGGAGTATGCGGTTTGGGGGATGTGGGGGAACATGAGGGTGTTTGGGAATATGAGGGTGTTGTGGAGTATGAGGGTGTTGGGAATGTGAGGGAGTGGCGAGGAGTTTTGGGGGACCATTTGGTGCGGGTAATGTGAGGGAGTGGGGGAGTATGAGCCTGTGTGGAGTTTGAGGGAGTGGTGTGGGGGAGTATGAGGGTTTGGAGCTGTGGGGGAGTGTCAGGGTGTAGGGGGAGTGAGGGAGTGGTGAGGGGCTGTGGGGGAATTTGAGTGTGTGGGGGATTTGAGGGAGTGGCGATGGGCTGTGGGGGAGTCTGAGGTTGTGGGCGAGTATGAGAGTGTGGGGAATGTGAGGGAGCGGTGAGGGGTTGTTGGGGAGTATGAGGGTGTGGGGTATATGAGGGAGTGGTGAGGGATTGTGGGGGACTATGAGGGTGTGGGAAATGTGACGTTGTGCTGAGGGACTGTGGAGGAGTATGAGGGTGTGGGGTATGTGACGGAGTGGTGAGGGGCAATGGGAGAATATGAGGATTTGGGGGAGTATGAGGCTGTGTGGGATCTGAGGGAGTGGCGAGGGCCTGTGGCGTGTATGAGGGTGCAGGGTATTTGAGGGAGTGGCGAGGGGCTGGGGGGAGTATGAGGGTGTGGGGGAATGTGAGGGAATGGTGAGGATCTGTGGGGGATTTGAGGGTGTGGGGGAGTATGAGGGTGCGGGAAATGTGAGGGAGTGGTGAGGGGTTGTTGGGGATTGTTAGGGTGTGGGG
Source organism: Carcharodon carcharias (assembly GCF_017639515.1). Lineage (NCBI taxonomy): Eukaryota > Metazoa > Chordata > Chondrichthyes > Lamniformes > Lamnidae > Carcharodon > Carcharodon carcharias. The sequence goes on from NC_054481.1 coordinate 83,367,425, forward strand.
GAGTATAAGGGTGTAGGGCTGTGGGCGAGTGTCAGGATGTGGGGAGTGTGAGGGAGTGGTGAGGGTCTGTGGGGGAATATGAGGGTGTGGGGGAGTATTAGGGTGTGGGGGAGTATTAGGTTGTTGGGGATATGAGGGTGTGGGGAGGGGCTGTGGGGGAGTATGAGTGTGTGGGGAATGTGAGGGAGCGGCGAGGGGTTGTGGGTGAGTATGAGGGTGTGGGCTTTGTGACGGAGTGGTGAGGGGCTGGGGGGAGTATGAGGGTGTGGGGGATGTGGGGCAGTATGAGGGTGTGGGGGAATATGATGGTTTGGGGAATGTGGGGGAGTGGTGAGGGTCTGTGGGGGAGTATCAGGGTATGGGGAGTGTGAGAGAGTGGTGAGGGGTTGTGTGGGACTTTGAGAGTGTCGGGGATGTGAGGGAGCAGCGAGGGGCTTTGGGGGACTTTGAAGTCGTGGGGGATTGAGAGGGTGTGGGGTAGTATGAGGGTGTCTGGGAGTATGAGGGTGTTGGGAATGTGGAGGAGCATTTGGGTGCGGTGACTATGAGGGAGTGGGGGAGTATGAGTGGGAGTGGAGTTTGAGGGAGTGGTGTGGGGGTGTATGAGGCTGTGAGGCTGTGGGAGAGTATCAGGGTGTGGGGTGTGAGTGAGTGGTGAGGGTCTAAGTGGGACTTTGAGGGTGTTGGGAATGTGAGGGAGTGGCGAGGGGATTTGGGAGAGCATTTGGGTGCGGATAATGTGAGGGAGTGGGGGAGTAAGAACGTATGTGGAGTTTGAGGGGGTGGTGAGGGGGAGTATGAGAGAGTGGGGAATGTGAGGGAGTGTGAAAGTGTCAGGCTGTGGGTGAGGATCAGGGCTTGGGGAGTGTGAGGGAGTGTTGAGGGACTGTGAGGTAATTTGAGTGTGTGGGGGAGTTGAGGGAGTGACGAAGGGCTGTGGGGGAGTATGAGGGTGTGGGGGAGTATGAGGCTGTGGGGAATATGAGGGAGTGGTGAGGAGCTATAGGGGCATATCAGGGTGTGGGGAAGTATGAAGGTATGGGGGATGTTGGGGAGTATGAGGGTGTGAGAATGTGAGGGAGCGTAGAGAGGCTGTGGGGGTTTATGAGGGTGTGGGGGAGTTTGAGAGTGTAAGGTATAGGGAGTGGCGAGTGGCTGTGTTAGAGTATGAGGCTGTGTGTGATATGAGGGAGTAGCGAGGAGCTGTGCAGGAGTATGAGGCTGTGTGTGATATGAGGGAGTAGCGAGGAGCTGTGCGGGAGTATGAGGGTGTGTGTGATATGAGGGAGTAGCGAGGAGCTGTGTTAGAGTATGAGGCTGTGTGTGATATGAGGGAGTAGCGAGGAGCTGTGCGGGAGTATGAGGGTGTGTGTGATATGAGGGAGTAGCGAGGAGCTGTGCGGGAGTATGAGGGTGTGTGTGATATGAGGGAGTAGCGAGGAGCTGTGCGGGAGTATGAGGGTGTGTGTGATATGAGGGAGTAGCGAGGAGCTGTGCGGGAGTATGAGGGTGTGTGTGATATGAGGGAGTAGCGAGGAGCTGTGCGGGAGTATGAGGGTGTGGGAGAGAATGAGGGTGCTGAGGATGTAAGGGACTGGCGAGGGGATGTTGGGGAATTTGAGGGGGAGTATGTGGGTGCGGCGAATGCGAGGGAGTAGCTAGGGGCTGTGGGGGATATGAGGGAGTGCGGGAGTATGAGGGTGCGGGGAATGTGAAGGAGTATGAGGGTGTGTGGAATGTGAGGGAGTGGTGAAGGGCTGTGGGGGAGTATGAGGGTGTGGGTAATGCGAGGGAATGGTGAGGGGCTGTGTGTGAGTATGAGGGTGTGGGTAATGTGAGGGAGTGGTGAGGGTCTGTGGGGGATTTGAGGGCGTGGGGAGAATGAGGGTGTGCGGAGTTTGAGGGAGTGGTGTGGGGGAGTATGAGTGTTTGAGGCTGTGGGGGAGTATGAGGGTGCGGGGCATGTGAGGGAGGATGAGGGTGTGGGTCTGTGTATGAGTATCAGGGTGTGGGGAGTGTGAGGGAGTGGTGAGGGCTGTGGGGGAATTTGAGGGTGTGGGGGATATGAGGGAGTGGTGAGGGGCTGTAGAGGAGTATGAGAGCGTGGGGAATGTGAGTGAGCGGCAAGGGGTTGTGGGGGAGTATTAGCATGTGGGGTATGTTGCAGAGTGGTGAGGGGCTATGGGGGAATATGAGGGTGTGGGGAAGTATGAGGGTGTGGGGGATATGAGGGAATGGTGAGGGGCTGTGGCGTGTATGAGGGTGCGGGGAATGTGAGGGAGTGGTGAGGGGCTGGGGGGAGTATGAGGATGTGGGGAATGTGAGGGTGTTGGAGATATGAGGGAGTGGTGAGGGGCTGTTGGGGAGTATGAGGGTGTGAGGAATGTGAGGGAGTGGTGAGGGGTTGTGGGGGCTTATCAGGGTGTCGGGGAATATGAGGGGGCGCGGCATGTGAGGGAGCATGAGGGCATGGGGCTGTGGGCGAATATCAGGGTGTAATGTGTGTGAGGGTGTGTTGAGGGGCTGTGGGGGACTTTGAGGAATGTGAAGGGCTGTAGAGGAGTATGAGAGTGTGGGGAATGTGAGTGAGTGGCGAGGGGTTGTGGGGGAGTATTAGCGTGTGGGGTATGTTGCGGAGTGGTGAGGGGCTATGGGGGAGTATGAGGGTGTGGGGACTATGAGGGAATGGCGAGGGGCTGTGGCGTGTATGAAGCTGCGAGGAATGTGAGGGAGTGGTGAGGGGCTGGGGGGAGTATGAGGGTGTGGGGAGTATGAGGGTGTGGGGAATGTGAGGGAGTGGTAAGGGTCTGTGGGGGAGTATCAGCGTGTGGGGAGTGTGAGTGAATGACGAGGGGCTGTGGGGGACTTTTTGGGCATGGGGGAGTGTGAGGGTGTGGGATAGTATGAGAGTGTCTGAGTATATGAGGGTGTGGGGGATGTGGGGGAATATGAGGGTCTTGGGGAATATGAGGGTGTTGTGGAGTTTGAGGATGTTGGGAATGTGAGGGAGTGGCGAGGGAATTTGGGGGAGCATTTGGGTGCGGGTAATGTGAGTGAGTGGGGGAGTATGAGCATGTGTGGAATTTGAGGGGGTGGTGTGGGGGAGTATGATGGTGTGGGGAAGTGGGGGAGTGTCAGGGTGTAGGGAGTGTCAGTGAGTGGTGAGGGACTGTGGGGGACTTTGAGGGTGTGGGAGATATGAGGGAGTGGCGAAGGGCTGTGGGGGAGTCTGAGGGTGTGGGGGAGTATGAGACTGTTGGGCATATGAGGGAGTGGTGAGGGGCTGTGGGCGAGTATGAGTGTGTGGGTAATGTGAGGGAGCAGTGAGGGGTTGTGGGGGAGTTTGAGAGTGTGGGGTATGTGATGGAGTGGTGAGTGGACATGGGGAGTATGAGGGTGTGGGGGAGTATGAGGGTGTGGGGAATATGAGGGAGTGGCGAGGGGCTGGGGGGAGTATGAAGGTGTGGGGAATGTGAGGGAGTGGTAAGGGGCTGGGGGGATTTGAGGGTGTGGGGGAGTCTGTGGCTGTGGGGAATATGAGGGAGTGGTGAGGAGCTGTAGGGGCATATCAGGGTGTGGGGAAGCATGAGGGTGTGGGTGATGTGGAGGAGTATGAGGGTGTGGGAATGTGAAGGAGCGGCGAGAGGCTGTGGGGGTTTATGAGGGTGTGGAGGAGTTTAAGGGTGTAGGATAGAGGGAGTGACGAGGGGCTGTGTGAAGGTATGAGGGTGTGTGTGATATGAGGCAGTAGTGAGGGGCTGTGCGGTAGTATGAGGGTGTGGTAGAGTATGAGGGTGCTGAGGATGTGGGGCAATTTGAGGGTGTGGGGGAGTATGTGGGTGCGGGGAATGTGAGGGAGTAGTGAGGGACTGTGGTGGATATGAGGGAGTGCGGGAGAATGAGGGTTAGGGGAATATGAGGGAGTATGAGGGTGTGGGTAATGCGAGGGAGTGGTGAGGGGCTAGGTGGGAGTATGAGGGTTTGGGTAATGTGAGGGAGTGGTGAGGGGCTGTGGGGGATTTGAGGGCGTGGGGATTGTGAGGGTGTGCGGATTTGAGGGAGTGGTGTGGGGGATTATGAGGGTGTGAGGCTGTGGAGGAGTATCAGGGTGTGGGGAATGTGAGGGAGTGGTGAGGGGTTGTGGGGGCTTGTCAGGGTGTGGGGGAGTATGAGGGTGCGGGGCATGTGAGGGATTATGAGGGTGTGGGGCTGTGGGCGAGTATCAGAGTTTTGGGGAATGTAAGGGAGTGGTGAGGGGCTGTGGGGGAGTATGAGAGTGTGAGGAATGTGAGTGAGCGGCGAGGGGTTGTGAGGGAGTATGAGGGTGTGGGGGAGTATGAGAGTGTGGGGAATGTGAGTGAGCGGCGAGGGGTTGTGAGGGAGTATGAGGGTGTGGGGGAGTATGAGGGTGTGGGGGATATGAGGGAATGACGAGGTGCCGTGGCGTGTATGAGGATGTGGGGAATATGAGGGAGTGGTGAGGGGCTGGGGGGAGTATGAAGGTGTGGGGGATGTGAGGGATTGGTGAGGGGCTGTGGGTGTGTATGAAGGTGTGGGGAATGTGAGGGATTGGTGAGGGTCTGTGGGCGTGTATGAGGGTGTGGGGAGTGTGAGGGAGTGGTAAGGGGCTGTGGGGGAGTATGAGGTTTTGGGGAATGTTAGGGAGTGGTGAGGGGCTGTGGGGGAGTATGAGAGTGTGGGGAATGTGAGTGAGCGGCGAGGGGTTGTGGGGCAGTATGAGGGTGTGGAGGAGTATGAGGGTGTGGGGGAGTATGAGGGAACGACGAGGTGCTGTGGCGTGTATGAGGATGTGGGGAATATGAGGGACTGGTGAGGAGCAGGGTGAAGTGTGAATGTGTTGGGGATGTGAGGGATTGGTGAGGGGCTGTGAGGTGTATGAGGGTGTGGGGAGTGTGAGGGAGTGGTGAGGGGCTGTGGGGGAGTATCAGTGTGTGGGGAATGTGAGGGAGTGACGAGGGGCTGTTGGTGACTTTGAAGGCGTGCGGTAGTGTGATGGTATGGGATAGAATGAGGGTGTCCAGGAGTATGAGTGTGTGGGGGATGTGGGAGAATATGAGGGTGTTGGGGAATGTGAGGGAGTGGTGATGGGCTGTGGGGGACTTTTTGGGCGTGGGGGAGTGTGATGGTGTGGGATAGTATGAGGGTGTGCAGGAGTATTAGGTTGTGGGGGTGTGGGGAAGTATCAGTGTGTGGGGGAGAATGTCGTTGTGGGGAGTGTGAGGCAGTGGTGAGGGGCTGTGGGAGACTCTGAGGGTGTGGGGGAGTGTGAGTGTATGGGGGAGTATGAGCGTGTGCAGTGTTTGTGGGAGTGGTGTAGGTGAGTATGAGTGTGTGCGGCTGTGGGGGAGAATCAGGGGGTTGGGAGTGTGATGGAGTGGTGAGGGTCTGTGGGGGACTTTGAGGGTGTGGGGGTGTATGAGGTGTGGGAAATGTGAAGGAGTGGCGAGGAGTCTGGGGGGAGTATGAGGATGTGGGGGAGTATGAGGGTATGCGGAAAATGAAGGAGTGGTGAAAGGATGTGGGGAATTATGAGGGTGTGGGTAATGTGAGAGAGTGGTGAGGGGCTGTGGGAGTGTATGAGGGTATGGGAGTGAATGAGGGTGCGGGGAATGTGAGGCAGTATGAGGGTGTAGGGCTGTGGGCGAGTATCATTGTGTGAGGAGTGTGAGGGAGTGGTGAGGGTCTGTGGGGGAGTCTGTGGGTGTGGGGATATGAGCGGGTGGTGAGGGGCTGTGGGAGAGTATGAGCATGTGGGGAATGTGAGGCAGTGCTGAGGGGCTGTGGGGGACGTGAGGGAGTGGTGAGGGGCTGTGGGGGAGTATGAGAGTGTGGGGAACGTGAGGGAACGGCGAGGGGTTGTGGGTGAGTATGATGGTGTGGGCTTTGTGACGGAGTGGTGAGGGGCTGGGGGGAGTATGAGGGTGTGGGGATGTGGGGGAGTATGAGCGTGTGAGGGAGAATGATGGTGTTTCGAATGTGAGGGAGTGGTGTGGATCTGTGGGGGAGTATCAGGGTATGGGGAGTGTAAGGGAATGGTGAGGGGCTGTGGGGGACTTTGAGTGTGTCGGGGATGTTGAGGAGCAGCAAGGGGCTGTGGGGAACTTTGAAGGCGTGGGGGAGTGTGAGGGTGTGGGGTAGTATGAGGGTGTTGGGGAGTATGAGGGTGTCCGGGTCTCTGAGGGTGTGGGGGATGTTGGGGAATATGAGGGTGTTGGGGAGTATGAGGGTGTCGGGGAGTATGAGGGAGTGGCAAGGGGATGTGGAGGAGCATTTGGGTGCGGTGACTATGAGGGAGTGGGGGAGTATGAGCGGGTGTGGAGTTTGAGTGTGTGGTGTGGGGGAGTATGAGGGTGTGAGGCTGTGGTAGAATATCAGGGTGTGGGGAGTGTGAGTGAGTGGTAAGGGTCTAAGCGGGAATTTGAGGGTGTGGGGAATATGAGGAAGTTGCGAGGGGCTGTGGGGGAGTCTGAGTGTGTGGGGGACTATGAGGGTGTTGAGGATATGAGGGAGTGGTGCGGGGCTGTGGGTAAGTATGAGGGTGTGGGGGAGCATGAGGGTGTTGAGGATATGAGTGTATGGTGCGGGGCTGGGGGGAGTATGAGCGTGTGGGGGAGTATGAGGGTGTGGGGGAGTCTGTGGCTGTGGGGAATATGAGGGATTGGTGAGGAGCTGTAGGGGCATATCAGGGTGTGGGGAAGCATGAGGGTGTGGGAATGTGAGGGAGCGACGAGAGGCTGTGGGGGTTTATGAGGGTGTGGAGGAGTTTAAGGGTGTAGGATAGAGGGAGTGACGAGGGGCTGTGTGAAGGTATGAGGGTGTGTGTGATATGAGGCAGTAGCGAGGGGCTGTGCGGTAGTATGAGGGTGTGGTAGAGTATGAGGGTGCTGAGGATGTGGGGTAATTTGAGGGTGTGGGGGAGTATGTGGGTGCGGGGAATGTGAGGGAGTAGTGAGGGACTGTGGTGGATATGAGGGAGTGCGGGAGTATGAGTGTGCGGGGAATCTGAGGGAGTATGAGGGTGCGGGGAATGTGAGGGAGTATGAGGGTGGGTGGAATGTGAGGGAGAGGTGAGGGGCTGTGGGGGAGTATGAGGGTTAGGGGAATATGAGGGAGTATGAGGGTTTGGGTAATGTGAGAGAGTGGTGAGGGGCTGTGGGGGATTTGAGGGCGTGGGGATTGTGAGGGTGTGCGAATTTGAGGGAGTGGTGTGGGGGAGTATGAGGGTATGGGGAATGTGAGGGAGTGGTGAGGGGTTGTGGGGGCTTGTCAGGGTGTGGGGGAGTATGAGGGTGCGGGGCATATGAGGGATTATGAGGGTGTGGAGCTGTGTGCGAGTATCAGGGTTTGGGGAGTGTGAGGGAGTGGTGAGGGGCTGTGGGGGAGTATGAGAGTGTGGGGAATGTGAGTGAGCGGCGAGGGGTTGTGGGGGAGTATGAGGGTGTGGGGGATGTGAGGGAATGACGAGGTGCTCTGGCGTGTATGAGGGTGTGGGGGATGTGAGGGATTGGTGAGGGGCTGTGAGGTGTATGAGGGTGTGGGGAGTGTGAGTGAGCGGCGAGGGGTTGTGGGGGAGTATGAGGGTGTGGGGGAGTATGAGGGTATGGGGAATATGAGGGACTGGTGAGGGGCTGGGTGAAGAGTGAAGGTGTTGGGGATGTGAGGGATTGGTGAGGGGCTGTGAGGTGTATGAGGGTGTGGGGAGTGTGAGGGAGTAGTGAGGGGCTGTGGGGGAGTATCAGTGTGTGGGGAATGTGAGGGAGTGACGAGGGGCTGTTGGTGACTTTGAAGGCGTGCGGGAGTGTGATGGTATGGGATAGAATGAGGGTGTCCAGGAGTATGAGTGTGTGGGGGATGTGGGGGAATATGAGGGTGTTGGGGAATGTGAGGGAGTGGTGAGGGGCTGTGGGGGACTTTTTGGGCGTGGGGGAGTGTGATGGTGTGGGATAGTATGAGGGTGTGCGGGAGTATGAGGGTGTGGGGGTGTGGGGGAGTATGAGCGTGTGGGGGAGTGTGTCGTTGTGGGGAGTGTGAGGTAGTGGTGAGGGGCTGTGGGAGACTCTGAGGGTGTGGGGGAGTGTGAGCGTATGAGGGAGTATGAGCGTGTGCAGTGTTTGAGGGAGTGGTGTAGGTGAGTATGAGTGTGAAGGAGTGGTGACGGGCTGTGGGGGCTTAGGGTGTGGAGGAGTATGAGGGAGTGGCGAGAGGCTGTGGGGGTTTATGAGGGTGTGGGGGTTTTCAGGGTGTCGGGGATAGGGAGTGGTGAGGGGCTGCAGGAGGGTATGAGGATGTGGGGCATATGAGGGAGTGGTGAGGTGCTGGGGGCAGTATGAGGGTGTGGGGAATGTGGGGGAGTATGAGGGTGTGGGGGAGTATAACGTTGTGGGGTGTGTGAGGCAGTGGTGAGGGGCTGTGGGAGACTGAGGGTATGGGGGAGTGTGAGTGTATGGGGGAGTATGAGCGTGTGCAGTGTTGAGCGAGTGGTGTAGGGGAGTATGAGGGTGTGAGGCTGTGGCTGAGATTCAGGGTGTTGGGAATGTGATGGAGTGGTGAGGGTCTGTGGGGGACTTTGAGGGTGTCGGGGATGTGAGGGAGTGGTGAGGGGCTGTGGGGGGCTTTGAGGGTGTCGGAGATGTGAGGGAGTGGTGAGGGGCTGTGGGGGGCTTTGAGGGTGTCGGGGATGTGAGGGAGTGGCGAGCGGCTGTGGGGGCTTTGAGGATGTTGGGGATATGAGGGAATGGCGAGGGGCTGTGGGGGAGTATAAGGGTTAGGGGGAGTGTGAAGGTGTGGGAGAGTATGAGCATGTGCTGAGTTTGAGGGAGTGGTGTGGGGGAGTAGGAGGGTGTGAGGCTGTGGGGTAGTATCAGGGTGTGGGAATGTGAGGGAGTGGTGAGGGGCTGTGTGGTCTTATCAGGGTGTGGAGGATATGAGGGAGTGGCGAGGGGCTGTGGTGTGTATGAGGGTGCGGGGAATATGAGGGAGTCGTGCGGTGCTGAGGGGAGTATGAGGGTGTGTGGGATGTGGAGGAGTATGAGGATGTGGGGGAGTATGCGGGTGTGGGGAATGTGAGGGAGTGTTGAGGGGCTGTAGGGGACTTTGAGGGCCTGTGGGGGAGTGTGAGGGTGTGGGGTAGTATGAGGGTGTCCGGGAGTATGAGGGTGTGGGTGATGTGGGGGAATATGAGGGTGTGGGGAATGTGAGGGAGTGGCGAGGGGATTTGGGGGAGCATTTGGTGCAGGGAATGTGAGGGTGTGTGGGAGTATGAGGGTGTGGGGGATTATGAGGGCGTGGGGAATGTGAGGGAGTAGGGGAGTATGAGCATGTGCGGAGTTTGAGGGAGTGGTGTGGGGATGTATGAGGGTGTGGGGCTATGGGGGAGTATCAGGGTGTGGGGAGTGTGAGTAGAGTGGTGAGGGTCTGAGTGGGACTTTGAGGGTGTGGGGGAGTATGAGGGTGTGGGGAATGTGAGGGAGTGGCGAGCGGCTGTGGGGGTTTATTAGGCTGTGGGGGAGTTTGAGGGTGTCGGGGATAGGGAGTGGGGAGGGGCTGCGGGAGGATATGAGGGTGTGGGGGATTTGAGGGAGTAGCGGGGGGCTGTGGTGGAGTATGAGGGTGTCAGGGAGTATGAGGGTGTGGGGGAGTATGAGGTTGCTGAGGATGTGAGGGACTGGTGAGGGGATGTGGGGGAGTTTGAGGATGTGGGGGAGTATGAGGGTGTGGGGGAGTATGAGGGTGTGGGGTTTATGAGGGTGCTGAGGATGTGAGGGAGTGGCGAGGGGCTGTGGTGGAGTATGAGGGTGCGGGGGAGTATGAGCGTGTGTGGGATATCAGGGAGTGGCGAGGGGCTGTGGAGGACTTAGGGTGTGTGGGATCTGAGGGAGCGGCGAGGGACTGTGGGGGAGTATGAGGTTGCGGGGGATGTGTGAGTGGTGAGGGGCTGTGGGGGTGTATGAGGGTTTGGGGAATGTTAGGGAATAGTGAGGGCCTGTGGGGGACTTTGAGGTTGTGGGTCTGTGAGGGAGCAGCGAGGGACTGTGGGGTAGTCTGAGGGTACGGGGGATGTGGGGGCGTGGGGGACATGAGGGAGCGGCGAGGGGCTGTGGGGGGAATATGAGGATATGGGGGATGTGCGGACATATAAGGGGCTGTGTGGGGTAACCAGAATAATGTTGGGTTTTGTTTCTGTCTTGGTTCATTTTAATGCAGGCAGCTGTCTGAGATTTTGCCGTCAGTGCCCTCACCTCTGTGCATGTACAGGAAGTGCTCTCCATAATGTTGCGGTACATATTAATGCAGCTGATTGGAAAACTGAATAAATTTGAAACAATTGTAAGGGATTTGTTGGAGTATATAGGGAGAAACTGTACTCCTTTACTGGAGGGCAGGGATCCAGAGAACGCCGTTTTAAGATAATTGGCTGAAGTGCAATGAGAAGATGCAGAGGATTTTCTTTTTGCATAGCCAGCTGTTGCCTTTATTGGTGAAAGACGGGTGGAAAAGTTGTAATATAAATTTCAAAAAGCAATTTGATAAATCCTTCTGCCCTACAACTCTCCAAGGTCTTTGTGCAACTCCAATTGTGGTTTTTTGCATGTTATTGACCTGCTTTGCTCCATCATTGGGTGGAGTGGTATGTGGGGTTGGGGGGCCAGGGGGAGGGCATGGAGTTGTCTCCAAACTCTAGAATTTCCTCTTTACCTCTCTCTCCCCTTTTCAAACAGTTATTTCACCAAGTTTTTGACCACCTATCCCAACCATTGTCTTATGCAGCTTCTATCATATTTTGTTTGATACTGTTCCTGTGGATCAAGCGTCTTGGAGTATTTTGCTACCTTAAAAGGCATCAGGTAAATGCAAATTGTTGTTGGAGAGGAAAATTTCCCAGAGCTATGTGGAAAGAGCAGGGGTGATGGGAACAATTAGTTAGCATTTTCAAAGAGACACAAAGGGCCAAATGGCCACCTTCTGTTTGTATCATTCCATGAAGAGGTGTAAAATGAACAGGCAAGAGAAGAACAAGATCACACTTGTGTAGTGGAGATAAATAGACTCAGCATCTGTATGTCAGATACTGAGAGGAGCGAGTTACAGCAATCACAAGCAGGAAAAGACAGAGACAAAAGAATAGGGAAACAAACCAGAGAAAAGCTCCAAATAAAGAATCAAAAGTTAAGATTACAGTACAGTTAGCAAGCAAAAGATGTGAAATTAAGGAACGAAAGAAAGGCAGTCCGAGTCACTGGGAGCAATCATCCCAGATTTGCATTAAGTGTAGTAGAGGGTGGGAAAAAGAACATCTTAACCGTTGGCTGCAATGGCGGCTTTTCATATAATCCCAATGCTGCCTCATTAATCATGCATTCCCGGGAAACATGTCGTTTCAATGGTAGGCAGGCACTCATTTGCCCGCCACGCTGCCAGCTCACCGCTTCCTCACACCAGGCACCATATTTAAAATGCAGCCGCGCACACACCTCTCACTGCTTCCAGCCCAGGACTGCTGCACAGGAGACATGGGCCCAAAAGGCAAGAAGACTGCAGCCCCCGATTCAGTGACGCATCCTGAGAGTACCTTTTGGATGCCATGGAGGCCCGCCATGATGTCCTCTACCCCTGCTCTTGTCGAAGACCAGCAAGCAAGGTCACCAATCCAGCATGGGAGGCGATGGCAGCAGTGGTCAGCGCCAATACCCTGCAAAACAGGACAGCTACTCAATGCTGCTACAGGATGAATGGTCTCATCCGTTCCACCAGGGTAACTAACTCTTCTCATCACTCTCAACTCACACACTCACAAACCCATCACACACCCACAGGGATCTCACACCTCAAAGGGACAACACCACTAACTCTCACACACATCCTCACATCTCCATCAGGCTCATATCCTCTCGAGCTTACATCCTCATCCTGTCCTTGGCTCCGCTCACCACACAAACAATCCATGCAGTGCCATGCATCCTGCTCACACTCTCTCCATCTGTTTTCATGCCAGAGAAGCCTGATCACATCAGTAGGGAGAGGTCCCAGACTGGGTTGGAGTGGCCTACATACGGCCCCTTACTCACTTTGAGGAGTGAGCCATTGCGCTGACTGGTGAGCACGTGGACCCTGGCTGCAGCGACGGTGAGTTCAGTGGCGAACACCCACGTGAGGATCCTGCACCACATCATCCATCTCTCAACACAACTGTGAGTGCTCTCTCTCCTGTGTTTGACTCTGCTGCCATGCACTAATTATCTCTACTTTGGTTCACAGGGAGCTCTGCCAAGCGATTGACACCCTCAGCCAGCCAGTCCCTCAGCTCCATCCATGTCCTTACCTTCAGCCAAGAGGACACCTACTCCATTGAAGAGCTGGAAATAAGCAGCCTGGAAGACTCGTCACAGCACTTACCTGCACCCTCCACCAGCACAGAGACACACACCTCGGTGGGACCTAGATCTAGAGCAGGCTCGGGATCACAATCTGGTGGTCACCACATGGGCACATGCCCGCAGCAGGAGGCAATTTCATGCGAGTTCCCCAGTGCCCGGAGGACTGCTGGGGATCTGGCATCTGTGAGGTCCGAGTCAGATGACGAGTCTCTGGATTCGGCCTTCCAGCTTACCCTGGAGAGTCAGCAGAAGGCGGGAGAACATCACGCAGATCTGTTGGAAGCCCTCAGCAGAGTGGCACATGAGTTGGAGTGTGTCCACCTGCTCTCAAATGAAGTGGTGCCCACATGTGCGCGTACTGAAGTCTCCATGGAAAGGATGGGAGAGGCCATGGAGACCCTAATCCAGCAGAACGTGGAGATGCACGCAGACCTGTACTCCATTCCGGTAACCACGGGTGAGTTCCTGCAGTGGCAACGCGAGAGGGAAATGGGCACCTCAATGCCCCTCCAGGTGCTCCATTTCCTCAAGGAGTCAGGCCAGGGCCCTCAGGTACCCGAAGGGAGGAGTAGCAGCAGCTAGGCACCGCTGGGTCATCCATTCAGGAATCTTAGAGGCTGTCCTCTCTCTTCAAGTCTCCTTTGCCTGTGACCCCCTCAACCTTGTCCACTGTCACTGCAGAGGGATCATCTGGACCCCAGGAGGACAGCCAAAGCCAGTCAGGGCCCTCAAGGCCTCGGCTCTCCAGAGGACCCACGCAAAAGTCATCACAGGCAACAGGGCCAACCATTGCCAGGCTGTCTCCACCCCTGCTATGGATGTCAGCGCAGCACCTAGAAGTGTAAGGCCTAGAAAAGTTAAGAAATTCTGGTTGCATGGATTTTGTCACTTTATAATCTGAAACTATATTCACTTTCACTGAATAATGTATAATGGTGTCTTTCAGCTTCATTTACAGGCTTCACAAGTCATCCCCCCCTCCACTAACAATTCAGCTGCACGTAGCCGGCCTACGAATGATCCTGGAGGGAGAAGTGCGCGTGTGTGTGGCAGGACTTTTTGCAGCCTTGTGCAAGCACTGTCCCATGCATGCAGATCCTTCATCCATCAAACTCATTCAATGTTCTGAGCATTTTTAGTGCAGCCTGAAGGGGTTTGTTTTCAGTTGTCCATCTGAGCTGACCTGCAACTCCCCCCACTCACTGATCGCTCTCCCATGCAACAGAGAGAGTGGCAAGGGAGGGAGGAGGACCTCCTCATGAACCTGTTCCTGGCTGTGGCCAAATTGGCCATTAACAGGTCCAGACAGTGGGCGACTGAGGGGTTCATCCGACCTGACAGGTGTAGAACAGGCAGGTGTATAACAGACAGGTGCATAACTGACAGGTGTCTGCCCCTCTTCCCAGACTACCTTCAAGGCCGGGTGTCCTTGGAGGCAGAGCAGGCAGTGTCCGAAGGCACGATTGAGGCCTTCTGTGGGGTCTGAAGTTCTTTGCTGATCCTTTTAATCATGTTTCCTTAACACTTGGTGGTCTTTTTGTTATATCCTTTAAAGGGGCTGCTTCATAATTTGTCCCTCAATTTTACAAATTTAGTTTAATTGGTTAATCAAAAAGAGTACAACAGATGGGTGTATAACAGGGAGATGTATAAAAGGCAGGTGTATAGCAGACGGGTATATAAGCGGTGGGTGTATAACAGGCGAGTGTGGAACAGCCAGTTGTATAAGACACGGGTGTATAATGGGCAGGTGCATAACAGGCAGGTGAATAACTGCAGGGTGTATAACATGTGGGTTTATAGCGGGCGGTTGTATAATGGGCGTGTATAATGGGCAGGTGGATTACAAATGGGTGAATAACAGACAGGTGTAGAACAGGCAGGTGTAGAACAGGCGGGTATATAATGGGAGGGTGTTTAACAGGAGGATGTATAATGGATGGGTGTATAACAGGAGGGTGTTTAATAGGTGGGTGTATAACGGGCAGGTATTTAACTGGCAGGTACATAACAATCGGGTAAATAACAGGCGGGTGAATAACTGGCAGGTGTAGAACTCTCAGGTGTATAATGGGTGGGTTTAAAACAGGCGGGTGAAGAATGGGTGGGTGTATAACAGGCAGGTGTACAACAGGCAGGTGTAGAAAAGGCAGGGGTATAACAGGCAGATATAAAACAGGCAGGTTTTAACATGCGGGTGAATAGTAGGCAGGTGTACAGCAGGCAGGTGCATAACAGGCAGATGTACAACAGGTGGGTGCATACGAGGCAGGTGTATAACAGGTGGGTGTATAACAGGTGGGTGCAGAACAAGTGGCTGTAGAACAGATGGGTGTATAACTGCGGGTGTATAACTGGTGGGTGTATAACAGGTGGGTGTAGGACAGGCAGGTATTTGACAGGCAGGTGTAGAACAGGCAGGTGTATAACAGACAGGTGCATAACTGACAGGTGTAGAATAGGTGGGTTTAAAACAGGCGGGTGAAGAATGGGTGGGTGTATAATAGGCAGGTGTATAAGAGGTGGGTGTAGAAAAGGCAGGGGTATAACAGGCAGGTATAAAACAGGCAGATTTTAACATGTGGGTGAATAGTAGGCAGGTGTACAGCAGGCAGGTGCATAAACAGCAGATGTACAACAGGTGGGTGCATACGAGGCAGGTACATAATAGGTGGGTGCAGAATAAGTGGCTGTAAAACAGATGGGTGTATAACTGGCAGGTGTATAACAGGTGGGTGTAGGACAGGCAAGTATAGGACAGGCTGGTGTAGAACAGGCAGGTGTATAACAGACAGGTGCATAACTGACAGGTGTAGAATACGTGGGTTTAAAACAGGCAGATGAAGAATGGGTGGGTGTATAACAGGCAGGTGTATAATAGGCAGTGGTGAAACAGGCGGGTGTAGAACAGGCAGGTGTACTAGACGTGGATTTATAACAGGCGTGTGTATAACTTGCAGATGGGTAACGCAGATGCATAACGGGTGGGTGAATAACAGGTGTATAGCAAGCAGGTATAACAGGCAGGTGTAGGACAGGGGGGTGTAGAACAGGCAGATGTATAACAGGTGGGTGTATAACAGGCAGGTGCAGAACAGGTGGGTGTATAACAGAAGGGTATATAATATGCAGATTTAAAACAGGCAGGTGTACAACAGGTGGGTGTAGAAAAGGCAGGTGTATAACAGGCAGGTATAAAACAGGCAGGTTTTAACATGCGAGTGTACAACAAGCAGGTGCATAACAGGCAGCTGTATAACAGGCACATGTACAATAGGCAGGTGCATACGAGGCAGGTGTATAACAGGTGGGTACAGAACAAGTGGCTGTAGAACAGATGGGTGTATAACTGCGGGTGTGTAACAGGCGGGTTTAGGACAGGCAGGTGTAGAACAGGTGGGTGTATAACAGACAGATGTATAGCAGACAGGTGTAGAACAGGTGGGTGTATAACAGACAGATGTATAGCAGACAGGTGTAGAACAGGTGGGTGTATAACAGACAGATGTATAGCAGACAGGTGTAGAACAGGTGGGTGTATAACTGCGGGTGTGTAACAGGCGGGTTTAGGACAGGCAGGTGTAGAACAGGTGGGTGTATAACAGACAGATGTATAGCAGACAGGTGTAGAACAGGTGGGTGTATAACAGACAGATGTATAGCAGACAGGTGTAGAACAGGTGGGTGTATAACAGACAGACGTATAGCAGACAGGTGTAGAACAGGTGGGTGTATAACTCGTGGGTGTGGAACAAGCAGGTATATGACATGCGGGTGTATAAACGTGGGTGTATAACCAGCGGGTGTAGAACACGCAGGTTTATAACAAGCAGGTGCATAACAGGCTTGTGCATAACAGGCAGGTGTGTAATGGGCGGGTGTATAACAGGCAGGTGTATAACAAGACGGTGCATAACAGGCTGGTGTATCACAGGCAGGTATAGACCGAGAAGGTGTAGAACAGGCGTGCTTATTACACATGGGTCTAGAATAGGCAGGTGTATAGCAGGTAGCTGAATAACGGACGGGTATGTTACAGGCAAATGTAGAACAGACAGTGTAGAACAGGTGGGTGTATAACAGGCAGGTGTATAACTGGTGGGTGTATAACAGGCAGGTGTAGAACTGGCCAGTCTATAATAGGCGGGTATAGAACCGGCAGGTTTATAACATTCATAGAATCACAGAATCACAAAGTACAGAAGAGGCCCTTTGGCCCATCGAGTCTGCACCAACATGTGAGAAACACCTAACCTACATACCTAATCCCATTTACCAGTACTTGGCCCACAGTCTTGAATGTTATGACGTGCCAAGTGCTCATCCAGGTATTTTTTAAAGGATGTGAGGCAACCCGCCTCCACCAACCTCCCAGGCAGCGCATTCCAGACCATCACCACCCTCTGGGTAAAAAAGTTTTTCCTCACATCCCCCCTAAATCTCCTGCCCCTCACCTTGAACTTGTGCCCCCTCGTGACTGACCCTTCAACTATGGGGAAAAGCTGCTTCCTATCTACCCTGTCTATGCCCCCCATAATCTTGTACACCTCGATCAGGTCGCCCCTCAGTCTTCTCTGCTCCAACGAAAACAACCCAAGTCTATCCAACCTCTCTTCATAACTTAAAGGTTTCGTCCCAGGCAACATCCTGGTGAATCTCCTCTGCACCCCCTCCAGTGCAATCACATCCTTCCTGTAATATGGCGACCAGAACTGCACACAGTACTCCAGCTGTAGCCTCACCAAGGTTCTAAACAACTTCAACATGCTCTCCCTACTTTTGTAAGCTATGCCTCGATTGATAAAGGCAAGTGTCCCAAATGCCTATTTCACTAACAGGCCCCTCTGCCTTCAGAGATCTATGGACACACATGCCAAGGTCCCTTTGTTCCTCAGAACTTCCTAGTGTCATGCCGTTCATTGAATACTTCCTTGTCAAATTACTCCTTCCAAAGTGTATCACCTCACACTTTTCAGGGTTAAATTCCATCTGCCACTTACCTGCTCATTTGACCATCCCGTCTATATCTTCCTGTAGCCCAAGACACTCAACCTCACTGCTAACCACCCGGCCAATCTTTGTGTCATCCGCAAACTTACTAATCCTCCCCCCTACATAGTCATCTATGTCGTTTATATAAATGATGAATAATAGGGGACCCAGCACAGATCCCTGTGGTATGCCACTGGACATGGGCTTCCAGTCACTAAAGCAGCCTTCTTTCATCACCCTCTGTCTCCTACAACTAAGCAATTTTGAATCCGCCTTATCAAATTACCCTGTGTCCCATGTGCATTTGCCTTCTTTATAAGTCTTCCATGTGGGACCTTGTCAAAGGCTTTGTTGAAATCCATATAAACATTTGGGTTATAACATGCGGATGTATAACTGCCAGGTGTATAATGGACGGGTGTAGAACAGGCAACTGTATAACAGACAGGTGTTTTACAGGCAAGTGTATAACAGGCAGGTGTATAACAGGTAGATTTATAATGGGATGTATAACTGGCAAGTGTATAACAGGTGGGTGTATAACAGGTGGATTTACAATGGGGCATATAACAGGCGGGTGTATAACTGGCAGATTTATAATGGGGGTGTGTAACTGGCGGGTGTATAGCTGGTGGGTGTGTAACAGGCGGGCTTAAAACAGGAGGGCGTATAACAGGTGGATGTATAACAGGTGGATTTATAATGGGGGTGTGTAACAGGCAGGCATATAACAAGCAGGTCACCTATGTTTTTAGAGGTGTTGCAGAGTCCGTGGACCGCATATATATAGCATGTTGTAGGCTGCGCTTTTCAATTTCTTCAAAAATCTTTTGCTTAAGTTTTGTTTGCACTTCAGTCCCATACTCCTGATCTTCAAACATCTGGTGTGGAGGGCAGGGAGAGAGGAGGACCTCCCCATGAACCTGCTCCAGGGCCTGGCCAAGTTGTCAATTAACAGACCAGGCAGTGGTCCATGAGGGGGTCTTCCAACCTGACTGTCTGCCTCTCTTTTGCAGCTATGTTCGTGGCTGGGTGTTCTTGGAGAGGGAGCACGCAGAGTCCGCCAACACGATCGAGGCCTTCCACACTACATGAGCTCTGTGGGGTATGGAGTGCTTTGTTGACCCTTTTAATCACGTTTCATTTTGAATTTTGTGAGTTTCCTTTAACATTTATCTTTCTTTTTGCAATATCCCTTTAAGGGGCTACTTCTTAATTTGTCCCTCATGTTTCCTAATTTAGTTTAATTGGTTGCTCAGAAGAATTTCACAGGTAGGTGTATAATGGGCAGGTGTAGAACAGGCCGGTGAATAACAGGCAGGTAAGTCTATAACAGATCGGTACATAACTGGCAGGTGAATAACAGGTGGGTGTATTGCAGGTCGGTGTATAATGGGCTGGTGTATAACTGGTGGGTGCATAACAGGCAGGTGTATAATGGGCTAGTGTAGAACAGATGGGCCAATAACAGGCGGGTGTATAACACGTGTGTAAAACAGGCGGGTGTATAACGGCTGGGTGTAGAACAGGCAAGTGTGGGACAGGCGGCTGTAGAACGAGTGGGTGTATAACAGGCAGGTGAATAACAGTCGGGTGTATAAGCGTGTATTTAACAGGCAGTTGTAGAATAGGCGGGTATATAACAGGCAGGCATAGTAGAGGTGGGTGTATAGCAGGTGGGAGCATTACAGGTGGGTGTACAGCTGGTGTATGTATAACGGGCGGGCATATAAATGGCTTGTTGAAAACAGGCAGGTGTATAACTGGCGGGTCTAAAAAGGATGTATAAGGTATAGGTGCATATTGACGGTATCATGGTTGTTGTATAAAAGTGGTAGCGTTATGGTGGTTGTGTAATGGTCATTGCTTCATGGGTGGGACAGGAATATGCAGCTGATATACATTGATCATTTTGTTCCCACCTGAATTGAATTTCATGCCCCAAGGACTCCCAAAATTATTTGGTTGTAGCTCTTTAATATTGTACCTTTAATGTAGGGAGATGCTTCATCGGAACGATTCTCAGTCATCATGTGACACTGTGCCACAGAGCAAGACATGCAGAAAGGTGACCAGCCAATGAGGTTGGCTTTAAGCAGTATTTTAAAGGAGGACAGAGAAAGGTGGAGACGTTTAAGGGGAATTTCCACAGTTCAGGACCTTGGTAACTGAAGGCATGGCTGCCAATAGTGGAGTGATTAAAATCAGAGATGCACAAGAGGTCAGAATTAGTGCAATGGAGAGATCTCAGAAGGTTGCACAGGGAGGGGCAAAGCCAGATAGGATTTGAAAACAAGGATGAGAGTTTAAAGTTTTTGTGGATTGTTGAACCAGGAACCAAGGATCAGTGATTACAAGGGATTTGGTGCGAGTTGAGATACAGGCAGCAGAATTTTGGATGATATCAGGTTTATGCAGGCTGGAAGATAGAATGTCAGCCAGCGGGGCATTGGAATTGGACTCTGGAAGTAGCAAAGACATGGATGAGAACTTCAGCAGCATGGAGTGGGGATGGTTGTTATTCTGGAGGCGAATGAAGACAATCTTGGTGGTGAAGAGGATGTAGGATTGGAAGCTCAATTAAGGGTTAAATTGAGGGTGCAAACAGGGAGATGGATGGAGTCAGTGACAATGGAATGGATTTTGCAGCAGGTATTGAAGACAAAATAGTCTGGCCTGTTCAATATGTAAGTAATTATTTTATTAATATTTAATAATAATTAAATAGCTAAATCTGTCTGGGTTCTGGGCTTGCAGCGAGCGCACTGATGGATTGTTTCCTGAGCCCCATTACAGCCATGCAAATTGCCATTATTCATCCCTTAATCGAGTGCCTGATGGATCATAATTTCAGCTCAACCTTTTACATTATATCAAACAAAATCTAAAGCACACAAAAGCTGGTCATTCAACTCAACTGCTACATACTGGTGTTTATTGTCTCACCACTCTCCAGCTAGCACAATTTTGACCCAATTCTCCATCAAGTTTTATTTATTTTGACTCTGTTATTGCCCTGAAGATTAGATTTGTTAACTCTTAATTGAAAGGAAATCAGGAATAGTGTGAGTTCACCCATATCTTGAGAAGAAACAAGACCATTCTAGCCAGGTTTTATCACATGACCAGGACTGAAGCGACAGCAGGAATGAATGTTGATTCAAGCTGATTTATCTTCAGTAACAACCATTATTACAAATCTTAGAGGAGTTATGTTCTTTGTTGAACTGTAGCTCTTTAAGCATCTTAGTTAAGTGAGAAATCCCTCTTGTCAGGGACCTTTACTCTTGTTTCCTGAGCTGAGGGGTCTTAGTGCCGGATAGGAATTTCAACATTGGAGAACAGAGTGCTAGAACTCCATGGCAAATTCACTGAGCTTTCCAGTATTGTGGCAGATAAATAAATAGTGGTTTGTGGCTAAGAGAACATATGCTGTAATTTGCAAATCATCACAAACTGCTAGAGAAATTGCACCACTCTGTATTCAGCCTTGTGAAGAGGCAATCTCACAGTTAGTCTCACCATTGACATTCAGTGAATGGTATGAAATTACCTTGCTGAAAAAAGAGACATGCTGTTAAAGCTTTTCATCTTGCACTCATTAGGAAAGCCACAAGAATGCCAGATTTCAAAGGGAGCAACAATTTATTTCGTGGTTGGGCAGCATTGCTGAACAATCCTGCGTATGCTAAGAATAACACTAACAGTCAATATAAGATTAGCAGTCAGGCTCATAAGGTAGCTAACTTACACTGCTAAAAGCTACATATATTCATAGGCAAGAACCTGTCCTCTGCAGGCAAAAGGAACATGTCCAGATGTTGTACCAATTAAACAAATGTGTGGGGGACAACTGTTCGCTGGTGCATTCTCCATGGCACTGCCTTGACCAATCAGAGCAAATTGCTAATCAATAAGCACCTTATTTCTCATGTAGCATAAATTGTTTCTCCCTTTGAAATTTGACATTCTTGCAATTGTCCTGATGACAAAAAGGCAAAATGCTTCTGCAGAATGTCTCTTTTTTGACAGCATGTCAAGCTATGTACTACCAAATAGCTATTGGTATGAAATTGCTGGATTGTGATGTAAATTAAACAAATTAATCTCACTGCTACCAGTTAGGGTTGCTGTCTCAAATTGCAATGACACAGTCAAAGTTGTGATTTGTGGTCAATCTTGGGAAAGACAGGTAAGATTCTAGGTCAAGCAGTGGAACATCCATTCCATGGAACAGCTTAAATAAAAGCTGAGATTGTTCATCAATTTAAACATGAAGAGAATGCAAATGACTTCTCATATATTTATTTTAATATAACAACAATAAGAGTATGATTGAAAGGATAGTCTATTCCCTCCCACCTCTTGCCTCTCCCTTCCCCATGCACCAACACTTGTGTCTGCCCCTAGGGTCCAGGGGCTTGGGAGTTGAATTGCTGATACTTCTCCAAGGGACCTAGGGAGAAGTTACACTGTGATTACTGGCAGCTGAAAGGTCATCCTGAGCAGCTGCAGAGTCATCCTCAGCAGCTGCAGAGTCATCCTCAGCAGCTGCAGAGTCATCCTTAGCAGCCAGAGGCTCATCCTCAGCAGCCAGAGGCTCATCCTCAGCAGCCAGAGGCTCATCCTCAGCAGCCGGCTGCTGCAAGACCAGTTTTGGCTGGTTGGCAGCAATCTGACAAAGATTATCCACATTGTGCTTCATTTTCTTATTGAGGAGCTTAACTCCAATGGCTCATGGACCCAGTAAGTTGCAGAAACCTGAAAGGATGATAACTGATTCAACTGATGCACATCAGATCTGGCTGGACCACTTAAAAGACTATCAAGTTTTCTCTCAACTCCAGAAACTGCTCACTGTCATGTTGTTATAATGATACAAACAGCCCAATCACTCCTGAGGGATTTTGTAAACACATTGTGGGTTCATTTATTTAAACTAGGCACTTAGAAACATTTATGCATAGATAGGAAGCTTGAAGGTATCAGCAGCAGATCTGTGTGCGCTGTGTTCTGCTCATAGCCAAAGTGAAATTGAGACTGGATCACAAGACACACTTCCCTTCTAATAATGTCATGCTGCAATCCCTTAAAGGCATATTACAACATCCCCCTTTCTTTTTAAAGACACTTTCCCTCCTTTCCAAAGAAGTATAACTATTTACAATAGACGTTCCTGTTTAGTTACCATTACATAGGTATACAGAACTGATGAATCTGTAAGTCTCTAAAGCATCGAGGTAATCAGCTGGTACACCCAAATCTTGTAATGGTAACCTTGTCTAGAGATTTCTTTAATTGCTTACGGTGATATGTGGGATTGTCATTCTTGGATGTTGTTCCTGGTTGCATTTGGAAACTTGTCCTAGATGAAATAGGACTGTGTGGTGGCTGAGGAACTGGAATGGATCTGATTTGTCCTCAGTTATGTCTCACTGTTGCCCCTGTGTGTAATGACTTCATATGACTTTGGTTCTGAATAAATCCCTGTCACCTCAGCTGGTTGCCATGTACCTTCTGTGGGATCCTGGATACAAACTTGTTGTCCCAACTGCAAACTTGGCAATTCTGTGCCCGCATTTTCTTGTGCACATTGGTCACCTTCTCTTGCAGTTTTAGAAGTTGCACTTTAGTTTCTGAGTGAGTAGAATGAGTAAGAGTAGGTAAATTGGTCAGCACTGGTCTGCCAAACATGAGCTCTGCCAATAATGGGATAGCTGCACTTAAAGGTGTCGCTCTCAGCTCTAGCATTGCAATGTGTAGATTTTGCTTGATCTGTCTACATTTGAGAATTAGGAACTTCACCATGTGAATCGTTTGTTCAGCTAGGCCATTAGATCTACACCAATGAGGAGAAGAAGTAGTGTGATCAATATTCTACTTTTCACACATATCCTGAAATGGCTTACCAATAAATTGTGGACTGTGATCCATAATGATACCAAATAAACTGAAAATAGCACTTAGAATGTACATGACAGTTGTGCTTGACATATTGTGCAATTGCTGAATAACGGGGTACTTAGTAAAGTAGTTGACGATGACAATGAAGTCAGTGCCATGGACATGAAAGAGGTCAGGTGTGATTTTGGACCAAGAATGGGTAGGACCTTATGTGGAATCAATGGTGCTTTGTGCTGACTTGGCATATGCTGCTGACATGCCTCAGACCTCTTGACAATGATTTCAAAGTCATTGTTCATACCCAGTCAATAGACGGTCTCTGTTCCGAGTCTTCTTATCCAATCTATGTCAATGTGTGAGTGATGATTTAGTTGAAAAATAACAGGTCACAAAGCTTCCAGTATGATGACCTGCCTGCCTTTAGAAATGATTCCCTGGGAGATACCTAGCTCATCCTGATATGACCTGAATTTGGTAGAAGGACGACTTATTGGGGAGATTGACATATGGGTGTCAACTTACTTGCACACAAACTAATGGGCTCTACCCTCACTCTAGCAGATTGATTCAACTTTGAATCAAGCATTTTATTTTCCCTTGACAGTTCACCGTGGTCACCCAACGATATACAATGCATCTCATTGGAAGGGTCTATCCATGACCCCCTCCTATTTCTCATCTGCATGCTCTTCCTCAGCCACATCATCTGAAAACAGTGTTAGTTTTCACATATATGCTGATGACACCCAGCTCTACCTCACCACCACCTCTCTCAACTCTTCCACTGTTGCTAAATTATCAGACTGTTTATCCGACATAGGGTAGTGGATGAGCAGAAATTGCCTCCAATTAAATATTGGGAAGACTGAAGCCATTGTTCACAGTCCCCACTCCAAACTCAGTTCCCTAGCTACTGACTCCATCCTGTCTCTGGCAACAGTCTGAAATTAAGTTGGTCTATTTGCAGTCACATTGTGTTGCATTTCGAAATGCATTTCTGACATCATGTTTGTGCTGTCATTAGGACCGCCTAATTCTACCATCATAACATTGCTGACTTCACCTCTGTCTCAGCTTATTTGCCGCTGAAACCCTGATTATTACCTCTAGACTTGACCCTCCAACATGCTCCTGGCTAGTCTTTCACATCCTACCATGTGTAAATTTGAGGTCATCCAAAACTCTGTTGCCCATGTCTTAACTCACAGCAAGTCCCATTCCCCTATCATCTCTATGCTCACTAACCTACATTGGTTTCCAGACAATTTTAAAATTTACATCCTTGTTTTCGAATCCATCCATGGCCTCGCCATTCCTGATCTCTGTAATCTCCTCCAGGCCCCACAACCCTCCGAGATATCTGCGTTCCTCTAATTCTGGCCTCTTGTGGATCCCTAATTTTAATCACCCCACCATTCATGGTTGTGCCTTCTGTTGCCAAGGCGCTAGCCTCTGAAATACCCTCCTTACACCTCTCCAGCTCTCTACCTTACTCTCCTCCTTTAAGCACTACTTCAAACCTACCTCTTTGACCATACTTTTAGTCATCTGATCTAATATCTCCTTATGTGGCTCCGTGTCATACTTTGTTTTATAATGCTCTTGTCAAGCATCTTGGGATACTTTATGAAAGGAAAGTGTGGTGATGGTGTTGGTGGTGGATCTACCTCCTCCCTCTGCAGACCTTATATCTTGTTGGCACACTGTGACAGTACTCTAATTATACAGATGCTTACAGCCTTTGAAATGAAAAAGAATAAGATTGAACACCTCTATGTAATGTCTCACCACTCTGCCACTTCCTCCATTGAGAAAATAACTGGTAAAATTAGTTAGAGTCTTGTTAAAGCAAAATCATGGCTCACATTTCCATGCAGCCTTGGTTAATTAACTCCAATAGCACATTCATCACAATTAGTATTACATGATGCAGCCACTCTACAATTGAACCACTCCACTTCAATGATCATGCAATAATTACTGCTGTCCTTGTTCGAAAATATAAATATATCAATAATATTGATTAAACTAAAACAAATCTATTCCAAGAGATTGAACTTGCAAGAAACAGCCTCCTTCCTGTAAATGTGTGATTAGAATTACTCTACCATCCCTCTGTATTCCATTACTCACTGCCACAGCATCAGAGTCAGCAGTTACTTTTATGTGAAGACTTACCCTCTTCCCTGTGATGTAGACCGTGAGATAGAATTTCTGTGGGAGGAAGATCCCCACAGAAATTGTACGTCATATCAATTTCTGGTCAATACCCTGAGAAGCAAATAGTGAGACCCAGAGATTGTAGAAAACCCTTGTGCAGTACACTGTCTACTGGAAGTGTAAATTCTCTTCTCTCTGCAAATCTTCAAGGGAAGAAACAGTTTTATCAATTGAAGATTTAGAGAGAATTTAAATTGTGCATGGGGGGTACATCAGGAGTCCAGCTCAAACCCACAAACTTCTACGTTTAACTCCAGCAAAGGACAGGAGGTGGCCATTCAGCCTGTCATGTGCATGTTGGACCTCTGCAAAAACAACTCAACTAGCTATATTCCCGCACCTTAGTGCTGCAGTTTTTTCCTGCAGTTGCTTATCACTCCTTTTTGAAAGCCTCAATTGACCCTGTCTCCCCCACTATCAGGCAGTGCATTCCAGATCCTAACCACTCGATTCACCGTCTACCCCACACTCTCAGGCAGTGCATTCCAGATCCTAACCACTCGATTGACCTTGCTTTCCCCTTGCTCTCAGGCAGTGCATTCCAGATCCTAACCAATTGCTGTGTAAAACATTTTTCTTAATGTCACTGTTGTTTTTTTTTGCCAAGTACCTTAAAATGATGTTCTCAACCCTTCAGTATATTGAACAGTTTTTCTCCCTATCTAGTCCGTCCATACCTCACATGATTTTGAATATTTCCATTAAATCTCCTCTCAACCTTCTCTTCTCTAAGGAGAACAACCCCAACTTCTCCAATCTATCCACATACCTGAAGTACCTCACCCCTGGAATCATTCTTGTGAATCTTTCCTGCACCTTCTCTAATGCCTTCATGTCCTTCCTAAAGTGTGATGTCCAGAATTGCACACAATACTCCTGAGGTTAAGGCTGAAGCAGTGTTCCATAATTGGAATGGATTTGGAAGGAGGTCGTAACTTCCAATGAGCTTTGGAAAGAGCTGGCCCACAGGACTTAGAAGAAATGAATACACGCTTACCTGGACTTGAAATGTGTGCTGACCTTTCTGCTCATTGGAGCTGCTTGGGGCCTGCATTAAAAGATTCTTCACAGGCCCCAACCAAGTGCAGCTTCAGCGGATTCAAGGAGGCCCCACACCTTTTTTTACAGCACTAGCTGTTGCAAAGCAGGTAAGTTTAAAAAGGCCCAATGAAATTGTCAGGCCATGGAGAAGGTAAGTGGACAGGATTTGGGCAGTGGTGGGGGCGGTCTGAGGTTGTGGGGAAGGGTACCTGGGAGTTGGGGGACTTCCAGGGGGTGGGGAGGGTAGTTCGAAGGTGGGGGAGAGGTCAAGGGTATGGGGGGGTTGGAGGTCAGGATTGGGGTTTCAGGTAGAGGGGGTGGTCGGAGGTCAGGGAGTGGGGTTGGAGAGGTCAGGGAGTAGGGATTGAGGTTCGGGGGTGGCACGGGAGGGTTGGGAGAGTTGGGGGGGGTATGAAAGTCCCTCTGGGGGGGGTTCGGGGGTGTGGGGGGTGGGGGGAGTCTCGAGGTTGGGGGGCGGGAGTCCCACGGGGTCACTTTGGTTCTTTACAATAGTTACCCGGAAGTTAGGCACCTTTCAATCCACAACAGCCAGGATCTCCAGGATGGCTATGGTGTACTGTACTCTGTATAACATTGCGCAACAGCAATGGTTGGATCCGTGGGAAGAACAAAGCGCACCAGATCCTTTCTGGACAATTATAAGCAGGAGGGAGAGGAGAAGGGTGAAAAGAGCAATGGCTCAGCAACTGTTCAAAATACCACCCAAGTTGCCAGAGACGCCCTTATAACACAAGATTCATTAGGTTGCACCAGTGGCTTATTGCCACCACCATAGCAGCAGCTAATCTTTCCGACTCTTTCATAGCCCAGTCCCATTTCTCTGCCTGCACCCTGCAGATTAGTGCAACCCGATAAGACCACACTAAGATATCAACCATCCTATTGAAGATGACAGCCAACCAGTTTCTGCACAGTGATGGCGAAGCTGTGCATGGGTTCTTTTGATTGCTGGGATTGATGTTCCATGGAGTTGGCCACTCTATTCCTACAATAGGATGTCCTTACAATGCTCGGTGACATCGACACATTCATGTTTAAGATGGATTTCTCCTTTCTCTCTGCAACCACTGTCAGGTTTGGAAGACCTGACAGTACATGGCACATTCTCTGCTACTCAATTATTCTTTACTGATGGCCCCCCACTCCAGCACCTGGCAAGCTGAGCAGAGCTTGGAGAGGCTACACCTTCTGACAGGGACTCTCCACAACATTCTTTCCACCATCATCTGCTCATGCTCACTTTTGAAGTGTGAGTCACGATTTGAAAACCCAACCATTTGTCTAACTGGTCCCACCAAAGTTTGAGTTTCTAAGTTGGTGCATGATCTGCATGAGTCCAATGATGGTGCACCCTCAGAATGAATCTGAGTTCCAGCAACCCCTGTTGCAGGTGTGAAGGTCCAGGCAGAGGGGAAGGTATGAATATAAAAACAAAAAATAAAAACAAAAAAACTGCGGATGCTGGAAATCCAAAACAAAAACAGAATTACCTGGAAAAACTCAGCAAGTCTGGCAGCATCGGTGGAGAAGAAAAGAATTCACGTTTCGAGTCCTCATGACCCTTCAACAGAACAGTTCTATCGAAGGGTCATGAGGACTCGAAACGTCAACTCTTTTCTTCTCCACCGATGCTGCCAGACCTGCTGAGTTTTTCCAGGTAATTCTGTTTTTGTTTTGGGAAGGTATGAATGTTCATTGGCAAAGTAATAATGTTGTATGTTATAAATGATCATTTTTCATTCACCAGTGAAAACAAGACAACATGACTGAGCATTTAATGATAAGTGACTATAATATTTAACTGTGTCACCAGGCATCCGGTAGGCTCCAGTTTCTCCATTTGTAATGGTTAGAGATGATGAGATGCCATTGATCTGTTGAGATGCATCTCTCAATCTCTCCTCTCTCCTACTGTAATACAATGGCATGGTTTCACCGGATAAATGAAGTGTGACTTTGTGGAAAGCATAAAATGTCATAAGGATGAGTGTGAGTGGTGAATGGATAGAAGGGAATGTGAGGAAGTGCTTAAAAAGAGAATGTTGGCTGGGTGTGCAAGTTAAGTGGTTGCAGGGAGTGATGTGTTGGAGTAGGCAGACTGATGCATACAGTTGGTGAGTGTGCAAATGTACTCACTCTTCCTGACCTGTTTATGTCATAGCATGTTTCCTGCTAATTCAGGAGCATGACATGATGTTCCTACCCCCTCAGCCAAGTCCTGCTGTGCCATCTTGGTGTCAGTGGCAGATGTCTTCATCTTAGTAGCAAAATACTAATGAGTTAAGAACCATTAACTGCCACGCTGACCTTTATTCTGGATTTCATGCATGTTATCGGATCCTCGGCCCCCTTTTACACTCTAGCCAATCAAAGGGCCTGTCTTCTTCTCAAATAACACAAACAGTTGTCAATCAAAGTCAGAATCTGTTACATCCTGTGGATCTTTGTCACCAGTTTGTCAGATCCTGTGCATCCTTGTCGCCAGTTTGTTGGATCTTGTAGATCGTCATCACCAGTTTGTTGTGAGAAGTGGCCGAGTTGGTACTATTGATAGAGTTGATCAGCAGACACTTCTTTGTAAATAAACTAGAAGTTTCCACCTCAGGTACTCAGGAGCAACTAAACATGTGCTTTCACTTCAAACTCTATCTCTACATTACTAACTACTGAGCTAGCCCACATTACTCTCCTATTGGATGCTAAGATCATGTGATCTTCCTTAATAGCAGTCTTCTTAAAGGTATATTACACATCAGATAACACCATAATTATCCTTTTCTCAGATATACATTTTATATTTACAATTACAATTTTTTCAAGATAGCAAAATATTTACACCGATAAGTAATTTACAAATTCAGTTTTTCTGGGGGTTTGCTTATGTGTGTAGAGCGTCTCAGCTCTACAACTTCAGATGCCTTGTCAGGAACCTTCATTTTCGGAGTTGCCTGAACATCAGGTGCTTCAGTAGGCTCCTGCAGACCTGTATCCTCCACTCTTGCAGGAACATCAAATATGCCTGTACTGGGTTGAATTCTCTCAACAAGAAATGCTGACCTGGTCATGAACACTGGTGGATTCAATTCTTGGTGAATTGTTTCTCTTTTCCTTAGATGATCCACATGTGTTCATATGACTCAGCCTTCCACCTCCACGTGGTAAGATAGAGGTCCAATCGCTGCATTTATTTCACCTGGTAACTACCAGGAACCAAAGTTCTTTACGTAAATCGTCTCTCTCACGGTAAAGTTCCTCTCACGACTATGCCTTTACACCTTTCCCTCTAAATTTGGCAGTGTTACGCTCATTGCCATCCTGAGATGGCGTTTCAACAATAATTCCACAGGTGCTTCACCTGTTGTTGTGAGAGGTGGTCCTATAATGAAAAAGAAAGTGTGATAGCTTGGTTCCTAAGGAATGTCCAGTAAACTTCTTCATGCCTGCCTTGAATGTTTGAAACATCCTCTCAGCCAGTCCATTTGAGGAAGGATGGAATGCTGAAGGTTTTACATGAGTGATACCGTTGAGGCTGATAAACTGCTGAAAATCAGCACTCATAAATGTCGTGCCATTATCAGAAAAGATTACTTCTGGTAGTCCGTTAATGGCAAAACTTTGATGTAACTTCTCAGTTGTAGCAGAATACATTGGTGACTTCACCTCAGTTGAAAGGTCAGTCACAAGGGGGCATAAGTTCAACGTGAGGGGCAGGAGGTTTAGGAGGGATGTGAGGAAAAACTTTTTTACCCAGAGGGTGATGATGGCCTGGAATGCACTGCCTGGGAAGGTGGTGGAGGCGGGTTGCCTCACATCCTTTAAAAAGTACCTGGATGAGCACTTGGCATGTCATAACATTCAAGGCTGTGGGCCAAGTGCTGGTAAATGGGATTAGGTAGGTAGGTCAGGTGTTTCTCACATGTCAGTGCAGACTCGATGGGCCGAAGGGCCTCTTCTGCACTATGTGATCCTGTGATTCTGTAATATGTCCATTCATTTTGATTGGACATCAACAATTGTTCCCATGAAAAGTCCCACAAAGTCAATATGTAATCACACTCATGGCCTTCCTGGCCACATCCAAGGGTACAATGGAGCTGTTGAAGGTAACTTTTGCAGTTGCTGACATTGCTTAATTCTTCACTAAACTCTCTATTTCACCATCCATTCCAGACCACCATAGGTAGCTGCATGTTATGGTCTTCATTCAGGATATTCCTGGATGTGAGCTGTGTCGTTCAATTAACAGTGGCTCTCTTCCCTTTGGAGAACTATCACACATGCTCCCCACAATAAGTTATCATCCTGGCTGGTTATTTCATGTCTTCTGTTGAAGTACGGTTTCATTTTGTCATACAGGCTCTTGTGACCAACCATGAAGTACTTGTTCTCATACTTGAGTTAGGACTGAGTCCCAACTTGTGCAGTCTCTGATCTGTTGAGTGCATACCAGCGAGGAATCTAAGAAATTTAACAATAAACCAAGTTCCTGTAGAGCTGGGACTCCCTCATCATTTTCTTGTAAAGGCAAACGACTAAGGGCATCAGCATTTGCGAAATGTTTGCCAGGTCTATGCATGAAAGCGTATTTGTATGTTGCCGGAATTAAGGCCCATTGTTGAATTCTTGCCAAGTCTATGGGTGGTATAGCCTTGTCCTCACTGAACAATTATAGCAATGGCTTGTAGTCTGAAATGATTGTAAAATCGCAGCCGTGTACCTACTGGTGGAATTTCTTGGCACCAAAGATGGTGGACAGGCCTTCTTTTTCTATCTGCGAGTATCCCTTTTCCGCTGTGGTGAGCATTTCTGATATGTTTCCTATAGATTGTCCCGTGCCATCGTCCATCTGATGGGAGAGCACTGCTCCCACTCCGTAGGTGGATGCATCACATGTCAACACCAATTCTTTTCTCTGGTCATTATGTACCAATAGGTTGGATGAGTGCAACAATTGTTTAACCTTTATCAAAGCTTATTTCTGGGGCGCCTCCCAAGACCAACGTTGGTTCTTTTTGTGTAGAGAATGCAGAGGGGCCAGCACTGTAGACAAATTGGGTAAGAACCGCACATTGATCATTCCTAAGAAAGATTTGAGCTCTGAGGCATTGTTTGGCAGGTGCCTCTCTTATGGCTCTCACTTTTTCCTCAACCAGGTGGAGGCCCTGTAAATCTACCTGGTGACACAAATAGATCACCTCCCTCGCTTGGAATGTGCACCTTTCTTTTTTTAAATGCACTCCAGCTTGCAAGAAATGTTTTAAGATTTCTAACTTTGCCAAATGCTCTTTTTCAGTGAATCCTGTCACCAATACATTGTCAAAATAGACTACAACCTAGCGCAGTCCCTGCAATAAACTTTCCAATGTCCTCTGGAAGATGGCACAAGCTGAGGAGACGCTGAAAGGCAATCAAGTATACTGATACAACCCTTTGTGGGTATTAATTGTGAAAAATTCCTGGGAGACATTATCTAACTTTAATTGTTGATAACCATGACTCATATCAAGCTTTGTGTAGGTGGTTCCACCTGCCAGCTTGGCCTACAGGTCTTTGATTTTTGGTATGGGGTGTCTATCTAGCTTAGCTACTTTATTAACCATCAATTTGTAGTCTCCACAAATTCGGACACTTTGGTCGGGTTTATGGGCGGGGACTATGAGCGCTGCCCATTCTGAGAACTGCACAGGTTATAAAATGCCCTGTTTCTTTAATCTGTCCAGTTCAGTGTCAACCTTTTCTCACAGTGCGTAAGGTACTGGTCTCACCTTCATGAATTTGGGGATTGCCTCTGGATCCACATAAATGTTTGCCTGCAGCCCCTAGATCCTTGAAGACTGTGGCATACTTTTGTAGTAGCTCCGGAACCTCATTTGCTCTCAACTGGAAATTTTCAGCCCATTCTAATTTAACATCCTTTAACCAGTTTCGTCCCACGAGGCTTGACCCCTCACGTGCCATTACCAACGAGGGTGGTTTTACCAGTTGGCTTCCATAATGGTCAGTTACTCTACTTATGCCTTTCACTTGGATGTCTTCACCCATGTATGTTTTTAAACTGGGCAATTGTCTCTCTAAATTTAACTGATGTTCACCATTATTCAGATATCTGAAGGTATGTTCCCCAAAATACAGTAGTGGAAGCTCCAATTCCATTCTATCAGGTCTACCATTTACTTATTTACTTTCACTGTTACATATATTGGTTCTGTCTTTCCAACCTTTGAATTAAACAACAAATAAATATCTGAATTTGATGCTTCAGGTTCTTCTTCATTGTAGATCTCACTGGGTTTTTTCTTTTGTTTAAAAGTCTGCTTGACTCTTTCCTTGCACTATCTCATTATGTGTCCATTTCTATGACAATAAAAATATTCTATTTTTTAAAACTACTAATCTTCAAAAGACTACTTGTTTCCACCTCTATTGAAATTACTCCTTATTTTAACTGCTGTCATTTTTTTTTTCATTTTCCTGCTTCTTGGCAGAGTCTTGCAGTTGCGCACCCTTTTTGGCTGGGGCTTCCCACCTGATGTGGAGGATGATGCCATTTTGTGTGCCCTGTATGGCTTTTGAATCTCTTGTTGCGCTTCCCTTGGCCAGTGCCACCTTTAGAGTCTTATTGGAATCCAAATTTGCTTCAGATAATAATCTCTTCTAAATTGTGTCATCATTCACACAGCATACTAAACAATTTCTAAGCATGTCATTTAGGGATGTACCAAACTCACAATGTTCCGTTAACTGCTTCAAACTTGCCACATAGCATGCAACTGCCTCCCCTGGCACTTTATTTCTCGAGTTAGACTTGAGCCTTTGCATCATGACTGAGGGCTTTAGTTGATAGTGATCCTTTACGAGGTCCACCAATTCATCAAAATTTTTTGACTCTGGGGCACTGGAAATCAAACTTCAAATCAAGCTGTAGGTCTTATTCACACATGTACTTAAGAGGATTGCCCACCTCTTCTCTTCCTCTGTAATCTCTTACACATGGAAAAAGAATGTGAGACGTTCAATGTGATGAGACCAATCATCCGTTGCTGGATTGAAGGGGTCAATTCTTCCAAATTGCGGTATTCTGAGAG
Organism: Carcharodon carcharias; assembly: GCF_017639515.1. Classification (NCBI taxonomy): domain Eukaryota; kingdom Metazoa; phylum Chordata; class Chondrichthyes; order Lamniformes; family Lamnidae; genus Carcharodon; species Carcharodon carcharias. The sequence continues at coordinate 83,401,083 of NC_054481.1, forward strand.
GGAAGCTGGTGGAGGGATCAATAACCAGGGGGCATAGATTTAAGATAAGGGGCAGGAGGTTTAGAGGGGATGTGAGGAAGAATTTTTTCACCCAGAGTGTGGTGGGAATTTGGAACTCTCTGCCTGAAAGGGTGGTAGAGGCAGAAACCCTCATAACATTTAATTTGGATGTGCACTTGCGATGCCATGACATACAAGGCTATGGGCCTGGTGCTGGAAAATGGGATTAGAATAGTTAGGTTTGACCGGCGCAGACTTTTTCGGTGCTGCAGACCTCTATGACTCTATCATGTGAACTTCCTTAATAGCATTCTTCTTAAAAGTTATATTACACATCATAATTACCACAGAATCACAGACAGGAATCTATTTTCTGATCATGTTTTAGTTTAACAGGTAATATGATCGGCGCAGGCTTGGAGGGCCGAAGGGCCTGTTCCTGTGCTGCACTTTTCTTTGAAAAAAAATATTCTGACTGCTCGTGTAGTCATTTGGAAGATCTGAAATGAATAACACCTTAAGCAGCAAGATGTGTCAAAGTACACCTGGATTATCTTTGATAATGAGTTGTTTTGGATTGCAAATAATGCACCCAACCTGTGTGGGTTGATTAACAAATTAACACTTCAGTATGAGGGGCGAACTGACAATCAGAGGAATTCTTTCCCAGACAATATGGTTATTTTAACACAACTTACCTAGAAAGTAAAATTTGGTGGGGTATACATCAGGTGGCTGATCTGACCCCATCATTATCCTATGCTTGGGTTAGGTTAAGATTATAAACAAAAACAGAAATACTTGGAAAAACTCAGCAGGTCTGGCAGCATTGGCAGAGAAGAGCACAGTTGACATTTCAAGTCCTCATGACCCTTCAACAGAACTAAGTAAAAATAGGAGAGGGGTGAAATATAATCTGTTTTAAGGTAGGCAGTGGCGGTGGGGTGGGGGGTGGGGGGGGGGAAGAGAAGTGTGGGGGGGGGTGGTTGTAGGGACAAGCAAGCAGTGATAGGAGCAGATAATCAAAAGAAGTCACAGACAAAAGAACAAAGAGATGTTGAAGGTGGTGATATTAGCTAAAAGAATGTGCTAATTAAGAATGGATGGCAGGACACACAAGGTACAGATAACTCTAGTGGGGGTGGAGTGAAGTAAGACTAAAAGGGCATAAGAGGTATAGATTTAAAAATAATGGAAATAGATGGGAAAATAAAAATCTATATAAACTATTGGAAAAAACAAAAGGGAGGGGGAAGAAACGGAAAGGGGGTGGGGATGGAGGAGGGAGATCAGGATCTAAAGTTGTTGAACTCAATATTCAGTCCGGAGGGCTGTAAAGTGCCTAGTCGGAAGATGAGGTGCTGTTCCTCCAGTTTGCGTTGAGCTTCACTGGAACAATGCAGCAAGCCAAGGACAGACATGTGGGCAAGAGAGCAGGGTGGAGTGTTAAAATGGCAAGCAACAGGGAGGTCTGGGTCATTCTTGTGGACAGACCGAAGGCGGTCGCCCAGTCTGCATTTGGTCTCTCCAATGTAGAGGAGACCGCATTGGGAGCAACGAATGCAGTAGACTAAGTTGGGGGAAATGTAAGTGAAATGCTGCTTCACTTGAAAGGAGTGTTTGGGCCCTTGGTTATTCCTGATGTAAGATTGGCATGGCTTTGCATGTTAACCATTTATGGTGCTGCTTCTAGCCACACAATATATGAATGTAAAAACCCAACACAGGGAAAGGGTGTTTTGTCAAAATCTCAGAGGTGAAATTAATAACCACCAATCAAGGCTATTTAAATCAGTGGAGTTGAATCATCAGGTCAAAAAGAAGATTTAGACTTAAAGTCAAATGTGATCTTTGAGGAAAAGATTGCCAATTAAGTGAGAGAGCCAGAGTTTTGGCTCCTTGAAAGATGACACGTTCAGGGACTGTTCCATATTCGGAGACAGAACAGGTGAGTTCTCAGGTCAGTTAAACCAAACAACTCTTACCATTTCTCAAATAGTTTTTACTGAGCAATGGTCACAGAGATTGTAGTGGAAATCATGGTTTTAGAGAGGACAGACTAGGTTATTATACTGCGTTTAGTTTAATATTAGGCATGGACAATCTTCAAATCCGTAACTCTGGATCAAATTAGTAAGCATTTGAGATACATGAACAACCTAGAGAATTTGATGAAATGGGTGACTAGATTGATACAAAAATGCAGTAGATGTATTATGATTTTGAGAAGGATTTTGGACAAGGTCTCTCAGATATACAAGGAAATGTAGCAGCATTGAAAAGAAGATTGTTTCAATGGATAGGTAATGACAATTTGGACTTAAAGGTGTTACTTTGTTTGGAGAAAGGTTAAAGGGTGTATCCCTGACATCAAAGCTGAGTCAACCTTTGCTTTTAACGTGTATCTTTTATTTGGACTTGGGCAAAGGAAGCATGGTATAAAAATTTCCTGATGGCATGAAAGTAGGGTGTTGAGGAGAGGGCTATGGTACTTTAAGAAAACAAACAATTAGTGCAACTGATGCAGAAAAGTGAGAGGTAAGGCATTTTGGAAGAAAAAATATAAATGAAAGTCTGCTGGATGAAAAGATGTTAAAGGAGAAACAGGGAGACCTAGATTTTTCAATCAGAAAATCTTAGTGGTGACTATGCAGATCAATACATCCATTGGAAAGGATAATAGAATTTTGTGTTTGCTAAATAAGGATATGGAGTACGAAAGTAAAGAGGAAACTATGGGTTTGTACTAGGCAATGTTGATTCACAATTAGAATATTTCTCTTGTGCTGGGGACTTCTCTCATTTTAATTGTCACTAAAGTTGATACATTAGAAATTTGGAAATTAATATCCATCCATTAACATCAGGAACAGTATCAGTAAGAAGCTAAACCAGACCCAGTATTCACCTTTGAACTAAAAAGTTCTGACTTCCAACAACCCTTAGTCAAATCCAATCATAATTTCCAACCTTTACTTTTTTTATGAGTCATTTTCCTTCCACTATAACTAATTATTAACAATTCATGACCCTCCAAAATTCATTTATTAATCACTTTACAAAATAATTCACACTATCAATGAGATTTTGGGCTGTTGAACTTAGCCACAGAAGAATGATTGTTCAGAGACTGAAAGGGATACCAAGCAGTACAATACTCAGTGTTGGCCAAGGCATCTTCTGAATTGAGGTTCAGGTTTTCTCGTGCATTTAGAGGCAGCTTTATTCACATAAGTTTGAGTTATTGCCTTGAATGAATCCCTATACTCACAACCTGGATGCTGTTCCTCATTTTTATTAATCTGGTATATTTTTATCCTGGAACAGTCCTCCCTAAATATTATCCCCTCATGATTAGCCAGTGTTTTTGGCTAGAATATTAAATATTATATCAATCTACTACAGTTCTCATATCTACTCCCTTAAGGCACACCAACCTCTTTAATCCCAGTTTAATTATCAAAACGATTCTTCTATTTATTAGCTCTGGGTGTTTGACTTCCTGTGAACATTTCTGCAGGTCACTTCTTCATACAATTAATTGTAACTGTGACCTTAGTTTTAACTACAGCTACACTAATGGTAACATTATTATTCTCTATTCTTTTTCTTTTGGCTGTCTTTGAAGTTGATGTGGCAATAATTCAAATCATGTCTTCATCCTTTATGTATGGGGCAAGGTTTAATGTCCCTGCAGACACATGTGCATTACCTAGGTGATCCAAGCCTGAGATCCTTAACAGAAGCTGTTGCTGAATTATTAATGAAAAGCTATCTGATTTTACTTTCACTTGCTTTCCCTTATATCTATTGAATTAATCCTTCTATTCCGAACCATAAACCAGTGATGATGCCATATAATTTGCAATTAAACATTTCAATGTCACTACAGCCCACCAGTATGAGAGTATGATAACCTAATGGGATGCTAGTTGTCAGGTAACCAGACCAGTTTGAGAATTTGAGATCAGTTTAAAAAGATAAATCTTGAATTAAATAAGCTGTTATCAGTCAAAAGTGACCATGAAGCTGCCAGATCATCATAAAAACCTAGTCTGGGTCTAGATGTGACTACAATTCCACATAAACATGGTTGATTGCCCTTGAGGTAACCTAGCAAGCCAATGAGTTGCTTCACAATCTCCTTGGGACAACAAGGGATGGGCAAGAAATGTTGACCTCACTAATAACACCCACATCACAAGAATAAGTTTCAGAAGTACATATTTATTATTGGAAAATTCCTACTTTATTGGAATATTTGCCCTTTCTTTCACAAGTCTAGCTCTTCTTTCAAGTCACGTATCTGCTAAACCCATGGATGCTCAACATTATTAATCACAGACCACCTTTGAAATTTTTCCCAACAGGTTTCCTGTCCGACAGGCAGCCTGGTTGATGGACCAGTTAGAAAACAACTTGGGAGTGTAAGTATAATAAGATGGATTGAAGGGGTGGCAAGTTGTTGGCTAATCAAGTAGAGGTTAGCTTGTGGTACTGGGGAAGCACTCTTGCTGCTCCTGGACCACAAGTAGCTCTGTAAAGACACCTTCCTCATGGATCCAACCTTCCTTGCTTCCTTATATCTGCTGGATGTCCTGAGACCTCAAGGTGTTAAAAATAAACAGTTAAAATTGAGGTATGCAGTCTCCTTAAAGGGTTTCAGTGCTTAGCCTGACTCCTGAGAGTGGATTGGTTACCCACCTCATGACCTGCCAGTGTTTAAGTTGGAGCAGGTTTAGAGTTTGAACTCAGGTTTAGGAATTCACCCATCCTTAGCATACCCATAGATTCAGGATCCTGACTGTCTCCAAAATCTTCCCTGTGCTGAACATATTCAATCAAATAGTTATATTATTCTTCATTAGATGGATAACTCTAAAATTGCTGCTTGCTGTGCCTTTATTGCAGTGTGAAGCCTAATTTATTTTTAACAAAATTTCAAATTTAGTTGAAATTTTCAAATTATCACTTATTATTGATCCATTTCTACCCTCACCAATAATTTTCGCTTCTGATTTCAAACATTAATAATTTTCACTAGATTGTACTAGCCTATGTAATATTTAAATACCACACTCATTTTCACATGAATTATCATCCAGTGTCAAAACCAAACACCTAAGTCATAGAATAGAAACTTTGAACACAGAGGAGGCCTTTTGGTCCAGTGTACCAGTGCTGGCTCTTATAAGAGATGTAGTGCTTAGCCCCACATTCCTCACTTCTTTGCGACTCTTTACATTCCTCATAAGTACCAGCCAAACTCCCTTTTAAAATCATTTATGGAATCAGCTCCAACCACCTGTCAAATAAAATGTTCCAGATCACAATAACTCCGTGTTAAAATACTTCTCCTCGTCCCTACTCCAGATCTATTGCCAATGATTTTACATTTATGACCTCTGGTTATTGATCCAATTTCTAGATAGAATAATTTTTCTTTATTTCACTCTGTCAGAACCTCTTATCATTCTGAAACCTCTATGAGGTTACCTCAACTTTTTCGAACTTTTCCGACCTCTCCTCATCCCTGGTAACATCCTGGTAAACCTCCTCTGTACCTTTTCATGCCTCTACATCTTTCATCCCTCCCATCTTATTGCCTTTCCTCTCCTGTGTACAGTGCCTACACTGATATTACAGTGTCTTTAGATACCCTGGGAGGAATTTTAACACCTTCATGATATGTTGGAGATGGACAGAGGAATACTAACATTTCAGAAAGCAGAAAACAAACCCAATCTGCCTCAAACATGCCCAAATTCAATTATAATAGAGGTAGGTTTGGGGGAGGGTGATTTAACCTCTTTTTAGGAGTGGGTCAGTGATATACTAAAAAAGCTTATGCCTTCAATTTTACCAGACATTCAGGTTTAATGGTTGCATGCTGGGTTTTCCAGGGCTTTGGAAAGCTGGCAGCTAAAGGGAGGCAGAAGTATCTAGATATATATGATTTTCCAGCACTGCATGTGGGCCAAGAGCAGCAAGAGAGTTTCCCCCAGAACAAACCTTTTCCTCTCCTATGATTGGCCTCTCTCCCCTAATGTTCTGAAATCAGCACCAACCCATCATCTCTCTCGACCACCACCTCCCATCGACTACCCACCCCCCACCCAATAATCTCCACCCCATCTCCTCTCCATCATCTCTCTCAACCACCATCTCCCATCGACTAACCAACCCCCCACAATCTCCACCCCATCTCCCCTCCATCATCTCTCCCAACTACCATCTCCCATCGGCTACCCAACCCTCCACAATCTCCACTCCATCTCCTCTCCATCATCTCTCCTAACTTGTAATCCTACCCCCCCCCCACCCCACATCTCTGATGATCCCCTGAAACTTCTCAACTTGCTGTTACTCCTGCCCTCTCAATCTGATTGGCTGCAGCTGGAAAAATAAATCCTGCTTTTAACTTCAGCAAGATCTCACTGTGTTAGCCACCACTGACCCCAATGCTTCCTCCCTGCATCCACCAATTATCTGCCTCTATGATCTTCTGTTCCACTGCCACCACCCCCGCCCCCCCCACATTATCCACATCTTTGTGTTACCTGCTGCTATGAGCCCTCTCCCCCAACACCTACCTTGTTGCCTTCTCACCTCCCTGTAAATATTGAGCCTCCTGTCTCTATGAGTGAGTTGATACATTTTAATCAGCTGCTTCTTTCATTGTAATAAAAATCTTTCTTCACAGATCTTTCTTTCGACTTTCTGAAGCTGACATGGAACCCTGAATCTCTGGTTGTTTAATTTTACCTTAAGTTTTTCTTAATACTCTGTATTATTGCCCAATGTATTACAGAAAACCCATAATCTGTAGAGATAACATTTATTTTTTATTCTTGTCTTTTGGGGAATTAACCTTCACAACCCCTCACCCGAGATCTCTCCAACTAAAAAAGCCTTGTGTTTACATAGCACCTTTCACATCCTCAAGGTGTCCAAAAACTTTTCACAACCAATTGAACATTTTTGTTGATTAGGCAATATTTTAATGTACAAAACCATTTGTAATTCAGCTTTCATCCTGTTTTACTATGAGGCCAGCCTAGACATTACTAACCTTGATTTATGAAAAAATAGAGCTTTGCCATTAGTCTAAGTGAAAACAATCAGCAAAATAAGCTCTACATTTATTTAATTCAGTGGTTGGAATATATTACAAGAGATTGAAATTGAAATTTAATAAAACTCACCCTCTTGATATTCATATCGGCTTCATATTTGATAAACATTCAATTATCTTTTCAGATACAGTCCTGTACATCACTCTGTCTATTCTTCAATGCACAAAGATTCTATCATTAATCTTATACTCTCCCTTATCACAATATTCATCTTAGTCACAGCCTGTAATATAATGCTGATATATCAGATGAGAAGGGGATGGAGTTGCAATCTCTGCTCCTTAGTTGATGGTTCAGAGATTTCTGATTCTGATGCTGCAGGCTAATATTTGGTCTCACCAGATCTATGGTACTCATTCAAACCAAGGCCCAGATATTTGAGAAGCGGCAATAATTGATGGTGCCGCTTTGCTTGAAAATTCAGCTGACTTGACACGGCTCCACATTTCTTCCAGGACCTTCTGAGGCCAGCTTTCCCAGTTGGAGTTCAGTATCCATCGGGGAACTTTGTTGGTGAGGAGCAGAGTCAGGGGAAGACAGGTGGGTAAATAGGTGGGTACGTGGGTAAGATGGGTAAGTGGGTAGGTGGGTGAGATGGGTAAGTGCGTAAGGTGAGTGAGGTAGGTGGGTTGGAAAGGGTAGGCAGGTCAGATCAGGGATAGTCAGAGAGTTAGGGGTTGGGGGGGTAGTTGGAGGGTGTAATTAAGTTGGGTCAGGGGGTAGTCAGAGGGTCAAGAGGGGAGTTGTGGGGGCGGGGTGGCGGGGGCATTGGTTCTGATTGAGTAATCGAGAATCAGTTTTGTAGCTATCCAGGGAAAACATTTTCTCCCCGTCGGAGGGCGGGGGAAGAGTGTGGGAGCGGGTGAGGGCAGGTGCGCCTCCGATCGGCGTGCGTGATCGGGGGTGTGTCGCCATTTTACGCGGGTGGGCCAATTAAGGCCCGCCCAGCGTGACACCCACCAGAAAGTGCTATGTGCTCCCTGTGCGGACGGGGAGGGGGGGGGGTGCATTCCCTCAGCCAAGAGTGCACTCTCCCTGAGGCTAAGTGCTGCCTCAGGGAGATCGGTTTCAAATTAAAAATTGTTAAACAAATGATAACAAAATTTCCCTGACATGTCCCCTCATGTGACACTGTCACATGAGTTGGGACATGGCCACAACTTTTATTGAAACCTTTAATAAATATTTAAAAACCCCCATGAAACCTCACCCTGCCCGTGGATGAGGTTTCATGCTATATCTTAAGCCCGCCAGGGCTCCCGACCTGCCCACCAACCTTAAGGTTGGTTAGGCAGGTCCTTTAATGATGTTAATTACTTTTTCAAAGGCCTCAATAGGCTGTTGACAGGTCAGTGGGCGCGCAGCTGACTCGGCTGTGCCCCCGCCGAGCTGAAAATGGAAATGACTTGGGGTGATATCGGGAGTTCCACCCGACATCATTCCGCATCATTTTACGCATCGGCGAGCGGGTCCCACCCCTGCTCGCCGACCGGAAGATCCTGCCCCAAGAGTTAGACTAGAATTTTTGCGTCTAACATTTCCTGGGTATCCATACAGGTAAGACCCACGGAACTGTCCAAATTTTCCGATTCTAACTCAGAGTTGGAGATTTATTCAGAGGCTCCCAGGAAGCAGGGGAATTGCTCATCTGAAGTTCAAACTTCCTATGCAATTCCCACTGAGGATACTGCATCAGGACTTCCACAGATCCCGACACACAACTTTGGTCATATGTTTATGTTGATCTGGAGACCGGAACATTTGGCCCCATGTCTGATATAATCATCAACTACCTATTATAACAAAAGATAAAATATCTCCCACCCTGAATATGACATCCCCTCACAGCCACACTGTGCCATGAGCACTCCCTACCCTAACCCCTCAAGCTGCACAGTGATGTCTTCCCTATTGAAATGGTGACAGGAGGTACCAGTATAGAAGGACTGTCATATTCACTTCTTCATTATGTATGTAGTTCTCAACAGCGAGGATGAAGCAAAGATGAAGCAACTGCATCATGGAATACTTTAATATTGAACCAAAGACTCCAAATCCTCTTGTTACGTGTCTATCCAATTCTTTCCAATTTTGTTGTTCCCTGGGAAACCAGGATTAGCTGCTGGTGTTCCTCTTTAACCATCTGACCTGTTTTTACACTTCAGCCTTGCAACTGTGATATAAGACTCTACCTGGGAGTCCCCAGTCTCAGCTTGAGCACAGGTTGTCTCCCCTGTGATGATACAATCTCTCCTAACTCTCACACTCCTTTCCCCATGGCTGATCTTTCTCTTTATCGTATGAGTAATGCTTTTCTCCATGTGGCATTCTTCTGTCTTGTAAGACGATGGCTTGTGACACGCTGGTCAAATCTGCGTGAAACCTGTCTCCCGAGTTGTGTTAACACTCTGCAGCGGAACCGGAGTGTCCTCTCCATGGGCTAAGCCTGGTCAAAATTTATGGAGACCCTGGGGTTCTCAAACATCATGACCTCCCCGGTTGCATCCAAAGAAATGCAAAGCACTACATTTGGCACCAACTCGGTTGCAGAAGTTGCCGGAAAGGTGACATATTTAGACGTCAGTCCAACTTTGGGCTCGACTCCAGACTTTCTGTTTTACTCTCTTAGTCTTCAACTCTCCCGATGCATCCACAAGGCAGTGGAGCTATTCACCCCTAGCTGGGAGTTTGGTTCATGAGTGTCAACTTATGCCCATATACGGGCCTGCACACTATGTCTGGGAGCCAAACCTCCTCCAAATTCCAGTAAAGCTTCGGTCTGGGGCTGGGTTTCACCACCAGGATATACAGCTGAGGACTTGCTGATGAGAGGCTGTGTACTGACAGGGAGAGACCTACACATTTGACTCTCTTTTTCACATTGCTGTTAGCCAGCAGTCTGGGCTGAATATGAGAAGCAAACTAGCACACAAAAGCAGAAAGCATGCTAATTCGCGTCACCCACACAGTGGATGCATCACATCATCACATTGACCTGTTGGACACACTTTGCTCAATTACAACCCCTCCCCTGCTCAATACAGTGGTTGAGAATGGTATTCTTAGCGAACAAGTGTAGACCTACAGTGTTCTCCTGTATAATTTCCGCAAGACTCCTTTAAGCAGTTATCATGTTGTTGCATGTAGTTGACTGGTCCTTCCTATATGGTTGTGTGGTCCATTCAAGGTTGTGGAGTGTAACTAGCTGATTCTGTTGGCTTTTAACGAACCTGTTGGTGTGAGTAGGAAATTGGTTAGGGATGGTCGTTCTCTCCTTAAGGACGAAAATGCTATTCATCAACACTGGAAGGAACATTTTGAACAACTCAACTCTGAATCCATAGTGGAAGCTGATACTCTCCAGGCTAATCCCCAGCATGTGATGGTTGTTAATCTTCTTTAATTTAGAAGAAAAAGTTAATGATTGTGTTACGGTCCCAGTTGATGTTACTGCTGGACAAGTCAGATTTCAGAGTGAAACCTGGCTTGAAAGATCCTAACTTTTTTATTAGAAACCATGGCAGAAAGTTACTGAACAAATTCACAGGAGTCTGCTGGTGAATTTTTGACACAAAGAATAAAACATTAATTAAATAAGGAAAATGAACTATATCACACCAGACAAAAAAGTCAGAAAAAACCCAAAACAAATAGAAGAAAATGATTCAAATATTCACTATTCCCTCATCCCAGCTATATCTTTACAAACACATACAAATTAGGAAAGATAAAGCAATTTACCATATCTAACTCACACTCTAATATTCAGGGTAAGTATGCGTTACATGTGAACCAATTATTGGACTGTGGTCAGATACACTACACTCCAAAATAAATGACAGATGTGACCAAACCAGATTCTATGGATTTCAGAACAACCCATCCAGACGCTTGTCATACCGTGTGCCAACTGGTCTCACTAAAACTCTATTTTAATCATGAGGTCTTCCAATCTCTACATTTGAGGAACTTTCCTTGGAATTCTCTCCAAATGTTGCTCCCATTCGGATGGCTTCAACAAGGTTTCACCTCCAGAGTTTCAATCCCGCCTTCCAGGATTCCTTCCCTCTGGGTCTCCGTGAACACTGAAACTTCACGGGCAAAGTTTTTAGCTTGGCAGGCAGGTGTACATCCGCATGACCCACTGAGTGTAAAATGATACTTGATGATGTCGGGCGAGCATTCTGACGTCATCACGCAGTCACATGATATTTCGTTCGGCAGGTGCATGACAGAGCTGGCAGCATGCCCTCCAACAATTAAAAGGCCTTTTAAGGCCATTAAAGGGTCAATTGAATAGTTTTTTCACTGCCTGTCCAACCTTACGTTTGGCAAGCAGGCAAAAAGGCTAAGTGGCCTTTGCACTTTTTAGGAAACCTCATCCACAGGCGGGTTGATGTTTCCTGAAGCAAATAAAACAAAAATTTTGAAACATAATTAATAACATGTCCCTGCTCATTTGACACAGTCACATGTGGGGACATGTTTCATTATGTTTTTAACGTCTTCATTATTTTTTTCTATAACATTTCATCTCCCTGAGGCAGCTCTGTGCCTCAGGCAGATCATGAATCACGCACTCACACGTATTCATGAAGTCCCCCTATCACCCTGCTCACCCTCCTCCCTCCACCCACTCAGTGCTGAGCACTGCCGCTTCCGTTTCACATTGGACGGGCCTTAACTGGCCCGCCAGCGTGAAATCACCTTCTAGACCCGATTGTGGGCTGCGGTTGGCTTCCCAACATGGCCGAGCCTGCCTGACGTGGGTGAAATTCTGCCCCATCTTTCAAGCACATTTTCAGATCTTCTGCTGGACCAAGCAAAACATCACTGTTCCAAAAGGGTACCTTTACCCTTAGGGCCTGCAACACAGAGTCACCAATCTTTGGCTGTCCTCTTGGATCATCTGAGCCTCTCTCAAGCCCACTTTGCTTCAAATCTGCTTCCCACAGCTTTCTCCTAAACTTGGAGCCTTTTTCTCTGCTCCTGCCATTTATCTTGACTCAATGGGATCTATTTCTTTTCCCTATCTTTGTCCCTGCCTGTGACCCTCTTCTTGGCTTGGGAACTTCTCCCTGTCCCCCACCCCATCTCAAGCTCCCTGGGACAACTTCTCCTGCATGACATGCCACTTCAGGTCATCTGACCTGCTTTTTGCACTGTTTTACTTATTTTCTTCATTTTTCCTTCTACATGTGCATAGTGCTGGTTCCCAGCCTGAAGAAGTGGAAGACACCAACTGCACATTGTCATGAAAAGCCGATTACGGCCATGAATTACTTATAGACATATTGGACTTTTGAAGGAAGACCTGTGTGTTTTTAAAGAAATACAAGCAAGGACACTGAGCAAAAGATGGCTGATAATGTAAAGTGACCACTTTCTGGAAAATTCCTATGTGGATCATGCTGACAGATCTGTCCTGAGAGAACATGGAATGTTGCAACTTAAAAGGTGTTGTGGCCTTCTTCAAGCAGAGACATTTAAAAAGGAGATAGGAAATATGCAAAAGATTGAACTTTAATCTCCTGTGGTTGCGGAGACAAAAGACTAACTACCACATTTCAACAGTCATCTAAAATCTATCTCCTGTTGATTCATATCTCAGAATGTGTAAGCTGGTTGGAGATCAAAGAAAACAGACTCTGGGGGCAAGACATGATTTTTTTCCTTTACAGGGATATACTTGGAAAACCTGGGTTAAAAAGCTAGTGGCAGAGCAGTGCCAGTATGCTAGTGTGCTGGTGTGCTCTATGTGTGACAGCAGGAAGATGACCAAATAGTCCCCCCTGAAGTTTCAGTGAAGTATTTTTTTCTCTCTTTCTCTCGGTCTCTCTCTCTCTCTCTCTGTTGCTGGAGACTCAGCAGAAGCCACAATCAAAAAAGGAAAATTGGACAGCTTCCTCAGCTATCCTACAGAAGCAAGTATCTTCAAACCCACTGCAAAACTGCCAAATTTAGTTCTACCAGAATCACCCAACTTAACAGCCGCAACATTTTGCCGTCTATGCCTCATGGACAAGTCAAAGATTGATTTGTATATCATTTAAAACTTTTATTTGGAATATTAACTTCTCATTTTTGATATGTGTGCATGTATGTTGCAATTATATTATTTTTCTCAGGTTTTTAGTTTTTAATAAACTTACTCTTTCTTTGACTCAAGAAAGCCTGGTTAAATGGGCTCCTACAAAAAAAAACATTTGGATTGGGAAAAGATATCCACGGGAGGGGAAAAGGGATCCTTCTAAATTAACCTTGTTGTGACCAACTGAGGCGTTTGAATAAAGTAGGGGAACCAGCTCATTTGTCCAGGAGTGTAACAAAATTGGGGTCCCTTTGAGGAAATTACCAAATTGGGGGACTTTGCCCTGGGATCAATCATAACAAATTGGGGGCTCAGTGCCGGAATAGTTCCCACAGACAAAACAAAGGAATTAGAGTGGAGAAAGTCAATTCTTCCTTTGAAACCAATTTTTAAAAACTGCAACAAGGCTTTCTTGAGTCTGCCATCCTAAAGTGTAAAAATGTTTATATTTGGTGCCAGTGTTTTTACAGACGGAAGGGATGTTAGTTATAAAAATTTAACAGTTCTGCCCCTCAAACAGTCAAAGGAGCTAATGAGGTGTTTAGGAATAGAGTTCCACCTGAAAGCCAGAAAACAAAATTTTAAAAGGGGTAGCCAACAGTTGGAATTGAGGATGATGATATGGATAGAGTGGTGGTAGAGAGATTATAATTGGAGCAGTGGAGATTAGAATTTCAGAAAAGAGAAAAGGAAAGGGAAAGAGAGAAAGAGGAAAGACAGGAGAGGGCACGGAGAGAAGAGAGAGAATTTTCAGAGAGGGGGAAAGGGAGTTTAAACTAAAACAGCTTGAGCTGAGGGGCAGGAATTCTACTGCGTCCCTTGAAGACACCTTGGCTCACGTGCTCAGGCAATTCAGTTGCTTCGTTTAATCGTTCAGTTTAATGAAGCAGAGTTGGAAGCCTTCTTAATCTCTTTCGAGCGGTTAGCACAACAGTTGAAGTGGTCAGTCCAACACTGATCTCTACTACTGCAGAATAAACTTTCAGGAAAAGCTCATGAGGTTTACTCCCTCTTGCCTGAGGAAAGGGCCATTGACTATGAGGCAGCAAAAAAGGTTTGTACCAGTTAGTGACGGAGGTATACCATCAGAAATTGTGTATCATCAAGAAACAGCCTGACCAGATGTACCTGGAATTTGAAAGGCTAAGCAACTTGTTTTTGACCAGTGGGTGCGAGCACTTAAAACAGAAGCCACTTATGAAAACCTCTATGAAATAATTCTCCTTGAAGAGTTTAAAAACTCCATACCCTTCCCAATAAGGACACATTTAGAGGAACAGAGGGTAACAGGGGCCAGGCAGGCAACCACACTGGCTGATGACCATGAGCTGATCCACAAATTCTCGTCTCAGAAAAGACCATCCCCTAGTCACCCCCAACCAACTGGGAAGGTGGAGAGAGTGATAGAAAATTGAGTACCCATGGGAGAGAAGGAAATGCAGGGGGCCCTCCTCAGGACAGAAAGGGTGGTGCTGGGATAAAAAGTGAGTCCAAGAAGTCTGTGTGTTTTCATTCCTGAAAGGTATGATGCATCCAGGCCTACTGCTGGGGTTTACAGGAAAAGCCAGTGGGATGGATGTATTGGGGCAGAGAATGGGAGTCAGTCAGAGAGCATAGTAGACCAGGCTATGGCTCTGGCTGCAGCTGCAAATCCCTGTAGACGCACTCCTGAGAACACCTATGAGTTTAAACAAATCTGAGAATTGCAAGGGTTTTGTATCTGAAGGAAGGGTGCCACATTACCCCAGCAAGGGACGAGTAAGCCTATAGTGACACTGAGAGATGCAGGGGGCCAGTCAAATTCTAGTGCTGGGAAAAGGTATGACCTTTCCACTAGAGAGTGCAATAAGTGCCAAGGTGCTGGTAAAGAGGAATGAAGGAGGGTACATGCATATCCCCTGATACTGGGTGCATCTGGAGTGCAACCTTGTGTCAGGACCAGTGACCATGGGCGTCACCTCCAGTTTGCCTGTGGATGGGGTCCACCTGCTCCTTGACAATGACCTAGCAGAATCAAAGGTAATAGCATCCCCAGTGGTCAAGGAGACCAAACAGCTGTAGGAGGAAGTGCCTGGCATTTTCCTTGACTGCAGTCTATGGCCAGACAAGCTCCAAAAGAGGAAGCTTAAGTGGCACTTCAGACAGAAGACCCTCTGGTCTGGTTATCTGAAACCTTTTTCGGGAGTCTCGAGGTTCCTAAGGAGGTAATAAATAAATCTTCCTTGGTAACGGCCCAGCAAGCTGACACACAGTTAAAAACATTAGCTCTAACTGCTCACAATGAGGCTGAGGCAGAAGCAGTAGCTGAAAGCTGCTACATTAAAAATTAGGTGCTAATGAGGAAATGGAGGACCCCTCACAGACCTGCAAATGAGGAGTGGACAGTGATCCATCAGGTGGTAGTGCCACTGAGGTACCATGGGGAAATCTTGCGGCTAGCTCACGAAATTCTAATGGCTGAGCATGTCAGTATACACAAAACCCAAGCCCACATCAGCCAACATTTCTACTGGCCGCACTGCCACAGAGATGCAGAACCTGCCACACCTGCCAGGTTGTGAGAAAACCCCAAACCGGAAATAAAACCTGGGTCTATGATTCCCATGCTGGCTTTTAGGGAACCATTCATCAAGGTGTTAGTGGACTGTGTGGGGCCTCTGCCCAAAAGAAAAGGGGGCCACCAGTATATCCTTACCCAATTCCCAGAAGTGGTGAGGGAATTGACCCAATTCTTTACCAGGTATGGTCTGCCACTGAGATCCAGTTAGATCAGGGCTCAAATTTCATGTCCAAAATATTCCAGGAAGTCATGGGTAACCTGGGTGAGACCCAACTGAAGTCTCCAGCATATCACCCGTGGTCCCGGGGCACTAGAACGGTACCACCAGACCCTAAAAACAATGATGAGGGCATACTGCCATAAGTATTCCCATAACTGGGATAATGGACCAGGTTTTCTTCTGTTTGCTACCAGGGACTCACTCAATGAGTCCACCAGTTTTACTCAGTTTTAATTAGTTTATGGGCATCAAGTGCGAGTGCCTCTGAAACTAATCAAGGAGAGATTTTTAGAACAGAAGGTGGAAGTCCGCATGTTAGACTATGTAACAGTGTTCCTGGAGTGACTCATGAGAGTCTGTGATATGGCCCGAGAACACTTGAAAATCTCCCAGACAGCTATGAAGGAACAGGCAGACAAACATGCCAGAGCCCCAACCTTTCAGCCTGGAGACTGTGTTAGTGGCCCTACCAATACCAGG
Source organism: Carcharodon carcharias (assembly GCF_017639515.1). Lineage (NCBI taxonomy): Eukaryota > Metazoa > Chordata > Chondrichthyes > Lamniformes > Lamnidae > Carcharodon > Carcharodon carcharias. The sequence goes on from NC_054481.1 coordinate 83,417,570, forward strand.
TTAACCCTTAAAAACCTGGTTCAGTGGCAAAGAAACTCAGGGAAGTAAACTGCCTAACTGAGACTCTATATAAGGGGGAAAAAGCAAAGGCTGTGTCATGTCAATATGATAAAGCAATATCACAGCCGAGAAGGGGTCAAGCAGGTAATTGTCCCATTGCCACCAACCTGGAGTAGGAGAGTAGCAGTGGGCATGAATTGGAGGGAGATGGGGGTAAGGCCCACATTGAACCCCCTACTACCTGGCTAACCAACACAGCAAACCTAGACTTCTTATTTACCCACCGAAGTGCAGAACAGCGAGCAGACTGACGAGGCTGCTCACTGCATTTAAAGGCTTATGAAGAGACAAGCCAAGCTGCACCACACTAGCTCTACATGAGGTGGATGTGGGAGAAGCCCCCCTCATAATGCAACAACCCTACCGTCCAGACCCAGAAAAGCTGGCCCAGGTTCAGGAGGAGATTAACTACATGCTGGAGCACCAAATAATAGAGCCTAGAAGCAGTAGCTGGAGCTTCCTAGTTGTGCTCCTGCCCAAGCCGGATGGGTCCACAAGGTTCTGCATTGACTACTGAAAAGTTAATGCAGTGACCTGAGCCGACTCCTACCTGATATCCCGGCTGGAAGACTACATAGATAGGGTAGGTAAAGCAACCTGCATTATAAAGATAGATTTACTGAAGGGATACTGGCAGGTTGCCTTGACTGCCCGTATGAAGGAAATTTCCACCCTTATAACTCTGGATGGGTTATACCAGTGTTGATTCATGCCATTTGGACTCCAAATTGCCCCAGCCATCTTTCAAAGGTGATGAACCAGGTAGTGGTGGGCTTATCCAATTGCATAGTGCACCTAGATGACCTCCTGGTGTACAACAACATCTGGGAAATTCAGACCAACTGGAAGCTCTCTTCCAGAAAGTACATCAGCTGACCTAGTGGTCAATCTCGCAAAGACCGAGGTCACTAAGGCTCAGGTGACCTATCTAGGGCATGTAGTGGGTCAAGGACAATTACAGCCCAGGACTACAAAGGTACAAGCAGTAGCACAGTGCTCCACTCCCACAACAAAACAGGAAATCATGAGGTTCTTGGGGATTTGTGGCTTCTACTGCAAGTTTGTCCCAAACCTTTGGTGTAGTAGCCACCTTGCTGATAGATCTACTATATAAAAAAAGCAAAGGTTGTATGGCCTGAGAAATTGTCAGAGATCAAAGAAAACAGACTGTGGGTGCAAGACACGGGCCAGAATTTTCCAGCATCTCACATCGGTGGGATCTTCTGGTCCTACTGATTTAATCAGAGATTTCAATGGCTCACTGGCTCCATGAACAGGTAACCTGCCATGGTGGGGGTGGGGCTGGAAAATTCCAGCCATGGTTTTTTTAGCCTTTACAGGAATACATGGGAAAAATGGGCTAAAATGTTAGTGGCAGAACATTGCTAATGTGCTGGTGTGTGTGAGAGCAAGAAGAAGAATAACTAGGCACCCCTGAAGTCACAGACGATGTCTGTCTGTCTCTGTCTTGCTGGAGGTTCAGCTGACACCACAATCGAAAAGGAAATAGGACAGCATCTATGGTTATCCTGCAGAACCAAGCATCTTCAAAACCCCTGTGAAACTGCCAGAGTCAGCTCTACCAGAATCACCCAACTTAACAGCTACAACATTTTGCCATCTATGCCAGACAAGCCAAAGATTGATTTATATATCTTTTGTAACTTTTATTTGGACTCCCAACTTCTCATTTCTGATCTGTGTATATGTCTGTTGCATTTGTATTATTTTTCTTTGGTTTTAAGTAACTTAATAAGCTTATTTCTTTCTTTGACTCAAGAAAGCCTAGTTAAATTGGCTCCTTCAAAAAAAAAACGTTTGGACTGGGAAAAAGTATCCATGGGGGAAGGGATCCATTCTAAATTAACCTTGTTGTGACCAACTGAGGGGGTTGAATAAAGAAGGTGAGCCAACTCATTCCTCCTCACCCAGGTGCATAACAAAATTGGGGTCCCATTCAGGAAGCTGTCTGAGTTAGAACAACTTTGAGAGAATTCTGAGGCAAGATCTTTGAAGGTGAATATTGGAAACCCTTGTGAGAGAGGCAGGGCTTCAGTGAGATTGGTTGCCTCACAGTATGACTAACTGGGGTGGGTTGTTGAGAAATCCATGGGAATCTGTTTTGGTTGCATTTGGAATTTATTCTGTAATGCGGTGCATTCAACAATAGTTTGCTTGTGAATTCACATGTACCTCATACGTACCCTGAATGTTAGAGTATAAAATTGATATTGTAAAGTGTTTTATCTTTCAGAGCTTGTTTAATGAACTTCACCCTCATTTGTTCCAAACCTGTGGAATATTGTGTCTTTCTTCAGTTAGAGGTGTCTTGAATCTTAAACCTCGTCTACTTCAAACATAATTTTATTGGTCTCAAACGGATCTCACCAACAACTTGGGGCATGGCTAAGCATTGTGACACACTTGATGAACTACAACACTTTCATTATTTCAAACTTATGAGAACTAGGAAACGTCTGCAGACTCTCCACAACACTGAATAAAATTGAAGCCAATGTCAGTTTCCTCATGTATGCTAGTGATAGCCAGCTCTAGCTCACCATTGCCTCTCGAGTCTCTTGCTGCTGCTGGTGGTTTGTCATGCTGATTGTCCAACTTTGAATATTGGATGGGCAGAAAGTTCTTCCAAATATATCAGAAATATCAAGGGTCATCTCATGTCATGTGGGACGATCTAAGGCTGTTCACCATGTGAACTTGCATTTAATGTTGCTGCGAGGCTGTTACCACTCCTGAACACCATGTCCTGTTATCATAATGATACAAAGGCGTTCATTTCTTAAGAACAGGCACAAAGGAAGACAGTTAAGCAGTGCCTAGACTTTAAATTCTCATCCTTGTTTTAAAATCCCCCCCATTGCATCTCCCCTCCCTATCTCTATAATCGACTCTCTCTGAGACATCTGTGATCTAAATTATATGATTCATCCCTCACTGAGAAATAAAATGGGCTGTAAAGATGGAAAAATTAAGAAACTCTTGGCAATATTCAACTTGAATGATTGGAATTTGAAGGTCAAAGTTTAAATCAATTTAAAATGCCTCTCTAATTGGATTACCATATTTGGGTTAGTATGTTATATGTCATTGTACGTCATGACAGATCAAGCTAGATATGCAAAATGTGCACAATTTAATTGAAAACCAATATCTTCTATCTTCTCTTTTCTTTGTCACTTTGTTAAGCTTCACCAAAGAAGTTGGGGGTGTAACATCTTAAGGCTTGATGTTATTTTTCTGCCAATATTATAGCTTTGCATATACTTTATTCTAAGGAGTAATTCCAGTCTAACTCAGCTTGGACAGATATCAGTACATTAAACAGAGACAGACCACAGAATCTATTCAGGAAGAGGCCAAAGTGAACAGTAACAGAATTACCTGGAAAAACTCAGCAGGTCTGGCAGCATCGGCGAAGAAGAAAAAAGTTGACGTTTCAAGTCCTCATGATCCTTCAACATGACCCTTCAGTTCTGTTGAAGGATCATGAGGACTCGAAACGTCAACTTTTTTCTTCTCTGCCGATGCTGCCAGACCTGCTGAGATTTTCCAGGTAATTCTGTTTTTGTTTTGGATTTCCAGCAACCGCAGTTTTTTGTTTATACCAAAGTGAACAATGTTTGTCTTCTCAGACCTCTATCTCATGGTAATAGAGGAGTGGCAGTTTAATCAATGTCCATTAATTGGGGTGTCACACTGGGTAGAGTGGTGACAATTTGAAGATGTGTGAGGTATCTGTGCTACACAATCAGTACTAAAGCTGAATCAGTATCAGTCACTTCAGACCAATCTTTCACGGGGACTTAATGAAGCACTATTTTTGGCCAAAATGATTTTTCAGGTGGTGGGAACATTTTTTTGTAGGGGCAGTGACAGAATGGAAGCAAAGAGTTCTTGTAGCTATAATATCACCACATAGTAAACTATTTCACAAACAATTTTATTAAAATGCTTCAATGCTTCCATACTGTATATCTCTGATAACTCAAAATGCTGCTAAAATTCAATAATGTGTAATGAAATAAACATGAGTACAAATCAATTTAATTTAACTTGTCATGAAACTTTTCCAGGAGCCAAATGGATGTAAAACCCTCATTCCCAATTGTCAGTATAGTACTAATATCCTGAGGCTGTCAGAGGTTAGTTCTATTCATTCTTGGGGCTCCACAGGTTCTCTGTCCCAGTGCTAAACCCATTGCGATCATATCCTTCAGCAGTTTGTTAGTTCAGTCACTGTTTCATTTGCACTAACTCTACGAAACAGACAAGATTAAGAACCTGCAACCACACAGTTTCCTGGTTTCCTTCTATCTACAAGATTTTAAGTATTATGCTGCTTCCCATAACCTGGGTTGAGCTTCCAAAACAATGCAATGCAGAGGGAATGCCGCACTGCCGGAGGGTCAGTGAGTTTATGGTGTGGACGTATTTCAAATGGTTACTGTTTACGGTGCTGTCATTTCACGCAAACTGGCCGCATAAATGGATTGAATTGAAAAATTAAGGAAATTTGCATACTTTAGACTGAGTGTAGTGTAGGGCACAGTGTAAATTAGTAACCCTATTACCAATCTGTTCAATCTCATCTCGTATAGACACTCAGTCGATCATGGGACTGTGCATCGCTTTAGCATCACTGATACATTTGGAAATGAAAATGGGCACAACCTTGGGTTCAGTACACTCTTGGTGAAATTTGATAGATAGCTTACCTGTTCTTAACTTACCTGTAAGTTGAACTATGTTGTTGATATCCTGAATTTGGTTTTTATTGTACCTCTGTCTCAGGTGTACACAGTCATTTGGTAGTACAGTACAGAACTTGAGCATTGCTGAAAAAAAGAGACTTTTTTGTTGAAGCTTTTCATCTTGCACTCATCAGGACAAATTTGCAAGAGTACCAAATGCAAAGTTATTTATGACACATGAAAAGAGTGCTGATTGGCTGGCAAATGGGCTTGCTATATTTAAATCCACAGCTGCATGCAATAATTTCCTCACATCATAATGGGTTCCAACCTGTGCTCAAATTCACCTTTGAAATGGAGCAGTCAAATGCACTCACTTTCCTTGATGTACTAGTTAAGAAATCTGCCAGGGAGTTCTCTACCATGGTTAAGCACAAGCCTGCCTTTACTGGTCAATATACATGTTGGGATTGTTACAGTTCCACACGCTATAAGACTGGCTTTATTGGCAACCTTGTAAATAGGGTGCAAGCCATTTGTTCACCATGCAAGCTTGATGCTGAAATAGGGCACAACGACATCCTGTGGGATAATGCCTACTCTGATCAGATCATTCTGTGCTATATTTCATGCAAATTCATGTATGGGCCCAAGGCCATCACTTTCGGCCCTGAAAAGCACCCAGTGTACCTCAGGTTACTCTGGAAAGGCAAGGTATCACAAAAAATTGAGCAACAGGTTTCACACTGCTATGCAGTAGTGATGTGAGTGGTATTTGTCAGTAACAGGATGCTGCTATTAAGCCAAAAAGGTGTTCTGCCTATCACACAAATGAGTAATGTGGTATATGAATTTCAGTGCAATGTTAGGTATATAGACCATACATCCCAAAGACTGGCGAATTGTATCAAACAGCATGTCTCAGCTGCAATTCTCAACGGGCAGGGTACAGACCATATCCAGCCAGCCCATGCTTGCAAAACTCAAAACAGTGTCCAACATTAGATGTGATTCTGCGATTGGACAACACTTACTAAATAATCCTCAGTGTGCTAACAATTACTCTGACAACCAATATAAGATAGATTGTCAGTCGAGTTAGCAGTGTAGCGTATTTATGATACTAAAAGCTATATATATATATTAATGCACAGGGCCCTATTCTTTACAGATAGAAAGAACACATACACATATTGCGCCTGTTTCAGCTAAACAAAATAAGTGACATCCATTTACTGGTTCATTCCTTAGGGCAACACCTTGACCAGAGTCAAACTGCCTGGTTTAAGTTTCAAACATTGTTTGGCAGTCAACTGTCAGTCACCATCAACTGGTTAATTCTCCATGGCAATGCCTCTACCAATCAGAGTCCACTTGCCAGCCAATCACCACTCTCTTCTGTGGTATAAATTGTTGTCCCTTTGCCTTTGGAATTCTGCAAATTGTCCTGATGAGTGCAAGACAAAAAGCTTTGACAAAGAAACTTGTCCCTTTTTTCAGCGATGGGATTGTAATGAGAGGAAACGAGAAAGTAAGAGGGTGTGAGCTTACACCATCTACAACTTCTAAATCAGAAGAGATTAAGAGATGAGGGACAAGTAGGATGAGAGAAGGAGGATTAAGAATGCAGGGACTCTCATCTTTAATTCCTTCAGCCCACCAGTGGCCACAGCATCTGTGATGCCCTTTCCCATTATTGTCAGCCCCGTCTCCTCCATGCGATTAAAACATGTAGGTGCACTTATCCTCCTCCAGTTCTTTGCTGCTGCCTCTTGTTTTGTGGTAACTTCTCCAAAAAAGATGCAAGTATGTCAGGGAGTGTCCTGTAATGTGTTTGGGCGTTGTGGCTGTCATGGTTGAATAGCAGCCAATGTGAGAGAGTTGAGAGTTGTGTGTGAGATTTACAGTGTGTGAGGGTAAGATAAAGCCATGAATGTTCATGTTTAGTATGGACTGATAGAGATTGTTGCTGGATGAGCAACGGGGATGGAATGAATTGAACAGTGGATGAAGCTAGATGTGCAGCTGGCCAGCATATGTCATTTGAAGATGAACTCACTCATCTTGACAACTTACTTGAGATCTTTAAACTTCATCTGTATTGCATCTATGTTCTTGGAGCAACTTTCCTGGCATTGATCTGGCTATTACTTGTTCCCACTACTTCATGAGCAATGTTTGGAAGGCTTCCTGTCCCCTTGAAGATACAGGACATCTCTCTTCCTTTTTCACCTCTTTCACCAAGCCCTCCAGTGTTGTCTATGCTCCCTGCTGCTGCATGCAGCAGTGAACAATGTGGCTCGTGTTGCATGCACACAGCTATCTAAATCAGCTGGTAACATGAATTTAATGTGCTTCCTGCAACATGATAAATGGGCCCAGGTTAATCTCACAACACAATCCCACACCCATTTTCGGAGGTTAGCCAATTTAATCCTCAAGATATTTTCAAATACAAGAAATTACTTTCAGGTCATTGAATAGGGATTGCACTTTACAATTAGCTTTGGTGATAATGATACTTCGAATAATCCTGCTTCATTATTATTGAAGCTTGTTTCATTAAATTCTTCATCGTTGGAGCTTTACAGGATGCCAGATGAATCATTATTGGTTTAATTGTCAGTTCATAGAAAAGCAGAGCTTTTCCATCTTGGGTTCAAATTGAGGCCACTGATCAATTATAACATTAGATTCTCTCAGCTGTGTCCTTTGAACAGCTCCACATGTGAACTATAAAATTACACTTCCACTTCAGTTGTCTCAAACGTGACTGACCAGGGTTAATGGTGAGAGCTACGCTTCATTACATTACAGCTCACTGTCCAACATATCACAGTCATGGTCATACTGATCATGTAACATACAAATGTGACATGCAAATTTGTCTTGTCTTTTTCCCCTCCCCACAGTGTTTAACATGTTTTACTCTCCTTCCAAATACACCACCCAAATGAAATTCAGAATAAGAAGTGCAGTAGGTTGACACTGGATCAATTTTAGACGCTGAAAATCAAAAAGTATTTGTACATTTTCCCCTCTTGTTTGTCACCAATCTGTCTCCCCTCTCTTCCTTTTCCAAAGGTGTTGACTCCTTGCTGGGTGTTGAACCCTTGAGCACCAATTACTCTTGAACACCTTTTCACGATACCATTTGTGAGCAGTGACAGTGAGTTCGCAAGTCACCCAGCCGAGTATTAAAAGCGAATCAGATCCTGCCTGCATTTGACAACATCACACACAAGCACTCCCAGCAGGGTCATTGGTAATGATCAGCATTTGGCTTCTGACTATTTTTCCCTGTAAAGCAGTAATGCCAATTGTAGTGCCTGCTCACGTGCCATGCAGCTGAAGTCAACTAACTGAGCTGTCTGTGGCAGTAACATTTACTTCTGCAGATCATTTCAAGGAGCCACTGAGGGCCTGTGTATTCGTACTAGAGTGTCCTGCAGATATAAATCCATCCAGCACAGAATAAGGCCATTCAGGCATTTGTACCAGTGATGGCTCTTTGAAAGATCTATCCAATTAGTCCCACAACCCTACTTTTTCTACATAGCCCTGTAAATTTCTCAATTTCTAGTATAAATTCCAGTCTCTTCTGAAAACAATTGAATCTGCTTGCACCACCCTTTTAGGCAATGCATTTCAGAACATAACTCACATATATAAAAACATTTACTAATTTCCTCCTCCCTTTCTGGCCATTTACCTTATTTCATGAGTGGAAACAATTTATTGCGATTTACACACCTCATCGTTTCGAGCAGACCTATTAAATCTCCCATTAGTATTCTTTGCTCTAAGGAGAGCAATCCCAGCTCTGCCCACATGATTGAAGCCTTGTATTCCTGGTGCCTTTCTGACAAATTTCTTGTGAACCTTCATTGGCTTTATTACCAGAATTGAACACGATACTGCAGCTGAGACTGAACCAGTGATTTGTAAAGATTTACAAAAACATCCTTGTTTTGTACTCTGTACCTCTATTTATAAAGCCTAGGGTCCCAAATATACCATTTTTGATAGCCTTCTCAACTTGCCCTGCTACCTTCAAAGATCTGCATGCATACAAGCCCTGTTAAATTGTACCACATAGTTTCTGAATTGTATTAAGTTTCTTTGATCAGTATATCTTGGGCCCAATAAGGGGTAGGGGATGATAATGCTGGAACTAGCTCTGGGGAATGAGCTAGGTCATATATACGAACATACCAACAAACAAATTAGGACAGGAGTAGTCCATTTGGCCCCTTGAATCTGCTCCACCATTTGATAAGATCATGGCTGATCTGATTGTGGCCTCCACTCCACTTTCCTGTTACCCCCAATACCCTTTCACTCCCTTATCAATCAGGAACTATTTAACTCGGCCTTAAAAATATCCAATGACCCTACCTCTGCTGCTTGCTCGGGGAAGAGAATTCCACAGACCACCAAACATCTGAAAGAAAAAATTTTTCTTCATCTCAAACCTTAAATGGGAGACCCCTTATTTTTAAACTGTGTTCCCTTTTTCTAATCTCTCCCACAAGGGGAAAACATCTCAAAAGCCAGTAACTCTTTCGAGTACAAACCCATTTCCATCTGTTTCAGATGAAGTTACATTGTTTCATAGTTTGCCATTGTGAGATTTGAACTCTTGATCTTGGGGTTACAAACCCAGTACCATAACCACTTGGCTATTTAGGCCAAGCCCTCAAATGCCAGTAAGTGGACATTTAGGGAAGAGTGATTATTGTGTCATAAGCTTTAGATTAGCTAAGGAAAAATACAAGTAGAAATCTAGAGTAGAAGTAATTAATTGGAGGAGGGCCAATTCCAGTGGGATGAGAATGGATCTAACCCAGTGAGTGAAAACGGATCTAACCCAGGTAAATTGGAATCAAATAGTGGCAGACAAATCTGTAACGGAAGAATAGGATGCTTATAAAGATGAACAGTTCAGATATAGTTGAAGTCTTACCTTTGAGGGGGAAAGGTACAGCAAACAAAACCACAGCTTCCTGAGTGATGAAGGAGATGGAGACTAAGATTAAGGGTATGGATGCCAGATGTCAGGTTAATAATACAAATAAAAACAAGGCAGAGTACTGAAAGTTCAGAGGGGAAGTGAAGAAAAGAAATCAGAGAGCCAAGGGAGAGTATAAGATGAGACTGACAGCTAAGGTAATAGGAAATCCAAGAGTCTACCATAGACATACACATAGTAAAAAGAGGATTAGGGACCAAAAAGGGGACCTACTGAACAGACAAGCGGCAGATGGAATTTAATACAGAGAAGTATGATGTGGTGCATTTTAGCAGAAGGGATAGGGAGAGGCATTATTGACTAAATAGCACAGTTCTAAAGAGTGTGCAGGGAGAGACCTGGGGATTCATGTGTAATCTTTGAAGGCAGCATGACATATTGAGAGTGTGGCTAGCAAAGAACATGGGAACTTGGACTTCATAAATACATTCATTGAGTGCAACAGAGAAGTAATGCTGAACCTGTATCAAGCTCTGGATAGGCCACAACTAGAGTCCAGTTCTGGTCATCATACTTTCAGAAGGATGGGAAGATCCTTGAGAGGAGATTTACTAGAACGGTTCCGGGGTGGGGAATTTTAGCTACAAGGTTAGATTGGAGAAGCTGGGGTAATTCTTCTTGGAGCAAAGGAGATTGAGGGGAGATTTGACAAAGGTATACAAGGATATAACTGGCTCAGATAAGGTAGACAAAGCTGTTCCTATCAGCCTATCAGTTGATAATACAAGGAATTCAGGTATGATAGTGGGGCTAAAGAGGCAGCTTGACAAATACATGAATAGGATGGGAATAGAGGGATACAGACCCCGGAAGTGCAAAATGTTTTAGTTGACGGGCAATATGATCGGCGCAGGCTTGGGGGGCCGAAGGGCCTGTTCCTGTGCTGTACTTTTCTTTGTTCTTCTTTGAATAGGGCACACAGGATTTAAAGTTTTGGGCAAGAGATACAAGTTTTTCAAAAGGAAATTGGATGCGCACTTGAGGTAAATAAACTTGCAGGGCTAATGATATAGAGAAGGGGAATGGGACTGACTGGATTGCTGCGTAGAGAGTTGGCATGAATCCAATGGATTCCTTCTGTGCTGTCTGTACAGAAAGTCATCAGTGCGGACTCAATGGGTGGGATTATCTGGCCCTGCCAAAAGTCAATGGACTTTTGGCTGGGCTGCCAAACCTCCCGCAGCAGGGCCCCACCAAGATGGGGCCAGAAAATCAGATGTATGACTCTGACTATGAGACAATTGTTGCATCTAAACTGAATCCAGGTTGCTTGCGATCAGAAGCTTCTGTGGTAATCATGGATCAAAGATCCAGATGCATGGAGAAGGCACAAAGACCATTCATGGAGTTTTCTGCACTGCCCTCCTGCCTGTCACACACATCTAAGAAACAGTACACAACATGAAAAAGTGACCCTCAGGTATGGGAGATCTGCTCAGCCCCCACACTCAGTAAGACTCAGTCCAAATACAGTCACCGTCACTTTGTGCCGATTACTAAGTGATGTCTCTGCTGGCTCCCATATTCAATAACAAACACAGGTGGTGAACGCAATCAATCGAAGAGTCAAACCATCTTAGGTCAGAGTGTTGGTTCCAATCTAAATCTACAAAATGCTGCAAAAGACAGCTTGATTTCTGCTCTCCAAAACAACCTCAACAACAAAAAAGTCACTGAGCAAATTCTCCTTTTGTTCTCAATCCTATTATTCAGAATATTCAGTAAACAAAGACTGGTATTTATTCATTGATAGTTTTCCTTTGATAGGAAAACTTTTAGTTAATGTTAAAAAAGATTGTAGATGTCATCATCACTGAGCTCTTTTTGTTATTAACGGTTTGTGTGAAAAGCAAGCTGAATAGGTATTCACAATTATGAAGGGTTTTGGTAGAGTAAATGAAGAGAAACTGTTTCCTCTGCCTGCAGTTTCAGTAAACAGAGGTCACAGATTTAAGATAATTGATAAAAGAGTCAGGGGGAAGAGGAGGAGAATTTTGTTTGAGCATTGAGTGGTCCTGATCTGGAATGCACTGCCTGAAAGGACTGAAATATTAACTTTCAAAAAGAATTTGAAAGGAAACATACTGTATAAGAGGAAATTTGCATAGCTGTGGAGAAAGAGCAAGGGAGTGGGACTAATTGACAGCTCTTTGAAAGAACCAGCACAGGTGAATGGCCTCCTTCTGAGTGATATGATTCTATGATCCTGTGGCTATATGTAAATTCCTTTACAAGTACTTACTATAAAGTATATTTAATAACTGCTATAGGGTGGAACAGCACAGCACCACAGCAGTAAGTTTGCAATGTGCTGTGTTACTCAGAATCAGTCTTGTTACAGCATAGGAGGCCATACAGCCCTCCATGTCCATGCTGGCTCTCTGCAGGAGCAACTCACCTCATCCTACTTCCCCATCCTTTTGCCAGAACACTGATATTTTTTTCTCTTCAGATAATTATCCAATTCCCTTTTGAAAGGCACGATTGAATCTGCCTCCACTACACTCAGGTAGCGCATTCCAGGAATTAACCACTCACTGTGTAAAAATGATTTCTTCACATTGCCCTTGGTTCTTTTAGCATCCATCTCAAATCAGTACCCTCTAGTTCGTGACTGTTCTGCCAATGGAGACAGGTTCTCCCTATCTGTTCCCTCCATGATTTTGAACACCTCTAACAAATCTCTTCTCAACCTTCTCTTCTCTAAGGAGAAAAACCCCAGCTTCTCCAATCTATCCTCATAATTAAAGTCTCTCATCCCGGGAACCATTCCCATAAATCTTTTTTCCATCCTCTCCAATGCCTTCATATCCTTCCTAAAGTGTGTTGCCCAGAATTAAACACAACACTCCAGTTGAGACTGAACCAATGTATCGGGGTCACCGTTAACTTCTTTGCCTTTATTTCTAATGTCCATCTAAGAACGTCAGGAATTTGGAAAGTATTTTAAAATAAAGCCCAATTTACCAGTGATTGATTTTAACTTCATGTTCAAACAAGTATGGTAAATGTAAAAGGAGATTATTCAAAAAAAGAATATTAGTCAACACAGTTTTAATATAGAATATGGATTCATGCCTTCATACATATATGCCCTCTTAATTCTTATATAGTATGTGTAATTAAAATCAATTTACTATCTTATTTCTGAACTAGGAAAATTCTAACTTTAAATAACCAGAGATAGAAAAAGGAATACTTATCAAATCTAAAAGCAGACTTTATGACTTCCAACGATTGATCGTTATCTTTTTTGCTATCACTTTGTTGCAATAGGTATACTTTGACCAGAAAACGAGTAACAAACGGGTTCTTTCTCGAGGCCCTGCTTTGATCCTCTTTAGTGAACATAATGTCGTCAGGCCAGGTGACTTTAGCTCATTGATTGGTTCTAACTAAGTTAGGGTAATTTAATTGGTTTTTAATTACATATTTTAAAAATAAAAATATTTTGGTTGAAGGGGACAGTTTATAGGAGACAATTGGTTCCTTATTTCATAATCTTGATCAAATTATGAACTAATAACTTTATTATTGAGATGGAATCCATGAAGCTCTGTTACTTATCAAAGGAATCAGGAACATTCCTCTAGCTGAAATTATTCCTGTTGACAGCATATTTTATAGAAAAATCTTACACTGTATAACAATAGTTTAAAATGCAGTCTTTATATATGTCTCTCTCAGGACACCCACCTCTCTATTGAGAAACACAGCCCCAGCTATGGAAACTCAGCTGAGTGTGATTGTTCATCTTGTGTGTGAGCTAACCAGTGCCTCTGTTAACCCTGATGACTCCCTGCTGTGACCACACCAGATTCACCCTGTGTGTTCCCTATGCCTTTTGATTGAAAATCCCAAACTGACCCAATGAGGCCTTTTAATGGGCTCCACAAATAGCTTAACTGGCACCTAATTGGAGATGTGGTGAGTTCCAGAATCCACCCCCCCCCCACTCCTCCTATTGAAAATAGCATTTGAACTCTGGAGTCAGTGGGATCCAGTGTTGATCTTCAGGAATGTGACTTTCAAATTGTACCTGCATTTCTTCTTGGCCACTGGCAACTGAAAATCCTGCCCAAAGTGATATAGAGAGGTTGAGTGAGCGGGTAGCAAATTGGCAAATGGAGTATAATGTGAGAAATTGAGGTTATCCACTTTGTTAAGGAAATAAAACCAAAATATTATTTACATGGAGAGAGACTGCAGAATGCTACAGTACAGACAGATCTGGGTGTCCTTGTACATGAATCACAAAAAATAGCATGCAGGTACAGCAATAGGAAGTCAAATGAAATGTTGGTCTTTATTGAAAGGGGAATGGAATACAAAAGTTGGAAACTCATGCTACAACCATACAGGACACTACTGAGCCTATATCAGAATATTGTGTACAGTTTTAGTCACCTTATTTAAAGAAGGATAGACTTGCATTGGAAGCAGTTCAGAGAACATGCATTAGCTTGATTCCTGGGATGAAGGGGCTGTCTTATAAGGAAAGGTTGAGCCTATACTCATTGGTGTTTAGATAAATGTGAGGTGATTTTATTGAAACATACAACATTGAGGGAGGTTTACAGGGTGGATGCTGAGGATGTTTCTCTTTCTTGGGGGAATCTAGAACATGTGGGCTATGTTTCAGAATAAGACATCATCCATTTAAGACTGAGATGAGGACAAATTATTTCTGTCAGAGAGTTGTGAATCTTTGGAATTCTCCACCCAAGAGAGAGTTTTGTAGGCTGAGTGAATATATTCAAAGCTCTGATACAGATTCTTGAACTAAATGGGTTTCAAGGGTTATGGGGAACAAACAGAAGTGATTCCAATGAATTATGTAAATTCTGCCTTTCCCAATTGATTTTTGGAGAATAAATGGAGATAATTTATTTCCTGGAGAGGGATTGCCATGAAAAAAGGCACCAAGATCCTATTATACCAGGTTAGTTTGAAAATCCTGCATTAGATAGTCATGGTAGTCAAAACATAGGGTAGATGTTATTTGATGGTAATCAAATTCCAATAGCCATGTGAACCTTAAGACCAAATTTCACTTTGCTCTAACTACTTACACTCTGGCACTTTCTCCCCCTTTCAGCATCTCGCCTTGTTCCACTCCCTCACGTCATTTAAAACCCCCTTCTGTATCACCATCCCAAGTACAAGAACATTTTTCTCACCAAGGTTCATTGCTCTCCTTCCTCAGCACTGAATGACTTCACACCCTTAGTGATTTCTACCACCATCTCAACTCATCCTGTTTTTCTCTTCCCTCTAATCCTTCCTTCATTCATTTCTCCTTCCGTGTAAACACCTCAACTCATACTCACATGTTTCCTTGTATCACTTTCCACCCATATACCCCTTCCTTTTCCCAAATCTACCAGATTCAGAATCCACCCATAGGAAGAGCTCTCCCACAATTCACTCAACTGCACTTTCAAAATCCCAACTAACTTGCCTTTGACCCGGCATTTACCACAACATTTCTGCATTGCTGACTTGCTCATCCAAAACCTCACTTCCACCTTTGATACCCAAAATCACACACACCATTCCCCTTCATATGGTCCTCATCTCCACTCCCTTAAGTCCAAGGGACACAGACCTGAAGGGATGTGGTGAAAAACTGGTTTAGCTATTCATTGCCAGATTTGGCTAAATCACAAAATGCTATCAGGTCCTGTTTTCATCTGCAAAACCTGCTCACTATTCCAGGATCACCCTGGAATGTAAAGATAACCCCCAGGTTCTTTTCTCCACTGTTAACCATCCTCTTCACCACTCTCACCTCCAACGATAAGTGCGAGGAGCTGTTGGACTTCTTTGCCATTAAGATCGAGATCATGTTATCCCTCATCATCATTTGAAAACACAGTCAATTTTCAATTTAAGCTGATGACACCCTGCTGTTTGTGATGACCTTTGACCTAGAAGCAGTACAGTAAGGGAAATTTATAATTTCTTTAAAATGTAAGTAGAATCTGTAATCATGTTTAACAATGTCTGAAGGGACTTTTAAGTGTTTGCATCAATTGTAAAGGGAGCAATTGTAATTTTTTTGGTAAGAAATACTGGTCCATGTGACCTAGTGACCCTTGACCTGGAAGTGGTGCTAACAGGAAGGGAGTAAACATATGAAAACCATCAGGCTGGCAGACATGGAGAGCTGGAGGTAACAGGTTATCAGCACACAGATGCAAAAGTTCTTGGAGGCACTGTGTGAGCAGGCTATCATGGTCTAAAACCTGGAAGATTGTGTGAATAACTTAGACAATAAAGAGCTGAGTGTTTCATCAGCAGCGGCCAAATGGTGAACCAGGGTATTATTTGTTGGTCAGTTGAAAAGATATTCTGGAGAGCTGGACCTATAGGACCATTATGACCTTAGGGAGAGGAAACAGCACTGGTAACAAAGGGTAATGGTGGATGGATGTCTTTGCGAATGGAAAACAGTTTCTAGTGGTGTTCCACAGGGCTCAGTGTTGGGGCCCTTGCTGTTTTTTGTATATATTAATGATTTGGACATAAATGTGGGAGGTATGATTGTGAAATTTGCAGATGACAAAAATTGGCTGTGTAGTTGATTATGAAGAGGATGGCTGTTGTCTCCAGAATTAAATCCATGGTTTGGTTGAGTGAACAGAAAAGTGGCAAATAGAATTCAATCTGGAAAAGTGTGAGGTAATGCACTTTGGGAGGGCAAACAAAGCAAGGGAATATTCAAATGGGAGGATATTGAGAGGGGTTGAGGAAGTGACACCTTGGAGTGTGTGTCCACAGGTCCCTAAAGATGGTCAAGAAAGCATATAGAATGTTTTCCTATATTTGAACATATTGGCATTGAACACAAAAGCAGGGATTAATGATGTTACTGTATAAAATGCTGGTTAGGCCACAGCTGGAATTTTGTGTACAGTTCTGGTCACCACATTACAGGAAGGACATAATTGTTCTAGAGAGAGTACAGAGGATATTTACGAGAATGCTGCCAGGGCTTGAAAATTGCAGCTATGAGGAAACATTGGATAGACTGGGGTTGTTTTCCTCAGAACAGAGGAGGCTGAGGGGTGACTTAATTGAGGAGCCCAGATAGGGTAGATAGTAAAGACTTGTTTCCCCTAGCTTAGGGCTCAGTTACCAGGGGACATAGATTTAAGGGGATTGGTAGAAGGATTAGAGGGGACATGAGGAAAAACTTTTTCACCAGATGGTATTGGGCATCTGGAATTCACTGCCTAAGTTGGTGGTTGAGGCTGAAATGCTCAACTCATTTAAAAAGGTACATGGATCTGCATCTGAAGTGCTGTAACCTGCAAGGCTACAGACCAGGCTCTGGAAAGTAGGATTAAAATTAACAGCTAGTTTCTTTTTCATCCTTTTCTGCCCAGCACAGCTGATTCATACAACCATAGAAAAGTTACAATGCATAGAGAGAGCATGTGTAGAAGTGTGCCTTGCTGATCATAATCGTATCTGAAATTCAGAGAAGGCGGCTGTTGTCAAATCTGACTCCTGACCTACCGTGTGAGAATAAAGAGCAGCATATTCTGGATTTGTGTGATTATGCTGTGTCCCATGTCTGCAGGGAGTGATATGTGTGCTTGTGGTTCCGTTAGACATACCTTTGTTGTACCAACCAATTAAAGTGAAATTTACCTATATTTTTGAAGTACCATCTGCTGGTTAATTAATTTTACATTTGTGTTGATTCTGATTCAGGCTAAAGTAAAAGGTACAAAAAGTGAAACCTGGTAATTTCTTCATTTGGAGGTTGTTTATTAAATTTGGTTATTTTGGTGTACGGCTCACCCACGGGGATTGTAATAACACTGAGGTCTTGAGCCTGGAACCGAACCTAGAGACTGTAAAACAAGTTCACTGGAACTTTCTGGCATTTAAACAAACTATTTCATACAAATATACATAACAAGCATACAGGAGCAGGGTAGGCCATTTGGTGCTGCTTCCTGCTTGCTGCTTCGTGCTCTCGTCGGGACTTGGAAAAATTTATTAATTTTGCTTCCAATCTCCACCCCTCCATCATTTTCACGTGGTCCATCTCTGACACTTCTCTTCCCTTCCTTGACCTCGCTGTCTCAATCTTTGGTGATAGACTGTCCACCAATATCCATTACAAGCCTACCGACTCCCACAGCTACCTTGACTACAGCTCCTCACACCCCGCTTCCTGTAAGGACTCCATCCCATTCTCTCAGTTCCTTCGCCTCCATCGGATCTGTTCCGATGATGCTACCTTCAAAAACAGTTCCTCTGACATGTCCTCCTTCTTCCTTAACCGAGGTTTTCCGCCCACGGTCGTTGACAGGGCCCTCAACCGTGTCCGGCCCATCTCCCGCGCATCCGCCCTCACGCCATCTCCTCCCTCCCAGAAACATGATAGGGTCCCCCTTGTCCTCACTTATCACCCCACCAGCCTCCGCATTCAAAGGATCATCCTCCGCCATTTCCGCCAACTCCAGCATGATGCCACTACCAAACACATCTTCCCTTCACCCCCACTGTCGGCATTCCGTAGGGATCGTTCCCTCCGGGACACCCTGGTCCACTCCTCCATCACCCCCTACTCCCCAACCCCCACCCATGGCACCACCCCATGCCCACGCAAAAGATGTAACACCTGCCCCTTCACTTCCTCTCTCCTCACCGTCCAAGGGCCCAAACACTCCTTTCAAGTGAAGCAACATTTCACTTGCATTTCCCCCAACTTAGACTACTGCATTCGTTGATCCCAATGCGGTCTCCTCTACACTGGAGAGACCAAACGTAAACTGGGCGACCGCTTTGCGGAACACCTGTGGTCTGTCCGCAAGAATGACCCAAACCTCCCTGTCGCTTGCCATTTCAACACTCCACCCAGTATTCAAAATGGATAAGCTAGAGAGCGAGACAGCCTCAGGGGATTTCTGCACCACCTATCTGTTTCTTTAGATACTCCAGTGGTCACTCATTCTCTCTCTGCCTATGTACTTCTTTGCTGCAGTGTGATCACCTCACTAAATGTGATATGCACATAATCCTCAGCCTTGCAGATGCACCACAGTGACCCCAGCCGCTGCTCAAGTTCCACAACCTGGAGCTCAAGTCTTTACAGATGGTGACACTTCCTGCAGATGTAGTTATTGAGGGTACTTTATGCCTGCACAACTTCCCATCTCCCAAAGGATGCACATTCCATAAGGCTGAGCTGCACTGACATACCTTTATATAAAGTGTTTACTACAGTATGGTATAATAACTCACCTGTCACTCACCAATTGTCTCCTCTGTGCTGAGTCTGTAACAGCCTATGTTTGTCAACCAATCAACTTACTGGACTATTATGACATCGCTTTTAGATTTTATCTGTAAACTCCCAACTCACTCTCCACTGTTTTATGGGCTCTCTCTGTGAATTCCTAATGAACTCCCAGCATAACATTCTTAGCTAGCTTAATTTAATTACTTTTTAAATTAACTTAATATACACTGCACCACTTTCCCCTATGCACAAAATTGTCACTTGAACCTAATTCATTACTCACTCAGACTCCATCTCACTCCACCATAGCCACCTGTCTCCTCACGTGCCCCTTACTGATCATGTGCTTTGAAAAGCCTGTCTCTTTTACAAACCCTCTGATGAGTCACTAGTTAGTTTAGCTTCCTGCTACAGTAATTAACACCACTTGAACAAACTGCTTTTAGGTGATTGCCACTCCAGACAGTTCTCTATTTCACAAGATAACCTCACTTATTTGAAGGTTAGGTCTATGTCAGATCTTGATTCTTAACCTATAGTTAAAATGTGAAAAGTACTTACCAGAATTTATGCGATTCTGAGAGGGAATGGAGATGCACTTGCTGTTATTGGAGAAGACTGCTATGAATCTGTATTGGCTAAAAGAACAGTGGACTACAAAGTGTTTTGCTAGGGAGACTTTGAAGATGTACTCATCTCTTTCAGCAGAGCACTTGGATTGTAGCGAGGAAGTAAAGACTGCTGCACCCAATGCTTATGAGTTGGTGACAGGTCTGTTATAATATGCTTTCGAGGGATTATAGCGTGACATCACTAGAAGGGAGTGTGTCATGCTGCCATCCCTTAAAGACATATTACAGCAAAGCCTACAGGGAGAAAGTTAGAAATTTGAATAAGAGAATGGGCCAGATCTATGTAGAATTCCCCAGGGAAAAGGAAATGGAATTTGATAAGTGCAGTAGGTTGATGAAGATAATACAAAACTTTGATAACCTTAGGGAGACGATGTTGGTGGAGGAATTCAAAACTAGTATCCCTTTGCAGTTAAGGTCTTGCCTGGAAGAGCACAAAGTTGAAAGATAATGAAAGTCTTAGTAATGGCAGATGATTATGAACCTTCCAGAAAACTGGAATGAGAAAGTGGTCAATGATGTGAAGAGGTGAATCTTGCTGAGGAAGTTGGAAAAGGTAAAGGCCCAGGCCCTTCCTGGGTTAGTAGAAGAGAATGTTGGGAGGACAGATTTGGCTCAGGGAAACCAACATGCTACTTTTTTCACAAGCAAGGGCACATGAATGCTGGAAGTTAAAAACCAAGCCTGTGGTATTTGTACAGTCAAGGGCTATTCCCAAAAGTGAAAATGTCCTGTCCAGTAAAGTTCATAACAAGCAGAGAGCCTCCCTCACATTTACAGAGAGCATGAATCAGATGATGGAAAACTGTAGAAATTTTTTGCTCGAGTGTAAAGTATCCCCATGCTCATCTGGTGAAGCAGAGGAATCAATTATTATCCCGAGAGATACAGGATCAGCATAATTATTGATGTTGGCAAGTGACGTTATGCTTATTGCAAAAGGTTCACTGAATAAAAAGTATTAATGGAAATACTTTACCTTTTTTAAAAAGCTAACTTAAAATGTGGCTTAGTTACTGGTCCTGTTACTGTGAGTGGAATTTCTACTTTACCTGTTGAAAGTATTGATTTCTTGTTAGGAAATGACTTGGCTCAGGATAAGGTATTGCGGCTTCCAGTGGTTTCAGGTAAGCCCATTGAGGCTGTTGAAACTGAAATTGTACAGGAAAAGCTAGGTGCCATGAAAGACAACCCCCTTCTTTCTCTAAGCCTGCTGTTAGAATTAAAGTTTTGACTAAAACTGTGTCCAAGGAGTCATAAACCCAGTCTGCTAATTTAAAAATGATCTTTGAACATCAGACTGAGGAGGAAAAGTTAATGGCAGTTGATGACAAGTTGAAGCTGTCTAAATTTAACGTGCAGAAAAAGTATTAGCCGGATGAGGCAAGGCCGGTGATGAAAAAGCTAATGATGAAAAAGAAGGAAAACGTGCTTTGAAAGAGTAGAAAAGCTGAGTCCAGTGCTGACATTGTAGAGCAGTGAGGAAGGATCCATGTTCTTGAACATAATTTAAAACTTTAAAACAAAGGCAATCACTCTTGCTAGAATGGAATTGAACAAAACTTGAATGCAGTTCAAGTAAATAAGCCCAAGGTGTTATATCATCATAGCATGACCGATTCGAGGAAAATGATGAAGAGAGGGAATGTTGTTAAGTACACCATCAGATTCACTACCACTTTTGTTCTGTTTCTGCCCTCTGGAACAGCATAAACTCATTCCCATTGCTTCTTAAAAAAAATATAGCAGAGATGGACATTTATTTGGTACAAAAATATGTTAACCTGTTGAGGAAGGAATATTTAATGAGAAAATGTGGAAGATAAATTTTAATTGAGGAACCTCTTTGAATGAGAGTGTTCCCTTTCTATGGGGTTCTCTATTCTGCTTCACAATATTTAGCCCTGAAGATTTACAGTGTGACTTGCATGTTGATGGGACACATAAAGTCTGTATACTTTGAAAAGAATTATACACTGCTGAATTCAAAGGTTGTGAGTTTCTCTCTTGGTTTCGACAGGCAGTCTTGGACCAGATGGAATGCAATGTCTTTATGGGCTGCACTTTGTTTCCATAACCCCAGATTCTGCCCTGACATCCTGAAATGGTTTCCTTAATCCATTCAAGCAGAAAGCTTGTAAAATGGAAAGTCTCCAGGGATTCCCATAAGATGAGGGAATATTTTATTGTCTGTTTCTTTTGCTTCACAGGTTTTGAAGTTCAAATCTGAGTGAGGGAAATTACACTTGTTTATTGTAATATGAAGGTACGGAAAAAAAATCTTTATATAATCATTGACATGTCTAATTTGTTGATTTGCAAATCCTTGTTGCAAGAGCGTCAGTATCTCAGTGATACTGAATGTAGTATTGGTTTTTGTAATGATGTTAGTAATCTTGGAAATTCAAATCTTTTTATAATAGTAACGATGGAGGTAGCTTTCAGCTATATCCATCTCTGCTTTAATACTGACCTCATGCAATCACTAGGTGACAAGTGAGAAACTTCCATTCTGCATCATTGTCAGTCTGGCACACGGTGATATTTATATGACTATTATTACCCAGTGAAAGCAAAACTGAATTATCTATAGATTGCAGGAGTGATTTTTGGACTGTGCAACTGTGCCAGTCTTTTCCATTGTACATAAACACGCACTGATGATGGAATTGAATGTCTGATCCAAGTGATCCTATTTTGCATATGGCGATTTTTAAATTCATTAATCACCTCTATGTCTTACCCTTACCCAGTTCCACGTACTGAGACATATGGTGTATTATCACTCTGTGATTTCCATCTGCTGGTACTGTGTCAGCTTGGTTCAGTGGTAGCATTGTCACCGCTGAGACAGAAGGTTATAGGTTCAATCCTCACTCTAGGATTTGAAAATGTAATCCAAGCTGACATGTCCAGTTGAAGCTGCTGGAGTGCTGCGGTCAAAGGGAGCAGCTTTTGTATGAAATGCTAAACTGAGGTTCCCTGTCCCTCTGGTCAGGATGGATGTCAAAGATCCTTTATCACTATTTAAAAAGAGTGCATTCTCCCGAAGTTCTAAACAACATGGCCAAAACAAATCTGCTCATTTGTTGCTTGTGAGACCTTGCTATATAAAAAAGTATGCTGTGTTCTCCAGCAAAGTAACAACAGCAACTCTTCAAAAGTAACTCACTGGTTGTGAAGCATTTTTAGATATTCTGAGGCTGTGAAGTATTTTATATAAATGCAATCTCTGCCTTTAATGTAACAACTCAGGAACTCCACTGCTGCTGTGATGAGGCTTGTGACTAAGAAGTGGAAGCATGCAATGGGTGTGAACTCTCAATAATTTTGTGAGATTTGAAACCCCTTGCACACTTCTTCATTGCATCAGCAATAAACTGTCTTTTGTGTTTGCATAGCATTATGTTTTGTGCTCATAAAGGACTGGATTTTGCATTCCTGGGGCACTGCACACTTTCCCCTATTTTATGGCCAAAAGGTTTGAAATGTTTTGATGATGTGATGTGGATTGTTTTGTTTTCATTGACAGGAGAGCTTTTGATTTAACAGCCCTGATTTCTCCTCTCATCACCCATCCATAAACAGAGGGGTGTTTTGATTTTGATTTCCTTCTCCCTTTATTCCCCACCCTTCAGTTTTGGGTGTGATCTAATTTTTAGTAATAACCCCACAGCAAGCTCGATTTTGTGGGTATGGGGTTGCCACATAGCCCCCTGTGCACTCATGCAATGAAAGAGAGATAGAGAAAAGAAAGATTTACAGGGCAAAGACCACACGGAAAGAATTATTGTTTCATGTGAGTCCAGAGTCCAGAATCAAAATCCAATGAGGCATTCCTTCATGGAGGTCCACAGGCTTAAGACTGATGCTGTATAATTTATTTTCCCAGTAGTGTTGACTTCCATGATGAGATAGGCAAGTGGGAGATGAATCAGTCTTGTAGGTGATGGTACAGAAATTCCAGGAGAAACAGTATAGATGGGACCAGGTATTCAAACCTGGGCAGGGCCTCTTTTCTATGCTGCTGTTTGTAGATGGTAAAATGGCAGACTAAGTTTTCAGTACAGCAAGGCATATAACTGATTACACAAACTAGAGGGTCATGCCACATGACTCCCACCTCCCCACTCTGGCTTTGACAAAGGGTGTGTTTCCCTTGTCTGAGTCCTTGAGATTGTTAATCTTCCAAACACTAAGACATGAAAGAAATGTTGCAGGGCCCTTTGTCCTAGCAGATGAATGGGCTCTGGTTGGCCTGGCTTGGCTTATGAAATGCAGATGGCCTTTGTATAGTTTGTTGCATTTGGTCTCTTCAGCCCACAGGGGTCTCTTCAGAGATAACAAGGTGCAAGTTTCTGCGATACTGCCTAACAGTCCCTTTTGTTCAGGGTCACAGGCAGACATAGCTTCAGCCATTTTAAAATGTCTTTTCCTAGTCCTTTAAAATTTTAGAAATTAGCCATGAGGATATCTAGATCTACTTTTATAAAAATATAGAGCATTAGGTCTTAGTCCCCTCACAATTTATTTAATGGAAGTGGGCATTGGTGGCTAGGCCAGCATTTTTTGCCCAATCCTAATTGTTCTTGAGAAGGTGGTGGTGAGCTGCCTTCTTGAACCACTGCAGCCCATGTTGTGTAGGTACATTCACTGTGCTGTTAGGAAGAGAGTTTCAGAATTTTGACCCAGCGACAATGAAGGAACGGTGATAAAATTCCAAGTCAGGATGGTGTGTGGCCTGGAGGGGAACTTACAGGTGGTGGCGTTCCCATGTATCTGCTCCCTATGTGGTAGAGGTCGCGGGTTTGGAAGGTGTTGTCAAAAGAGACTTTGTGAGTTGCTGCATCTTGTAGATGGTACACACTGCTGCCACTGTGCATTTATGGTGGAGGTAGTGAATGTTTAAGGTGGTGGTTAGGTGCCAATCAAGCAGGTTGCTTTGTCCTGGATAATATTGTGGTTCATCACTGTTATCAGAGCTGCACTCTCACAGGCACATGGAAAGTATTCCATCACACTCCAGATCTGTACTTTGTAGATAATGGATAGGCTCTGGGGAGTCAGGAGGTGAGTTACTGCAGAATTCCTAGTCTCTAACCGACTCTCATAGCCATAGCAATTTTTTGGTACAAATGCCACTTGTCACATTTCAGCCCAAATTTGGATGTTGTCCAGATTTGGCTGCACATAGGAAAAAACTGTTTTTTCTAATGAAACAGTGCAACGTTCAGCAAGCATCCCCACTTCTGACCTTATAACGAAGGGAAGGAATTTCTGTTATGTTCTTCTGATCACCTGTTGTAACTTCAGAAGGTAAATGGAAATCCTTGGCGATGAGTATAATTAGCCGTTGATGTTTTCTGTTGTTCTTCAGTGCAAGTTCTGATAGATGATGCAGAGAAATCTCTGGAAACTCAGTGCTGGATTTTCATGCAGGGATGGGAAACTGCGAGTCTGGTCATTTCCCAACTTCCAAAATGTGAGCCCACCTTTGAGTACTTGCGCATCATACCAGTGTCCTGGAGGGATGCGGGTGGGTTGCTGTGGCAGTTTGAGAATTGAGATTGGCTACAGGCTCGGGTTTAGACCCGAAAGAGTCTGGGTGCAGAGACAAGTGCTTCCTATCTTGTACTTAATAAAAAGGCAGTGAATATCTGTTCCGCCTGGTGTGCAAAATGGCTACTGCCCTAAAACCTTTATTTACAAAAGGTGACATCAGAGGTCACATGAATATGAAAAGCCACAGGGCACAAAGAAATATGTCCAGCCATCTCCCCTTTCATAAAAAAGAAAAAAATGCATGCACTATCATTTCCCAGTTACATATGAGCATATGAAGTAGGAGCAGGAATTGGGCCACTCGGCCCCACGAGCCTGCTCCGCCATTCAATAGCATCGTGGCTGATCTGATTGTAACCTCCCGGCTACTCCTGATAACCTTTCACCCCCTTGCTTATCAAGAATCTATCCAGCTCTGCCTTCAAAATATTCAAAGACTCTGCTTCCACCGCCTTTGGACAATGAGAATTCCAAATACTTATGACCATCAGAGAGAAATTTCTCCTCACCTCTGTCTTAAATAAGCGACCCCTTATTTTAAACAGTAACCCCTAGTTTTAGATTCTCCCACAAGAGGAAAATCCTCTCCGCATCCACCCTGTCAAGACCCCTCAGAATCTTAACAGTTTCAATCAAGTCACTTCTTAGTCTTCTAAACCTCGATGGATACGAGCCTAACCTGTCCAACATTTCTTCATAAGACAACCTGCCCATTCTTGGTATTAGTCTAGTAAACCTTCTCTGAGCTGCTTCTAATGCATTTACATCCTTCCTTAAATAAGAAGACCAATACTATACTTTAGATAGAGTCTCACCAGTGTCTTGTAAAACCTCCCTATTTTTGCAATCAATTCCCCTCAAAATGAACAATAACATTTCTATTAGCTTTCCTAATTACATGCTGTACTTCCACACTAACCTTTTTGTGATTCATGCGCCAGGACACCCAAGTCCCTCTGAGTCTCAGAATTCTGCAATTTCTCACCATTTAGATAATTTGATTTTTTTATTTTTCCTGCCAAAATGGATAATTTCACATTTTCCCACATTATACTCCATTTGCCAGATCTTTGCCCACTTACTTACTCTATGTCCCTTACGTCCTCTTCACAACTTACTTTCCTATTTATCTTTACATCATCAGCAAATTTAGCAACTATTCCTTCGGTCCCTTCATCGAAGTCATTTATATAAATTGTAAGAAGTCGAGGCCCCAGCACTAATCCCTGTAGCACACCATTCGTCACAACCTGCCAACCAGCAAAAAGACCCATTTATGCATACTCTCTGCTTCCTGTTAGCTAGCCAATCTTCTATCTGTGCCAGTATGTTACCCCCTACACTATGATCTTTTATTTTCCACAATAACCTTTGATGTGGCACCTTATCAAATGCCTTCTGGAAATCTAAGCACAGTGCATCCACTGGTTCCCCTTTCTCCATGGCACATGTGACTCCTTTAAAGAACTCCAATAAATTGATTAAACATGATTTTCCTTTCACAAAGCCATGTTGACTCTGCTTGATTGCCTTAAATTTTTCTAAGTGCACTGCTATAGTATCTTTAATAATAGCTTCTAACACTTTCTGTATGACAGATGTTAAGCTAACTGGCCTATAGTTTCCTGCTTTCTATCTCCCTCAATTTTTGAATTAAGGAGTCGTATTTGCTATTTTCCAATCTAATGGAACCTTCTATGAACTGAGCAATTTTGGAAAATTAAAACCAACGCATCAACTATCTCACTAGCCACTTTTTTCAAGACCCTAGGATGAAATCCATCAGGACCCAAGGACTTGTCAGCCCACAGCTCCAACAATTTGCTCAATACCACTTCTCTGGTGCTTGTAATTTTCCTGAGTTCCTCCCACCCTTCCACTTCCTGATTTACAGCTATTTCTGGGATGTTACCTGTATCCTCTATAGTGAAGACTGGATGCAAAATATTTGTTTAATTCATCTTCCATCTCCTTTTCCATTACTAATTCCCCGGTTTCACTTTCTGAGGGTCTTCATTAATCTTTCTGTTATTCTTTGCTGTTCTTTATATTCTGTCTGATCTTCTGACCTACTACCCACCTTTGCACAATTATATGCTTCAGTTACTCCAAATACATAGTTCATAAAGAAAATTATCATGCACGAACAAAAAACTTTGTTCTTCCTAGTTGTTTCCAATTTCATCCAACCCTACGCACAATGCAGCAGAGTGGAGGTACAACGAGTCCCCAGAGAAGAAACGTCACCTCAGGAGCTAGCATACACCAGACCAACAGCGAAAAACAACTGACACATAAAAAGACCTGGACACTAAAGATTATGGGTGAAATTTTCTGCTTTCTTTGGTGGTGAGCTTGGAGGGGCAAAGGACATATAATAAGGCGGGATGGTGGCATGCTGGATCCCAGATGCCTTCTCACCCCACTGCTTTTAATTGGGGCCTTTAAGTGGCCAATTAATGACCACTTAAGGGCCGCCATTGGTATTAACCCAGCTGCAGGCGGGACTATCGCCCTGTGGCATACATGGCAACTGAAACCATGCAACTAGCTTGGCACCCCCTCGGGGAGCAGAGGGAGTCCCTTAATCAAAGGCACTCAGTGCCTGATCGAGGGACTGGACATTGGGAAGGGAGGAGGGCACTGACAGCCTTGGTGTCAACCCCTCTCCCTATGAACCCCATCCCGTGATACCCTCACACTCCACATTACTTACCTGTGGCACGGGTCGCTCTGCGATCCTGGGACTCGTGTAGGTGTTTTTTCTGCAGCAGCTACGGCCACCCCAGTGGTGATAATGAGCCTTTGATTAGCCAGCACCCTCTATAGGTGAGATGTCCACCCCCCCGGGCTTGATGCCAGGGGAAGGCTTGCCCCTGGTCTCACCATCGCCTGATTGACTTGTGATTTGGGTAAAGACAGCATGTGTCTCTCGCCAACTCTCCAGCAAGAGCCCCCAATGCCTCAACACAATTCCACCCTGTATCCTGCCGCACTGGTGTCATCAGCCACGTCCTCTGCGGGTAGCCCTTGTCCCCAAGGAGCCAACCCTGCAGCCTGTGTGGACCCTGGAATATGAGGATGTAGGAGTCTTGGAGACTCCTTGGAAACTGTGCGCAGACCAGCAGGATACGTTTCTGGTGGTCGCACACCAGCTGCATATTTAGCAAATGGAATCCCTTGTGGTTGATGTGTTTGACCACATGTTGCGACGGAGATCTGAGTGCTACATGAGTACAGCCTATAGCACCCTGCACCTGTGGGAAACCTGAGATCTGGGCAAATCCAATTGCTCTTGCACCCTGGCTGTCCTGGGCAAAATGCTCAAAATTGTGCGTCCTTGAGAAGATGGCATCCGTGACCTCAAGGATGCATTTGTGGTTGAGGCTTGTGAGATCCCACAGAGGTCGCTTGTGGAGCCCTGACAGGAGCTACTGGCATTGAAATTAAGCGCCATGGTCACTTTCACGTCCACTGGCATTGGATACCCTCCATGTCCCCATGGTGCCAAATCCTGCAGTAGCTGGCAGATGTGACCAACCAGATGCCTAGACATATCACAGAATCACAGAATTTTTACAGTGTAGAGAGAGGCCATTCGGCCTATCGTGCCTGCACTGGTTCTGAACATTTTAACTTAGTGCAATTCTCCTGCCTTTTCCCCATAACCCTGCACATTGGAAATAATGCCCTCTTGAATGCCTCGGGAAAGCATCAAACAATGGCAGACACACTGTCATGAATACCATCAGAAGGAACCAAACAAGAGGATTTACACTTCATTGAAGAGGTTCAAGTATCACTTAATCACTCAGCAATTATCAACTTATGCAAAAAGGCTGCAGGAAATAAAACAAGCCCAGCAATGAGAAGAAGAATGTCTCCAAATCAGAACATATTGTCTGGAAGGATGGCCAGGCTATATTCCCACAATCTGATATTACAGTAGTACTTTGAACAGTGCAAGCACCTCACAGTCATTGACAACTTACAAGTCTTCAATGAGAGAATAGTCAGACCGTCTACACTTCGGCTTGATATTCTTCAAAGACTTCAAGGTAATCTAGAAATAGCAAAATCATTATATTAAAATGTATTCAAATGGCATTCCTGG
Organism: Carcharodon carcharias; assembly: GCF_017639515.1. Taxonomy (NCBI): domain Eukaryota; kingdom Metazoa; phylum Chordata; class Chondrichthyes; order Lamniformes; family Lamnidae; genus Carcharodon; species Carcharodon carcharias. The sequence goes on from NC_054481.1 coordinate 83,446,944, forward strand.
CATGGTGCCGTGGGAAAAGCACGCTGCCATTGAGGGTGGGAGCAGATGATCGTTACCTGTTTTTATGCCGATGGAAAACTGATTCCCTGCTGCCCGCCATTACACCAGCTGTGGGCAGGACCAAAAAATCCCAGCCGATGGATCTATGTTGCTTTACCGCACCTTATCATTTGTCACCAATGTGATTTCAAACTCAGCCTATCTGAATTAGCTTTACTTCAGCAAATTAATCTAGGACAGGTCAATTCCAGTTTGGAATTTCCCTTGAAAATCTGCATTGCTAAGTAATATTCAAAAATATTGTAAGTATGTAGAAATCAAACATATAGAAATTTGGGTTAAGCTGTGAGATTGGGAAATATCCTGTTGATTCATGTCACAGATTTTAATTCCATTCACAAGTTTATGGTCAGACTCAAAAACAAATTGCAATTTTCTCATCACCTTTTAAATCAGAGAAGGATAGAAAGTGGGAAGGTGAGGAAGTATTCAATGAACGGCATGGCACTAAGAAGTTCTGAGGAACAAAGGAACCTTGGCGTGTGAGTCCATAGATCTCTGAAGGTGGAGGGGCATGTTTAGTGAAGTGGTGAAAAAGGCACATGGGACACTTGCCTTTATCAATCGAGGCATAGATTACAAAAGTAGGGAGGTCATGTTGGAGTTGTATAGAACCTTGGTGAGGCCACAGCTGGAGTACTGTGTGCAGTTCTGGTTGTCACAGTATAGGAAGGATGTGATTGCAATGGAGGGGGTGCAGAGGAGATTCACCAGGATGTTGCCTGGGATGAAACATTTAAATTATGAAGAGAGGTTGGATAGACATGGGTTGTTTTCGTTGGAGCAGAGAAGACTGAGGGGCGACCTGATCGAGGTGTACAAGATTATGAGGGGCATGGACAGGGTGGATAGGGAGCAGCTGTTCCCCTTAGTTGAAGGATCAATCACAAGGGGACATAAGTTCAAGGTGAGGGGCAGGAGATTTAGGGGGGATGTGAGGAAAAACATTTTTACCCAGAGGGTGGTGACGGTCTGGAATGCGCTGCCTTGGAGGGTGGTGGAGGCGGGTTGCCTCACATCCTTTAAAAAGTACCTGGATGAGCACTTGGCATGTCATAACTTTCAAGGCTATGGGCCAAGTGCTGGTAAATGGGATTAGGTAGGCGGGTCAGGTGTTTCTCACATGTCGGTGCAGACTCGATGGACCGAAGGCCTCTTCTGCACTGTGATTCTATGATTCTCATTCTGTGATTGAACCTGCCTCCAGGCAATGTATTCCAAACCCTAACTACTTGCTGTGTGAAAAAGTTTTTTTCTCATCTTGCATTTGCTTCTTTTGTAAAACACGGTAAAACTGTGCCCTATAGTTCTCGATCCGTTTATGAGCAGGAACAGTTTCTCCCTGTCTACTCTGCCCAGACCCCTCGTGATTTTGAAAATTTCTATCAAGTCTCCTCTTAGCTTTCTCTATTCAAAGCAAAACAGTCCCAACTTCCCCAATCTTTCCTCATAACTGAAGTGTCTCATCCCTGGAACCATTCTTGTAAACCTCTTCTACACTCTCTTTAATATGTTCATACCCTTTCTATAGTGTGGCGCCCAGCACCATACATAAAACCACAGCTTAGGTCTAACCAATATCTTATATAAATTCATCATAACTTCCCTGCTCTTGTACTCTATGCCCCTATTAGTGAGGCTTAGAATACTGTATACTTTAGAAACAGCTCTCTCTACCTGTCCTGCCTCCTTTAATGACATGTACATATACACCTAGCTCTCTCCGCCCCTGCACACCCTTTTAAAATAGTATGCTTTATTTTATACTGTCTCTCCATGTTCTTTGTACCAAAGTGCATCACCCCACACTTCTCCACATTGAACTTCATCTGCCACCTATCTACCCACTCCACCGATGTGTCAATATCCTTCTGAAGTTCTACATTGTCCTCCTCACAGTTTTTTATATATAAAATATGCACAATCTTTGACAACACTGGTTCTTGGTCACCTGCAGGAATGAAAGCTGGCGCCTACAGACCCTGGGTCTAGCTAGGTGCTGACCAGCGACGGCTTGCTGTGGCTCTTCGGTGGTGTGTGCCCCAGTCGCCTCTTCCTCCAGATGGTGCTGCTCCTCCTTCTGTCCAGCCAGGCGGCACCATCAGTCTTTTCCCAGTTGTCATCACTCTCCAGACACCATGAGGCACTCAGCTAGTTCACCAGGCCCCATGCTCCTGATATACTCCTCCTGCAGGAAGAAGGAGAGAGACGTGTGGGTTAGCATGGGTGTGCTAAGAATCTGTCTTGGTTAAATGTGAAGACCCCTTAACACTTCCCAGAGAGTGCTGGCCACCATTTGGATGGCCAGAGATTAGTGTGCTGCATGGCTGCCCGAGACCCAACCATCTCCACCCTACTCCACCTGACCAATTGGCGGCAGCTTTGCCCATTGGATTGTCTTATGGTCTTATATAGACAGATTTTTAACAGTAAACGAATCAAGGGTTATGGGGAAAATGCAAAAAAGTGGAGTTGAGTATTATCGGATCAGCCATGATCGCATTGAATGGCGGAGAATATGTGATGGGCCAAATGGCCTACTTCTGCTCCTACGTCTTATAATCTGTGCTCTCAGCTCAGACACAGGCATTCTCCTAACCCGCACTGCAAGGCTGCACTGTTAGCTTGAACCATGGGGAAGACTGGTCCAAACCGGGATGCTGTCAGTGCAAGGGGCTGTGAGCGCCTCCCCCAGTGACTGCTCCATGGCCAGCTTTAGCAAGGAGATTGTACAACATATGCAGTCATCCAATTGTTCTGTAGTCCATTAAAATGCTCATTAGTTTGCAGTGTGTGCCCGAGGAGTAAAAAGCTCTGGGGCACTTGGTGGTACTTTGATGCCTCTTTGCTCGAGTGGGCATATAAGCTAGAGGCCCGACTCCAAGCATGTCAATGTGGTTGCACCTGAACTGTCTCAGCTGCAGAGGAATAGTCACTTTATACAAGGTTTCCCTAATGTGTGGCTGTTTCCCTTGCATGCACCCCCACCATGGAGTGGGAAGATAAGTGGCAAATGGAATTCAATCTGGCAGATGATGCATTTTCGGGGGGAAAACAAAGCAAGGGAATGCACAATAAACAGGAGGATATTGAGAGGGGTAGAAGAAATGAGAGACCTTGGAGTGCATATCCACAGGTCCCTGAAGGTGTCAGGACAGGTGGATAAGGTAGTGAAGAAAGCATATAGAATGCTTTCCTTTACTGGGCAAGGTATGGAATACAAAAGCATGGATGTAATGTTGGAACTGTATAAAATGCTGGTTAGGCCACAGCTGAAATTTTATGTACAGTTTTGGTCACCACATTACAGGAAGAACATAATTACTCTACAGATAGTACGGAGAAGATTTACAAGAATGTTGCCAGGACTTGAAAATTGCAGCTATGAGGAAAGATTGGAGAGGCTAGGGTGGTTTTCCTTAGAACAGAGGAGGCTGAAGGGTGACCTAATTGAGGTGCATGAATCATGAGGGCCCTAGATAGGGTAGAAAGGAAAAACCTGTTTCCCGAGCAGAGAGGTTGATTATTGGGGCACAGATTTAAGGTGAGTGGTAGTAGGATTAAAGGGGATATTAGGAAAAGCTTTTTCATCCAGAGGATGGTAGGTGCCTGAAATTCACTGTCCAGTTTGGTGGTTGAGGCAGAAACCCTCAACTTATTTAAAAGTTACCTGGATTTCTACGTGAAATGCTGTAACTGGCAAGGTTATGGACCAGGTGCTAGAAGGTGGGATTAGAATGGATGGTTAGTTTTTATTTCAGCTGGTGTGGACATGATGGGCTGAATGGCCTCTTTCAATGCTGTAACTTTTCAATGGTTCTATGTTGGCATATATGGCCTCAGCTGATGTTAGAGCTTTGGATGTGGATGCTATTAGTTTTCACTCAAGTACCAGGGTTGATCCCAGTCCTTTTGTAGAAGCATCTACTTGCAAAATGACAGGTTTCTTTCCATTATAGTGAGTCAGAATTGCTTCCTTGCATACTACTTAAGTTTATTGAAACTCATTTCATGTGACTCTGATCACTGGTACTCAACATCATCTTTCAATGATTCTTGTAGGTTTGCTGTGTGTTCTGACATGTGAGGTCTGAACAAACTTAAGTCAAGGAAACTTCCCAACTATTTCTTGTCTTTACAGCTTCCATCTCGGAGGTGGCTGTGACTTTTTCAGGACTTGGCTTGATTCCATCAGGTGTGGACACCTTTCTGAAGAACTGATATTCTGTCACCTTCACAATGCATTTGTCTGCAGTTAGCTTGATCTCCGCATTCCTGGTTCCCTCCATGGCTCCATATAGCTGGTGGTAATGATCTTTTCCATCTAAATCATAGATCTGGATATCATCAGCTATGCCGACTGCTCCTTTACATCCTCTGTATATCTCGTCTGCTTTCTGCTGGAACACATCCTGGCTCACTTTAAGGCCAAAAGATAGATGCAGGAATTTGAATCGGCTGAAGCATGTACTGAATGTTGTCAATAGCGAAGATTCCTCATCAATCTTCACATTCCAGTAGCCATTTCTGGCACTAAGCTTGTTGAAAGCTTTTGCCCCGTCAGTGCTGGTGTGATCTCTTCCAGTGTTGGAATGGGGCGGTGATTTCTCTTTATTACTTGATTAAGGCATTCTGGATTTAGGCAAATTCTTAGCCGTCCATTTGGCTTCTTGCTCACCACGATGGAATTTATTCAATCTGTAGGTTCTGCGACTCTGGTGATTACCTTTTCATCCATCTCTTGGAGCTCTCTTTCAAGAATTCCTTTTAGTTCTATTGGTTCCTAATGGGGGTTGAATCACTGATTTTATCACTGGATCAATAGTGACGTGGTTCCAAAATCTTCAAAGCCTCCAAGTGTCTCATCAAAACACTCTTGGTACATTTATGCTAGATCTCCCTTGCTTCTGATTGGAGAGAATTTTTCAGTGGATCTTCAACCCTCAGTGTCACCTCCTTTATCTCATGGTTCATTGAGGATAAGCTGCAGCTCTTTGCAACTGCTCAACCCCAGGAATGCAGGACCATCTGTTTCAGTGATATAGAACAAGTAGTTAACATTTTTTCCTTTGTGTGTCCCTCTGATTTGGGTTGTTCTGAGCTTTCGAATCTCAGTTCCTCCACATGCTGGGAGCATGATGGTACTCTGTTTCAGAGCTCAAATTTTCAGGACTGATCTTCTAGGGCAGCATTTACAGGTCAGCAGGCAGCCGCGATTGGCGGGCCCGGGATTGGCCGGGGAACAGACCACCACCTGCGATTGACCCCCGACTGCGATTTCACACTTAATGACCAGCCAGTGTGAAATGCTCAGTGCTGCTGTGGTAGTGGTGGGAGGTGGACCGGCGCTGATGTAAGCGTGGACGAACTCTGAAGGCAGAGAGCTGCCTCGGGGGGCTGAAGACTTCAAAACAATGAAATAGGGATTTTAAAATCATGAAAAAAATGTCCAAGCATCACAATCAGTTAGTTGAACATATATATGTTCAAATACAGTCCATTGATTTTTATTTTCCTTTCATTTAATAACGGAAACCTCATTCCACCCTTGGTGAAGTTTCATCAAAAATTTGAAGTCTGCCTGGCAGATTCGCCCCTCCTCCACCTGTAAGGTTGGACGGACCACGATAACTCGGGGACAGTTGGAACTTTAACAACTTTAATTGTCTTCTTGATTGTCAGCGGGAGTGCTTCCGACACTCATGTGCGTCCGCCGACTGAAATATCATATAAGTGCGGGATGAGGTCGGGGCACTTGCCCAATGTCATCCCATGCGATTTCACATCCGATTGGGTTGGGCATGCATCCACACGCTGACCTAAAAATTCTGCCCCTAGTATAGTCTGAATGGGAAGATGTTACTCTGTGCTCCGGTATCAAGTGTAAGCTTCAGATTTATGATTGTGGGCTAATTTCTCACCCTCCATCTTATATGAATGGTTGTAGGAATTTCTTTTCTCTGGGAACTGTCACATGTGGCCATCTAATGAAGTTGTATGGTTCTTAGCCTACTGTGTTCTCAACTCATCATCATCTTCCAGGGTATGAATGTTTTGCTTTCTTTTACTTCCCTGTTACTCTGATAGTTTGTTTATCATTATCTTTGCTCTGCACACCATTTCCCAGTGACTTGACTTTCCAAGCTCTGCAGTTTGATTCACATGCTGGACATGTACTTCTGTCTGTGAACTCATGTGGTCATCCACATCCCCTACACATCTTCCTTTCTGTCTGGTGTGCATTATTTTGTTGCTGCTTCACTGCATTAACACTGCTGCCTTTCTCTTGACTTAAATGTAAGGCAGCCGTTTGTGTAATCAGCTTCATCTGTCTACTCATAGCATCATGTGCTTCGGCAGGGTCTACACCTTCTGATATTGTGGCCATCCTTTCTAATTAAATCTTATTGTACTTTAGGGAGTGCAGAACCTCAAATAAGCTTATCTAGTAGCCTTTTCTGAGTCCTTAAATGTACATGTTCTGGCTGCATTTTTCAATCTTGGGAAATTGTCAACAGGTTCACCTGATTCCTATCTCAGGCCTTCAAACTCATATTGATAGATCTGAAGTATTGACTTTGGCTGGAAATGTTTGCCGAATTTTTCAAAAGTTTTGTCTGAGTATCTGCTATTGTCTCCACTCAGCTCCCTGTTATTAAACACATTTAAGCCTTTCCTGCCCACAAAAGGATATAGCTGATCCTTTCCTCTTCACTAGTGCCTTTTAGAAAGCCACTGAATGTCAGTATGCATTTTTGTTTAAATTTCTCAACTGCCGTTATAACACTATCAGCCTCCCAATTCATCATGGACTGGAGCTGTGTGTTTATTGCTGCTGCGGCCATTTGGTTTTCACCTGATTCATTGATCAAAATGCTGGAGCTTCATTAGGTGTATTTCTTGCTGCTCTCCATGTGGCTGTTGGACAGATAGACTGAAACATTGTTACTCGGCAAATGATTTCAGTGCAACAGTAAAATGTGACACCATGGGATATATATATATAAAGGTGGCAATTAGTTCCCATTTTAAAAAAAATAACAGTATAACATGTATCATCCTCAAATTTTGAAATTATGCTCTGTAGACCAAGATCTAGGTCATTAATACATTTAAGGAAGAGCAGGTGTTCTAACACTAATTCCTGGGGAACTCCAGTATAAATCTTCCTCCAGTCTTTGTTTTCTGTCACTCAGCCAATTTTGTATCCATGTTATTACTGTCTCCTTTATTCCATGAGCTCTAACTTTGCTTACAAGTCTATTTTCCAGATTTACATCAAACATATTTTGGAAGCCTATGTATACCACATCAACAGCATTACCCTCATCAACCCTCTTTGTTATCTCATCAGGAAATTCGAGCAAGTTAGTTAGACATGATTTGCCCTTAACAAATCCATGCTGGCTTTCCTTAATTAACCTATGTTTGCCCAAGTGACTATTAATGTTGTCCCAAATTATTGTTTCTAGAAGTTTCCCTACCACCGAGGTTAAACTGACTGGCCTGTAATTGCTGGCCTGGTCTTCAGACCCTTTTTTGAACAAGGGTATAACATTTGCAATTCTCAAGTCCTCTGTCACCACCTTTGAGTCTAAAGAAGACTGAAAAATTATGGCCAGTGGCTCTGCTGTTTCCACACTCACTTCCCTCAGTATCCTTGGATGCATCCCATCCGGTCTAGGTGCCTTATCAACTTTAAGTCGGGGAGGCGATGTTATAGTGGGTATTTTGTCACTGGGACGAGTATACCATAGACCCAGGGTGATGCTCTGGGTCCCAGCTTCGAACTCCACCATGGCAGATGATGAAATTTTAATTCAATAAAAAAAAAACCTGGAATTACAAGTCTGATGATGACCAAGAACCATTGTAAAATGTCATAAAAACCCATCTGGTTCACTAATGTCCTTTAGGGAAGGAAATCTACTGTCCTTACCTGGTCCAGCCTACATGTGACTCCAAACCCACCTGGTCCAGCCTACATGTGACTCCAAACCCACAGCATATGGTTGACTCATAAAAATGTCCTCTGAACAAGGGCAATTAGGGATGGGCAACAAATGCTGGCCTAGCCAGTGATGCCCACGCCCCATGAACGAATAACAATAAAGAAAGTGCAGACAGCCTATCTAATACCTTCTCCTTATCAATGTCAAACCCCTCAAGTATCTGAATTCCCTTGTCTTTCACCGCAGTCTGGGCAGCATTTTCCTCCTTGGTAAAGACAAATGCAAAATATTCATTTAACATCTCAGCCACGCCTTTTGCCTTTGTGTTAATCCCTTTTTGGTCTCTAAATGGCCCTACCCTTCCTCTTTCCACCTTTTACTATTTATTTGCCGATAGAAGACTTTGGGGTTCTCATTTAAGTTAGCTGCCAGTCTCTTCTCATATTCTCTCTTTGCTTCTCTTATTTTCTTTCTCAATACCCCTCCGAACCTTCTATATTCGGCCTAGTTCTCAATTGCATTATCTACCTGACATCTGTCATAACACACTTTTTTCTGCTTCATCTTAATCTCTATCTCTTCTGTCATCCAGGGAGCTCGGGATTTGTTTGCCTTGTCTAGGCCCCTTCTTTAAAGGCAGCCCTTTGTTCAGTTATATTTTTCCCTGCTAATCTTGATTCTAGTTAATCTGCACCAGGTCCAGACCCCAATTTCCTAATGCAGACAGTTTGATGTCTATTTCAGGGCCGCTCCCTGATTTACTGGCCTATCTCAAAGTCACATCAACCTAGACTTGAGAATCAGTGGGTTCCTGAAGAGAAATATGTTTTCCTGAAAGAAATCCTGCATTGGCCTCATTACTGAACAGCTGAGTGGAGTAATGTCAGAGGGATTGGGAGGAGTTTGACTTAGACAACCCCTCCCAACAGATGGTCTATTTTCAGAAGCATTGAATAAGTAAAGACTAAAAACACACCTGTATTGGGACTTGCTGTAAAATGTTCCATGAACTGGGGTGCCCTGCTAATACCCCCTCAATATTTACCAGAGTCAATAATAGAGTAGCATTTCAGTGACCATCTATTGTGCAGTCCTCCACAGACGGGACATCGTGAACATTCAAACAGCTGGCATTCGGGCCTAGGGCTATTAGTGAGCCACATCACTGGGTATGATTGCTGATTAACTTGTTCAAATCAGGCATGATATGGGCTGTTCTAACCATGTGCTGTTACTGAAGCCATCAGTTCTGTTCATCTACAGATCAAAAAGCATGATGACCTGGGAGCTCCAAGTAAGACTGGGACAGAAGGGGTAGCAGCAGTTCCTTGGGATGGTCCATGAACCAGAAAGCAGAACAAACTAAGCTGTCCTTGGCATCTCCATAGAGTTCACAGTCTATTGCTTTACCATCTGCTGAAAGAGATCGAATGGTATCTTGTTTACAATATATCCCAGAGACACGGACCGCATCTCTCTCCCCATCTCCTGTCAGTGAGCATTCAGTTAAAATTAGCTAGGCACCAAAAGTAGATACCTACATGCACCCTGTACTTCTGTCTCCCTACTTTTGGCTGATGGCCCCTCTCAGGCTACTTTTCTCCTGTCTCCACCACTTCCTGTCACCCTGTCATATTGTAGAATCACTGAATCTTTACAGTGCAGAAGGAGGCTATTTGGCCCATTGAGTCTGCACTGGCTCTCTGAAAGAGCATTCTGCCGGGTCCCAGTCCTCTGTCTTATCCCTATAATCTTGCACATTCTTTCTTTTACCTTACATTTCTGCTTTCTCAGATACTTTGCTCCCCCCGCCCCCACCACCCCTCCATACCAGCCCCATTCCTACCATTATATCACCATTCCTTTCCCTTTTTAATCTCCTGCTGCTTTCTCAGGCTTAATCCACTTTAATTCAGTTCACTTTTATCCTCTGTTTGTCTCCTGGCATTTCCCAAAGAACTCATTAAGGCACCAATCCATTCTCTTTATGAACACTGCTCCATCCTGCTCTCTCAATAACTCTCCTGCCCAGTGTGCCTACTGGGGACTAACCTTGCCAATCTGCTTCCTATCCCTCTCACCCCACCCACCACTTTTTCCTTGTACATTATCCAGTTGATCAACAATTTTCTCTGCATTTCAAGGAACAAGGAACAAAGAAAAGTACAGCACAGGAACAGGCCCTTCGGCCCTCCAAGCCTGCGCCGATCATATTGCCTGTCAAACTAAAACATTTGCACTTCCGGGGTCCGTATCCCTCTATTCCAATCCTATTCATGTATTTGTCAAGCTGCCTCTAATCACCACTATCGTACCTGCTTCCTCCTCTGGCAGCGAATTCCAGACACTCACTACCCTCTGCATAAAAAACTTGCCCCGCACATCTCCTCTAAAGTTTTCTCCTCTCATCTTAAATCTATGTCCCCTAGTAATTGACTCTTCCACGCTGGGAAAAAGTTTCTGACTATCTACTCTGTCCATGCCACTCATAATTTTGTAAACTTCTACTAAGTCACCCCTCAATCTCTGTCACTCTAGTGAGAACAATCCGAGTTTCTCCAACCTCTCCTCATAGCCAATAACCTCCAGACCAGGCAGCATCCCGGTAAACCTCCTCTCCACCCTTTCCAACTCCTCCATATCCTTCTGGTAATGTGGCGACCAGAATTGCACGCAATATTCCAGGTGTGGCCTAACCAATGTTCTAAAACTGCAGCATGACTTCCCAGCTTTTATACTCAATACCCCTGCCCATGAAGGCAAGCATGCCATATGCCTTCCTGACTACCTTATCCACCTGCGTTGCCACTGATCCAGTAAGGATCATAATCAGTAATGATCCCTCCAGAATGACTGTGAATAAGATGCCAGGCATCCACACATTGATTGTGGCCAATTGCATTGGCTGCTTGTACTTTCTACCTTCTGACTCACCTAATCTGGTGTGATGGTGATGTGATTTTATCCCCTCCTCAGCTCTTGGTTTCTCTCCCTTAGTGGCACCTCACCTTGTTCGGCCTCTCTTCTCTCAAATCTTCATTGTCTACTGATCTCTCGAGTGGCTCCTGAATTGTTCTCCTGAACCTCAGGGATTTCAATCTCCAATCCAGCTTCCACTGGGCCCTCTCCCCTGAGATCACTGCCCTCCTTAGCTCCCAAAAGCTCTCCCTCTCTACAAATTTTTCACAAAGAATCATAGAATGATACACCACAGAAAGAGTCATATCAGTGCTGGTCCAGCTTTTTGAAGGAGATATCTCTTTAATCCCATTCCCCTGGTCCTTTGTCAAAGCCTGCAAATTTTCCCTTTCAAATATTTATCCAATTCCCTTTTGAAAAGTATTATTGAAACTTCTTCCATTGTCCTTCCAGATGCACTCCAGATCGCAACAATCCCTGTGTAACTTCTTTTCTTCATGAGGTTATTGATTCTTTTGCGAATCACCTTAAATCTTGGTCCTCTGACCCTTCTGCCATTTCTCCCTAACCACTCAATTCAAATCCCTCAGGATTCTGATCTCCTCGATTTAATTCTCCCTGAAATCTCCTCTGTTCCAAGGAGAAAAATCCCAACTTCTCCAGCCAAAGATCCCATTTGTCTTTTTTTTATTCACTCAATTTATCCTGCCACCTTCAAAGATTTGTGCACATTCACCCAGGTCTCTCTGTTTCTGCATCCCCTTTTGAGATTGAACCACTCATTTTATTTTGCGTCTTGAATGCTGTGCATTGATGCAAATTTGGATGTAAATTCCTGTCCCCAAGATTGGTGCCAAAACTTGTTTGGGGTAATAGGATTGAGAAAATTCCAGCTTGATAATTTTGGTCACTGCCTTTGGCAACAGTGACCTCTGAGAAGCTGTTTTGCATCATTCAATGCCCTAAATTCACCCAAAGGTTTAACAATTTAGGGAAGAATCCAGCCTTACTGGATCAGTGAAGGAGACCATGATCTTCAGCAGAAAGCGCTCATAATCGTTACCTCTTTTACAGAACTTCTTCACTTAGCATCTGTCAATTGTTGTACATTATTGGTGCTAAGAATTTAAAGTAGAATTGCATGAATAGTTTGGGTAATTTCCTCTCACTTTATGTTGCATCAAATAATAGATTACTTAGTCTTCAGTAGGTAAGGCAAATTGCCCAAATTTTCCTGGAATGACAAGCTGTCAAAGGAGGGAATGCACTGGGGGTTAATCGCCAATTTACAAGAGCATCCCAAGCAGAATGGGTCAGATGTCAAAGCTTTTGTCTTGCATGTCTATGTCGTCCTGTGTGAGTTCATTTTACTGCCCCTTTACCACTGACTGGCATATGTTGTCCCTGGCAGTGATCAAAAACTCAGTGTGCCTCACTGCTCTGCATTGTCCACTGAATGTTAAACATTGTCAAACACAGCATAACAAAATTTGACTAAAATACCAAATAATGCAATTAAAGATTCAAACTTAAGTTTAAAAACTATCACACCCTTTTATAAACAATGCATGCTGTCAGTAATGTGAATTTTTACTGAAACACACAATTCTCATAACTTCAGTGGAGAGTAAAATAGTGCAGCTGATCCAGCCTGGTCTGATCCAGTTAGTCATTTCCTGTTCAACTGAAATTAAAGCTCTATGTTAAGACTGATGAACTGGACAGTTTATTCCGGTCTGGGGTCACTTTCAGTTGGCCTCTTTTTATACTGCTCTGTACCAAGATATTATCAGAACTGTCTGTGTATCTCGCCTGAATCACTGCTACAGGTAAAATAACACAGTTGTCCCCCACCCCTCCCTGCACCATCGCCCGCCCCACCCTGCGCAGTCCCCCGCCCCGCCCTGCACGCACTTACACATCTAAAAATCATCCTGCATGCACTGACACACCCAAAACCACCCTGCGCACAGTTACATATCTTATTTTTTGTTCCAGTGATGCACACAGGCTGTCGCCATTGTAACTGAACTAACTTTATTGATAAACACGTTTCCCTAATATAAACACACACCTGCAGTAACTGAATTCTATCAAGACAGGCTCCAACATGCGCTACCTGACCTTCAATTCTCAGGTCAGATGACTCCACATCTAGTATAGTAACTAATACTGGAGTCTGCCACCACAATCAGTTATCATGACATTTCCCTTTTTAAAAAAAATCTTTTATATAACTCAAGTACATAAGGTCTTTTATCTATTCTTCCTCACTCTGTTTTGATCTGTCTGTTTTGTCTTTTACTCATCCCTGTATCTCTTTTTTTCACAATTCTTCTACAGAGGTGATTTTGAAAAACAAGGGACCTTCTCCAGCTCTGTGTCACTATCACCCCTTGGATAGTTTTCAGGACTCTCAGGCTTTGTCTGGTTATCTGGTGTATTCTGGTTTTTGATCTTCAGCGACTTACTGGTACAGAGCAGGGTTGTGTTTCATTTGTTTGAAACAAATTTTCCGTAAGAATTTCCGGTTTCCCCTGTACTGTTGTCTGTCTGGAGTCTACACTATATAAGACCTTAGTTCTCCTGTAATTCCTGTGACAACAGCAGGATTCCGGACCCCTTCATGCTGAACCCTCACTGTCTCAGCCTTGTTCAGGTCAGGCAGAGGTCAGGTGCCTTGATCAAAGTACTGTTTCTGCTTCTGCTGTCTCAGTTTGAGCAGGTCCTGCATGCTGCAGCTCACTGACTATGGAAGTAACAGTTGGGGTGCAGTTGGAAGCTTAGTTCTTAGTCTTCTCACTATCAGGAGCTGTGCTGGAGATTATCCAATGCCCTCTAATGGAGTATTCCTGAAATCCAGCAGAGCCAGGTAGGGGTCTCTTCCGTCTGCCTTTGCCTTCAATAGGTGTTTTAAGGTCTGCACCGTACGTTCCACAATTCCATTGCATTGTGGATATTTGGGACTTGACGTAGTGTGGCAAAACTCCCAGTCCTGTGCAAATTTGCGAAACTCAGTGCCTGAGAATTGTGGACCATTATCTGAGATGAGCACTTCAGAATCACAGTGCAGAAGAGGCCCTTCAGCCCATCGAGTCTGCACCGATATGTGAGAAACACCTGACCCACCTATCTAATCCCGTTTACCAGCACTTGGCCCATAACCTTGAATGTTATGACGTGCCAAGTTCTCATCCAGATACTTTTTAAAGGATGTGAGGCAACCTGCCTCCACCAGTCTCCCAAGCAGTGCATTCCAGACTGTCACCACCTTCTGGGTAAAAATGTTTTTCCTCACATCCCCCCTAAACCTCTTGCCCCTCATCTTGAACTTATGCCCCCTTGTGACTGACCCTTCAACTAAGAGGAACAGCTGCTCCCTATCCACCCTGTCCATGCCCCTCATAATCATGTACATTTCGATCAGGTCATCCCTCAGTCTTCTCTGCTCCATCGAAAAAAACACAAGTCTATCCAACCTCTCTTCATAACTTGAATGTTTCATCCCAGGCAACATCCTGGTGAATCTCCTCTGCAACCCCTCCACTGCAATCATATCCTTCCTATAATGTGGTGACCAGAATTGCACACAGTTCTCCAGCTGTGGCCTCACTCAGGTTCTATACAACTCCAACATGACCTCCTGACTTTTGTAATCTATGCCTCGATTGATAGAGACAAGTGTCTCATGTGCCTTTTTCACCACCCCACTAATGTGTCCATCTGCCTTCAGAGATCTATGGACACACACGCCAAGGTCCCTTTCTTCCTCAGAACTTCCTAGTGTCATGCTGTTCATTGAATACTTCCTTGTCAAACACTTTGGAAGGAGTAATATCACCTCTCACTTTTCAGGTTTAAATTCCATCTGCCACTTATCTGCCCATTTGACCATCCCGTTTATATCTTTCTGTAGCCCAAGACACTCAACCTCACTGTTAACCACCCAGCCAATCTTTGTGTCATTCGCAAACTTACTCATCCTACCCCCCACATAGTCATCTATGTTGTTTATATAAAAGTAATAGGGGACCGAGCACAGACCCCTGTGGTATGCCACTGGACACTGGCTTCCAGTCACTAAAGCATCCTTCCGTAATCACCTTCTGTCTCCTACAACTAAGCCAATTTTGAATCCACCTTATCAAATTTCCCTGAATCCCATGTGCATTTGCCTTCTTTATAAGTCTCC
The DNA here is from genome assembly GCF_017639515.1 of Carcharodon carcharias. Taxonomy (NCBI): domain Eukaryota; kingdom Metazoa; phylum Chordata; class Chondrichthyes; order Lamniformes; family Lamnidae; genus Carcharodon; species Carcharodon carcharias. The sequence goes on from NC_054481.1 coordinate 83,462,067, forward strand.
CATGTGGGACCTTGTCAAAGGTTTTGCTGAAATCCATATAAACTACATCAACTGCACTACCCTCATCTACACACCTGGTCACCTCCTCAAAAAATTCAGTCAAATTTGTTAGGCATGACCTCCCTCTGACAAAGCCATGTTGACTGTCTCTGATCAAACCTTGCCTCTCCAAGTGGAGTTAGATACTTTCCTTCAGAACTTTCTCCAATAGTTTCCCTACCACTATCAGGTATGTTGTGGCGAGCAAAAATTGGTTTTAAATGATTTATCACAGTAATGCTCTAACTATCATTCCTAACCAGCACAGACTCAAAAAACTTTGAGTAATAATCTACTGCTAGTAGCTATTCACTGTTGTCAAATGTGAACAAGCCCGCTCCAATTTTCTGCCAAGGCCTCTCTGAAATACTATGGTTGAAGTGGATCTTTTTGTGGTGATTTACTGTACTTTTGGCACACTGCACATTTACCATTTCCCTGATTTGTGCTCCCATTCCATGCCAATACATGATATCTTGAGCTCTTCTCCTGCATGTTTCTCTGCTGAGGTGACTTTCATGTATGCGCTGCAACATTTTTTTCCTCAGTGTTGCAGAAATTATGATCTTTTCTCCCTTGAAAAGTATTTCTTCTGCTATATTAAGCTCCTCACAAAAGTTCCAGTAATCTTGTACAGCAGAAGGGGCTCTGCTCCGATGTGTGGACCAGACAGTTTGCACAATCTGCTGCAGTTTTCTCAGGTTGGCATCGATTTTGGTCACATCTCTGATCTCATCCAATTTGGTTACAGCCCCGGTAAGTTTTTTTGTCAGCATGTGAACCTGTGGTTCTGTTTCTTTATCCTCTTCCTCCGTGATGGGTAGGTAAGCACATGACAGAGTGTCTGCAATGTACATTTCCTTGCCCAGTCTATATTTAACTCTAACCTGCTATTTCTACAGATGCTTTAGTAATCTTTGGATTCTTGGTGGTGCACAATTCAGGGTTTATTTAAGTATAGCTTTCAAAGGCTGATGATCAGTCTCTACCTCTACGTCTTTGCCATAGGCAAACTGGTGGAAGTGTTCTAGCATTGCTTTCTCTATTTGGGCATACCGCAGCTGTGTTTCAGTCCTTGATTTTGAAGCATATGTGATTGGTGCCTTATTTTGCAAGAGGACAGCTCCTAGGCCAGTTTTTGAAGCATCCACTGAGATCTTGACTGGCTGACTGACATCGTAATACTTTAACACTTGTGCCTGGGTCAATGTTCTCTTCAGACTTGTCAAAGCTTCCTGACTTTGTTCCCAGTCCCATTCCATATAATTTTGTAGAAGTTCTCTGAGAGGTGCTGTCAGGCCTGTCATGTTCGGAATGAATTTCCAAAGATAGGTCACCATTCCCAAAAACCTCTCCAAGTCTTTCTTATATTCTGGTGGTGGCATGTTCACAACTGCTTTGATTTTACTCTGGTCTGGCTTCAGTCCCTCACTTGTTAGCACATGTCCCAAGTATTTGATTTCATGAAGACCTATTTTGCACTTTTCCTTCTTCAACTTGAGGTTCCTTTCTCTCGCTCTGGCGAGCACCTGCCTCAGTCTGTGCTCATGTTCTTCTCGTGAGGCTCCCCAGACTAGCACATCATCGACATAGGCTTCCGCACCATCTAACCCTTCAAAAAGCTGTTTCACAGTTGTGTGAAACACCTCCGGAGCTGAATTAATATCAAAAGGTAAGTGTAAAAACCTGTATTGCCCATATTGTGTGTTGAAGATAGAGATAAGAGCTGCATTCATCCAGCTTGACCTGCCAGAAGGCTGAACATGCACCCAAGACAATAGTATTTAACAAGACAAAAACAGAAACACCTGGAAAAACTCAGCAGGTCTGGCAGCATCGGCGGAGAAGAGTACAGTTGACGTTTCGAGTCCTCATGACCCTTCAACAGAATTCAACAGAAGTATTTAGCAAGAGCTGGCTTACACATGATCTCTCCTACTGTGGGCAGCTGGTAATGCTCTCTTTGTACTGCACGGTTTAGGTCTCTGGGATCCAGACACACTTGCAGATTCCCATCTGATTTTTCTACAATTACAATTGGATTAAATCACTTTATCAGTTCTCCAATTTTCTTGATGATGTGAAGTTTCTCCATTCTGTCCAACTCTGCTTTCAGTCAGTCTCTCAGCACTACTGGTATTTTCCTGGGTGGATGTATTTTGGGTTTCGCAGTTTCACCAATCTTGATGATGTGTTCTTCTTTTAGGCAGCCATTCCCCTGGAACACATCTTTACACTCACTCAGGATGTCAGCAGTGGTGACAATCATTATTCTCTTGATTAGCTTCAGATTTTCACAAGCTTTGATTCCAAGAATGGGTTTTTGCACCAGTATGAATGGAAATATTTGAGATTGTTTTTGTAGTTCACTTTAAGTGTGCACTTGCCTTCCACAGAATTTTTTTCACCTGTAAAAGTAGGCAGTTTCACTTTTGTTTTAGTTAGCTGCTTATCTTATTATACAGGCTTATGTGAATGACATTTGTTTGTGCACCTGTGGCAAGCTTGAAATTCACTATCATGTTGGTCATTTTTAAATCAACCTTCCATTCATCATCTTTGGAATTTGTTGTGACTGCATCAACGCAAAGTTCTGTTTCAGTGTCTGTCAATCTTGTACATTCTTTGATTTCCACATCTTAGCGAAATGATTTAGTTTATCACAGCTCTTGCACTGCTTTCCAAAGGCTGGGCAACTACATGGTAAATGCTCTGTTTTGCATTGGCTGCATTTAAATATTTTTAGTAACAGATTTGTTCTGTTTACTGTCAGACCATCTATTTGTTCTTTCCTGGGGCTATTTTTGTTTAACTGTATCTAACTGCTTGACCGTGTGTGGCTTATCATCTTCCGTCATCTGTTTAATCTGGCATTTCGTTGTCTTTGCTACTCTGCAGATATTTATTGCTTTCTCCAGGGTGAGATCAACTTCTCTCAAAAGCCATTCTCTCTGAGTGTCATTTGTGATTCTGCAAATTATTCTATCTTGGAAGAGTAATTCTTCAAGCTTTCCAAATTCACGTGATTTAGCTCATTTTCTCAGCTCAGTTACACACTGACTAATGTTGTCACGGCCTTGCGTGCATGTAAAAAAAAAATCGGTATCTTTCGTACGTGATTTTTATTTTTAGGGCTGCAGTAGGCTTCAAATTTTTCCATTATTTCTTTCAAGTCATTTTGTTTCTCAGCACGTTCAAATGTGAATGTGTTCTAGACTTCTAGGGCTGATTCTCTGCTAAGTGAAGAAAGATGGAAGACAGTACCTGAGGGTCTTTTTTTATCACTGCCTGTCACTGTGAGGTACAACTCAAATCACTGTTGGAACCGCCTTCAGTTTTTGGTGAAATTTCCCTTCAAACTGAGCTCTGTTGGTGGTTTCAGGACCTCCATTGTTGCATTTAGTTTACTTCTGACACCATGTGTTGTTTTTTGTTTCAATAACCACACAGGCTGTCGACATTGTAGCTGAGCTAACTTTATTGATAACACAGCTCAAATCATCCTGTATGCATTTACACTTCCCAAATCAACTGCAAACAGTTACCCTCCCACCCATCCCAAATCAGCTTTATACATTAAAAACATCTCACAGAAAAGTTATCTAAACATCTGGATATTTTTGAGACCACTACGCCCCTCCTTTGTGCCCAAGTTGTGTGACCTTTCATTCTGAATTTTCAACTCCTGCAGCTAGATCAGGAGCCTCTGTTGGTTGACTGAGGATTTGGAGCCAGATCATTGGGACATTGAGGTTCACTTTTTTGTTTCAGGGTGTAGGCTGTTGCCCCATAAGAGGGAGATGGATAGAGTGAGGCTGGGGTGTGTGGGTGTGTGGGCGGATGGGTGAGGGTGTGGATGAATGTGTGTGAGTGGGTGTGTTTAAAAGCCCTTGCTCAATGTGCACGAGGAGCAGATGCTGACAATGAAACGCTGGTCATAGGAATCTCCCACTACTTCCTACAAATTAGGTGTGAGTAAAGATACAGTAGCAGGAGAAGGAAAGAGTGTGAGAGACACTGAGTCCTGCTGAGGAGTGTCAGGGAGCAATGAGTAGGAGCCAGAGGATGTTGAGAGTGCCTGCTCAGCTAGACATCTCTACTGTGTATGTAGAGAGCAAATGCAACTCATGCAATTGCATGCAACCATGAACAGATGTGTGCCATGTGCTGTATCTTGTGTGCCAAATAGCATGGGCCCTGTGCTGCATGCACATGCCATGTCTGGTGTGTTATCTGCCCTGTGTCAGGTGTTGTGTCGTATTTGGCGAGTGCAGTATTACAGTCTGCCATAAGTCATGCAATACCAGGGTCCAAGCAATAACTTTTTAAAATTCTTCCAAGGGATGTGAGCGTCACTGGCTAGGCCAGCATTTTTATTGCCCATCCCTTGAGTAGGGCTGCCTACTTAAAACGCCGCAGTCCATGTGGTGTAGGTAGGGAGTTAAGGGGATTTTGACCCAGCGACAGTGAAGGAATGATGATTTATTTCCAAGTCAGGATGGTGAGTAGCTTGGAGGGGAAGTTCCAGGTGGTGGCGGTGTTCCCATCTATCTGCTGCCCTCGTCCTTCTAGATGGTAGAGGTCCCGGGTTTAGAAGGTGCTGTCTAAGCATCCTTGGTGAGTCCCTGCAATGCACCTTGTAGATGGTACACACTGCTGCTGCTGTGCGTCAGTGGTGGAGGGAGTGAATATTGAAGGTGGTGGATGGGGTGCCAATCAAGTAGAAACAGCTCCAGTATCTTTGTCATTGTATTCAGTTTAATTTCAAGGCAGGGTTTGCTTTTAGTTTAAGGTAACAAAGGCTGTGTGGACAGGATAGGTAAGGGCACACAGATTTTAAAGGAATTTCTAAACAAACTTTCTAGTTCAGTGAAAGCTGGCCTCCCAAAGCTTGTTTTTTTTTAACCCTTATTGTTGTGAAATGTAAAAGTATGATCCAGGTATACCAATTGTGTAATTTTATTTAAATCAAAATGGATTTTCAATTAAAAGAGATGAATAGTTTTACTTCCAAATGCATTTCTTATACTTTTGCTTTTTGCCATTTTTTGAAGCAACTTCTTTATTTAATGGTTTTCAAAGTAAGGGTTACCAGCAAAGAAAATCATTTCTTCCAAAAATGCTTCAAATCCGAGTGCACCCAGGGGCATTTAACTTCATTTCAGAGTGACTATTCCAATCCTGAGAACTTGTTTATTATTCCACTAAAATCACAGTGATGCAAGTAGATACATTAAATGTAAAAATATCCCGAGGTTTTCTTTTGATTGAATTTTATTGTACATTTGCCAAAAAATTATAGAATTATTGAGAGAACAGGCTGTGATATTAGCACATATAATCATTTTTAAATGGCTATTTTAGAGGAAAACCGCAGCTATTTGCACATTTTGATTTTTGGTTTAAAATATAGTGTCATGCCCAGTGAAGGCATATCATATTCATAAATTTAAACACAGATCACACTCAGTATATATTTTTCTGGAGCTGTCTTTTATTTAAAAATGGACACCAACAAGGTGGCTAAGATGATTGCTGAAGATCAGGTGACTTTTGTAATGCCCACCTCAAGTCTCTGGAAAATTCTTAGTTGGATAACCATGGGTGGGGGCTACCCCCTTGAATGTGCATACCCCGACAGAGCCTGTTTGCAGAATTTACACCTGCTATTGTTTGTGGTTTACCCAAAACTCAAAATCAATGGACTTCCAGACTTCATGTCTCCAAGCTTGAAACTTAACAAAGAAACCCAGAAGCCAGTTTACTATAAGTAGGTGAGAGCAGAGCCTCCACCCCCCCCCCCCCCAACCCCCATCCATTTTACATTGTTTTGCAATGGCTTCTAGCTTTAAACTATTCTGTGTGGACAATATCAGATGATCATGTGACCAAAACTGACTTCAACTGTCAAATATTTTTATCCAAAGAACTAAGTCAGTCTGCAAAGAACAAAGCAAGAAACAGCAGCTGCAAAGAAAGGCAGCAACATCCGTCTATTTTAATAAACTGGAGATTGCTACACCTTAAAGTCTCCCAGCTGTTAATTTTCAGAGTCCAGAACAGAAACTTGACGATCTGGTAAGAAAACAACAAGCAAACAATTTTGTGACCTGCTGAAAAAGCCACCTCTTCAAGGGAATCCTGACACGATGTTGATTAATGGCCCCCGCCCACCACCTCTTTGGCGTGAACCATCTTCATCAATAAGCTTGCAACGACTGTTTTCCTACCACAAACCAAACACTATGAGCTATTCTTTTGTTTTTAAATTGTAAAAGTGCGCTATCTTCTTGAATTGTATTTCTTGTGAGTGAATGATGTAGTGTTTAGACTTTTGGGGTGAATGCGTGAATAAAAAATCCTCTAGTTAAAAAGCTTGCTGCTAATTATTTAAACATTGACTGCACTCAGGAGTTGAGAAACATAGCTTCTTTTCCAAAAACACACACGTTAAGGACAGTAAGGGAAAGGGGACAAGGGCTTCAGTTCTCTCCCATCCCCGTCGATAACAATAGATTAAGATCGAACTGTGGCATTAAAGAAAGATATCTGGCTAATTGTGTTCTTTCAAAGAGCAATATAATTAATCCCATTCTCCCACTCTTTCCCTATCTCACTGCAACTTTCATTCAAGTATTTATCTAATTCCCTTTTTAAGGGTACTATTGAATCACCAAACTCACACAGTCTGTTCCAGATCCAAATCACTCTTGTGTAGAAAGTTTTTCCCTATGTCACCTTTGCTTTTTTTGCCTTTCACCTTTTATCTGCACCTGCTGGTTATCAACCATTCGGCCGCTGGAAACAGTTTCTCCTTATTTACTGAATCCAAACCCTTCTTGATTTTAAACACCTCTATCAAATTCATCTTGGCCTTCTCTACAATAAAGAGGACAACCCCAGTTTCTCCAATCAATCTGTGTAATTGTAATCAAAAACAAAAATAAAAATACCTGGAAAAACTCAGCAGGTCTTACAGCATCTGTGGAGAGGAATACAGTTAACTTTTTGAGTCCATATGACTCTTCAACAGAACCAAGGCAAAATAGAAGAGAGGTGAAATAATAGCTGGTTTAAGTTGGGGGGGGGAGGGGTGGGGGGTGGTGGGGGGGGGGGGGCGGGTGGGGGGACAGGTAGAGCTGGATAGAGGGCCAGTGATAGGTGGAGATTGCCAAAAGATGTCATAGACAAAAGGACAAAGAGGTGTTGACGGTGGTGATATTAGCTAAGAAATGTGATATTAAGGGTAGAAAGCAGGATGAGCAAGGTACAGATAGACCTAGTGGGGGTGGGGTGGGGGGAAGGGTAAAAACAGGCTGAGGTACAGATAAAACAATGGATGGAAATACATTTAAAAATAATAGAAATAGGTGGGAAAAGAAAAATCTATATAAACTTTTGGAAAAAAAAGGGGAATCAGAAAGGGGGTGGGGATGGAGGAGAGAGTTCATGATCTAAAGTTGTTGAACTCAATATTCATTCTGGAAGGCTGTAAAGTGCCTAGTCGGAAGATGAGGTGCTGTTCCTCCAGTTTGCGTTGAGCTTCACTGGAACATTGCAGTAGGCCAAGGACGGACATGTAGGCATGAGAGCAGGGTGGTGTGTTGAAATGGCAAGCGACAGGGAGGTCTGGGTCATGCTTGCGGACAGACCGAAGGTGTTCTGCAAAGCGGTCACCCAGTCCGTGTTTGGTCTCTCCAATGTAGAGGAAACCGCATTGGGAGCAGCGAATGCAGTAGACTAAATTGAGGGAAGTGCAAGTGAAATGCTGCTTCACTTGAAAGGAGTGTTTGGGCCCTTGGATGGTGAGGAGGGGGGAAGTAAAGGGGCAGGTGTTGCACCTTCTGCGGTTGCATGGGAAGGTGCCATGGGAGGGGGTTGAGATGTAGGGGGCAATGGAGGAGTGGACCAGGGTGTCCCGGAGAAAACGATCCCTGCGGAATGCCACCGGGGGTGGGGGGGGTGTGTAGGGAAGATGTTTGGTGGTGGCATCATGCTGGAATTGGCGGAAATGGCAGAGGATGATCCTTTGATTGTGGAGGCTGGTGGGGTGATAAGTGAGGACAAGGGGGACCCTATCATGTTTCTGGGAGGGAGGAGAAGGCGTGAGGGGGGATGCGCGGGAGATGGGTCGGACACGGTTGAGGGCCCGGTCAACCACCGTGGGTGGAAAACCTCGGTTAAGAAAGAAGGAAGACATGTCAGAGGAACTGTTTTTGAAAGTGGCATCAGAGCAGATGCGACGGAGGCGAAGGAAATGAGAGAATGGGATGGAGTCCTTACAGGAAGTGGGGTGTGAGGAGCTGTAGTTAAGGTAGCTGTGGGAGTCGGAAGGCTTGTAATGAATATTGGTGGACAGTCTATCACCAGAAATTGAGACAGAGAGGTCAAGGAAGGGAAGGGAAGTGTCAGAGATGGACCATGTAAAAATGATGGAGGAATGGAAATTGGAAGCAAAATTAATACATTTTTCTAGGTCCAGACAAGAGCATGAAGCAGCACCGAAGCAGTCATCGATATACCAAAGAAAGAGTTGTGGGAGGGAGCCGGAGTAGGACTGGAACAAAGAATGTTCCACATACCCCATAAATAGACAGGTATAACTGGGGCCCATGTGGGTAGCAACAGACACACCTTTTATCTGGAGGAAGTGAGAGGAGTTTAAGGAGAAATTGTTCAGTGAGAGAACAAGTTCAGCCAGATGGAGGAGAGTAGTGATGGATGGGGATGGTTCAGGCCTCTGTTCGAGGAAGAAGCGGAGAGCCATCAGACCATCACGATGGGGGATGGAGGTGTAGAGGGATTGGAAGTCCATGGTGAAGAGGAGGTGGTTGAGGCCAGGGAACTGGAAATTGTTGATATGATGTAGGGTGTCAGAGGAATCGCGGATGTAGTTGGGATTGGACTGGACAAGGGGAGAGGGAATGGAGTCAAGATAGCAAAAAATGAGTTCTGTGGGGCAGGAACAGGCTGACAGGATCGGCCTGCTGGGACAGTCCTGTTTGTGGATTTTGGGGAGGAGGTAGATGCGGGCCATCCGAGGTTGGGAGACTGAGGTTGGAAGCTGTGGAAGGAAGATCTCCAGAGGAGATGAAGTCAGTAACAGTCCTGGAAACAATGGCTTGAATTTCAGTCATGGCCCAGGGCGAGGTAGGAGGAAGTGTCTGCGAGTTGACGCTCAACCTCTGCGAGGTAGAGGTCAGTGCACCAGACAACAACAGCACAACCCTTGTTAGCAGGTTTGACGACAATGTCAGGGTTGGACCTGAGAGAACGGAATGCAGCAAGTTCAGAGAGGGACAGATTAGAGTGGGTGAGAGGAGCAGAGAAATTGAGACAACTGATGTCCCGCCGACTACCTCATCTTCTGACTAGGCACTTTACAGCCTTCCGGACTGAATATTGAGTTCAACAACTTTAGATCATGAACTCTCACCTCCATCCCCACCCCCTTTCCGATTCCCCTTTTTTTCCAATAACTTACATAGATTTTTCTTTTCCCACCTATTTCCGTTATTTGTAAATATATTTCCATCCATTGTTTTATCTCCACCTTTTAGCCTATTTTGATCCCTTCCCCCCATCCCACCCCCACTAGGGCTATTTGTACCTTGCTCGTCCTGCTTTCTACTCTTAATATCACCTATTAGCACATTTCTTAGCTAATATCACCACCGTCAACACCTCTTTGTCCTTTTGTCTATGACATCTTTTGGCAATCTCCACCTATCACTGGCCCCCTATCCAGCCCTAGCTGTCCCACCACCCCCCACCTCCCCTTAAACCAGCTTAAATTTCACTTCTATTTTTCCTTAGTTCTGATGAAGAGTCATATGGACTCGAAATGTTAACTGTATTCCTCTCCGCAGATGCTGTCAGACCTGCTGAGTTTTTCCAGGTATTTTTATTTTTGTTTTTGTTTTGGATTTCCAGCCTCCGCAGTTTTTTGCTTTTATCTTAGTGTGTAATTGTAATCCCTCATTCCTAGAACTATGCTGACAAATCTCTTTCATACCCTCTCCAAAGCCTTCATGTACTTTCTAAAGTGAGATACCTAGAATTTGACACATTACTCCTAGGGGCTAAACTAGTATTTTATAAAGGTTCAGTATAGCTTCCTGAATTTTGTACTCTTATATGTCTAATTATAAAACACAGGATCCCATCCTCTTTAGTAACTGGTCCAGGTGGTAGCTGATTCCAGAAGTAAAAGAGATTTGAGCAGTTACTTGAGCAGGATGTGCAGAGTTATGGATAAAGCATGAATGTGGGAAGATGGCAAACTGCTCCTTCAAGAAGCCAGCACAGGCCTGGTGGGCTGATGGACCTGTTTGTGCTGTAAGTCTTTTCGTGATTCTCATCACTTAGTTAACCTGTCCTGTCACCTCAAAGATTTGTGCACAAGTACCCTCATTGTACCACTTAATACTGGCCACAACATTCAGCTTTGTAGTATCACTGTAAAAACAGGAAACCTGGAAATGAAAAAAAAAAGGCTATAGGATCCGCTCCCTTGGATTTCTGATGCAGCCCTCACTGCCCATTATGTTGTGAAATGCAGTAGTATGGGTGTTCCTACATGGGTGATGGAAACATGCAGAGTGAGCAGATCACAATGTCAGTTAGTATTTAGCCTCACAGGTAATGCCCGCTCAAACACAAGGCTGAACATGCATTTCTTTTGTTGCTGCAGAGTCAGTGAAAGTATCATTGTATGCATAACTGGAGGAGCTCACATGAGCTCTTTCAGTCAGAAGGGAGTGGTGCTGAACTTTTGCAAATAGTTAAGTGGCCTCTGAGCAGAAAAGCTGCTCTCTGACATGGGTCTGTGGTTGCAGTTCATCTTGAGCAGCAGCATGACAGAGATTGAGCAGAGGCAACAGAGGAGGAGCTGTTCTCAAAGGGACTAGGAAGAGGACTCTCAGCAGGAGTCCACCTAGTGTCATCAGAGAACATTCACTCCCCCATCTGAACTTCAGCCAGGAGCAGTGTCTGTGTTGGTTATGCTTCACCTTCTGCCACAGGGCAGGGGGAGGACGGCACTGTAGATGTCCGTCAATTTCTATGCATCACAATCTTGATCATCTGGAGCTAGTGACACCCCCTACATCTCCTAGTTCACCGTGCATTGCTGAATCTTGGAGGTCCTGTACACCTGGAGAGGTATCTCAAAAATTTGAGCAACAGGTTATTTCATGTTGCTACTATGCAGTAGTGACATGAGTGTTATTTGCCACTGCAGGATGCTGCCGTCAAGCCAGAAAGATGTTCTGCCTATCAGACAAATGAGTAATGTGGTATATAAATTTCAGTTCTAGTGTAATGCTGGGTTTGTATGCTGTTTGTCCCAAAGACTGGCGGATCGTATTAAACAGTATGTCCGAGCCGCTGTTCATAACAGGCCAGGTACAGACCGTATGCAACCAGCCCGTGCTTGCAAAACTCAAAATACAGTGTCCGACATTAGATTTGATCCATGATGGACAACATTTGCTAAATAATCCTCTGTGCTAAAAATTCACTGATAACCAGTTTAAGATTGCCAGTCAGGCTCGCAGTGTGGCGTATTTGTGTGTACTGCACACTACATATATTAATACACAGAGCCCTGTTCTTTGCAGACAAAACATGTCTTTGGGACTTTATTGCCTGCTTTCTAACCAGAGAGAAGCAGGAGGAATGGACAATTGGCTTTACCAGGATAGTGGGTGTCCCAATGGTGCAGGGAACCATAGGCTGTACACACGTAAAGGGAAATATTACAGCCTCTCATGAGGCATGTTTCTGGTGGGGTCAGGGGGAGACACGTAAAGTGGCCCAACACCTTCCCACCCACTCTGAGCTGACCCACATAATGCATGGGGCAGGTAAGGGGTCAGCCAGCCTGCCCGCCCTTAGACCTATTGAGGCCCTTATCTGGCCAGTTAATAGACAGTTAAGGTCCTTACTCTGTCTCCACAACCATAATACAGTGGGTGGTGAAAGGTGGAGGAAAGTGGCCAGCCCAATTTTTCACCATCATTGGTGATAAGATGGGAACGAATGGAGGGTACCTCCTTTGAGACTGGCAGTGTGCATTGGGAGCATTGCCCCACCCCCCCCTCCCCCCACCCCAGAATGCTGTTTACTCCCTCCAAAACCCGACCTTCCCCTTTCCTCCACACCAACCCCCCCTCCTGTTTTCCAGCCACAAGTCATGATGCTTTTTCTCTGTTCCAGTTTGCCATCTTTCAGCCACCTTGTCAAACCAAAGTGTACTTGGCAACAAGGGTTACCCACTGTATATGTGGATCATGACTCTCCTCAGCACTGGATAACAGTGGACAGTGTCCCTACAGTAGAAGCCACGCAGTGACTGGAAACATTGTGGGACAGATCATGGCTGTCCTTAAACAACAGATCCGGTGCTTGGAGGGGAAAGGTCCTCCAGTATACCCCAGGGTCTGCCTCATGATTCATAGTGTTCTCCATCCTCACCTATCTGGCAAACATAAGGATGCAACCCTAGCCACTAGGGCTTTGAAGAACACCTCAAGAGGATGGGGAAGGGAGGAGACTTCCAGAAGCTTATCACTTCATATAGGCTGTTGAAGAAGTCACTTTTCAACGCCCTATCCATGCACCTAGCTGCCTGTTTCCAAGCAACAGCCTGCTGCCATCTTCTGGTTTCCCAGTGATGGTGGGTGAGGAGTGAGGGACATCAGGCTCAGGCGGGCTTTAATCCTGCGTTTGGGGATTGATATTGCCCTGCTCTCACTTGGTTGGTTGTAGAAGTTCTCACTTTCCTCACGGTCCTTCAGGACCCTTCTCACTCCCCAGGTAAATGGCAGCACTTACACTTCAACGTGCCAGTGGTAATGTTGCACCACAATCCCCATGGAGGAACGAGTCATACTGCACTGTCAGTCTCCATTCAGGATCCCAGCATTATGATAATGACTGTACTTTAAAACTATATCATTGGATGTGGTGCACTTTTGGACATGAATCCTCCTCCTGTCCTGCTGGTAGCTACTCCTAATGGTTGGCATTAAATAAAGCGTTATGGCAGCTGAGATCTCAAAAGTTCACCAGTATCATTCTGCTCTGCCAGTCTCTGCCACCTGTACATTGATAGAATGAAAGTCTTTCCTATTTACAAATTTGTTAGAGGCCTGTGCCACTGATGAGACCTGCCATGTGAGCAAATTGAATGCTCCCTCTTCTCCAAGGGCGAAGTGGCAAACATGTCCTCAGATCAAGCAAGGCTCCTGTCATCTGCTCAAAGTATTGGTGGACTGAAGTCTGACTAATTGAGCAATGATGGCTTGAAAGGATCTGGTCATATGGTAATTCAGTGCAATGGTGACTGTCACAGGAAGAGGCAGATTGTCCGAGTACTAGATCATATCTGCACATCAAACAGTATAACTCCATCATTAATTCCTCATGAAATGGAGCCAACAAACACAAATCTCCTCAGGCGTGGCCAAACAGATTTGTCTCGATTGGGAATTGGTTTGTTTTGCCGTGTGTTTGGATTGCAGACGCAGCTGCCATCTTCTCTCTCCAGGAGTTCCTCAGTTGCAGAAAGGTATGACTGGAAATCTCGATAAAAGAGTAATTGAATAATGACTTGTACCTACAAATCACTTGGGATTGGGGGTAATATATTGGCATGGATTGAGAATTGGTTAGCAGACAGGAAACAGAGGCTTGAAGGTGATTTCGACAACTTGAGTGAGTGGGCAAATACATGGCAGATGCAGTATAACATGGATAAATGTGAAGTTATCCACTTTGTTAGGAAAAACAGAGTATTATTGATAGGTTGTGAGATGTTGATGTACAAAGGGAACTGGGTGTCCTCGTACACCAATCACTGAAAGCAAGCGTGCAGTTAAGAAGGCAAATGGTATGTTGGTCTTCATTGCGAGAGGGCCTGAATACAGGAACAAGGATGTCTTACTGCAGCTGTACAAGGCCTTGGTGATACCACACCTGGAGTATTGTGTGCAGTTTTGGTCTCCTTACCGAAGAAAGGATATACTTGCCAAAGAGTGAGTGCAACAAAAGCTCACCAGACTGATTCCTGGGATGGCAGGATTGCTGTATGAGGGGAGATGGGCCATCCAGGCCTATATTCGCTGGAGTTTAGAAGAATGAGAGGGGATCTCATTGAAACATATAAAATTCTGATGGGGGTGGGCAGATTGGATGCAGGGATGATGTTTCCTCTGGCTGGGGGTCTAGAACAGGGGGTCACAATCTCAGGATATGGAGTAGGCCATTTAGAGCTGAGATGAAAAGAAACTACTTCACTCAGAGGGTGGTGAACCTGTGGAATTCTCTAGCACAGAGGCTGCGGAGGCCAAGTCACTGAATATATTTAAGAAATAAATAGATTTCCAGCTCTAAATGCATCAAGGGGTATGGGGAGAGAGTGGGAGTATGGCGTTGAGGTAGAGGATCAGCCATGTTCAAATTGAATGGTGGAGCAGGCTCGAAGGGCCGAACAACCCACTCCTGTTTCTATTTTTCTATTTTTCTATCGTGACCACAGGATTTTAAAGAGCCTCAGAATGTTAAGATAAAAGCGCAATACTGTGGATGCTGGGAATCTGAAACGAAAACACAAAATGCTGGCGAAACTCAGCAGGTCTGACTGCATTTGTGGGGAGGTAAACAGAGCTTGTGTGACCCTTCTTCAGAGCTATGAATTTTGAAGTTGTTTTGAAGCATAGTTACTGTTTTGTAATGTAGGAAGAGACAAAATTCTTAGCAAACAGCAGAATTAATCTTTTGATAAAAGGCACAACTACCTGTATGGTGAATCAAAAAGAACTGCCCAAAACCAGTCAGTTGTACCTTTCCAGGGTATTCTCCAGAGAACAGAATGGTATCTGCCAAGTGCTCATTTTAAATGCGCAAATGGTACACAGAGGCCAAGGTGAGAAAGCTTAGGGAATTTGCCCTCTTGGCAGACATTCTGGGCCATTTTCCTGCATTGGAGATGTCTTAGAATTCCAAACAGCCCATTACCTATTTCTTACAGCAGGACCCCAATCGGCATCTCCATAAACCTGAGTGCTTTTCTCAGCACTGCCCCTTCATATCAACAGACAAAGTAAATCACTTTGCTGAATTATCTGGTTGCCAGAAAATCCCCTCCCTTAAATGACTGCTGTCTTTAAATGGCTGCAATAGGGTGAGATATCCCCATGTTAGCATTTGTTATTTCACAGCAGCTGTTGGGTTGCACATCTTAAGTTCACAATGAATATGTAATTAGGGTGGACCATGAAAGATTTATGGGGCTGTCCCTATAATGTGGGATAGCTGCAAATCCCTCACTGCAGTGTTCTGACCTCTTGCACATCCACAGAAAATAATTAGAAAGAAATGCCAAATATCCTTTCCCAAACACTATTTTAAATAATTTTTCACTATTTAATTTCCTTTGTCAATGTTTCATTACTGCTGGAATTACCACAATATCAATTTTCACACAGTGTTAAACTTTATAATAATGAGACTATTTTGAGACAAGTTCAATGATTAGCCCCCTTCGATTAATGAGCTAAAATAAGAATGTTCTGTTAATTGGTGAAACACATTTAAATTCATTCAGGACGACAAAATCTCAAAATTAGAAAATTAAATATTTCAAAAGGAAAACACAGTTTGAATCTGAGATGATGTGAAATGAACAAAATCAGACACTTAAGCCAAGTTAAAGAAAGTCTTTGCTGTTTTATTGTAGTAGGCATGCTAAATATTATACTTGTATATTCCCACTGCACTCAAAATAATTAAAATATTAAAATAACATTTTAATCTCACAGTTTACAGTCCCAGGTTTACCTCTCTGGTTGTCCCCTGAAATCTCTCTACATCAATATTTTTTTCAGAAATGGCCTCAGCAATGAATTAAACGATTCAAAAGTTTGGATTTATAAGAGGTAATCTCACCAACAGCCATTTAAATCTAAGGCCTGGATTTTCCTTTGTATTTTGCCCATTACAAGGCACTAGAATTAGCAAGATCTGGCACTCTGGTTAACTATCCTGCCCCCAAAAATTTCCTTTCTAAAAATCTGCAGTGCCAATCAGCAGTCCCCCTGAGTCCATCCCCTACTTGTGGATGGGGAGGGTGAACCAATCCCAACAATTCCCCCCAGTTTGCGATTGTAAGCTCAAGGGTTCCTCGAAGGATCAATCTTGACTTTATGTGATCATGCCCAGTGGGTGCTGTGGAGTCAGCAGCTTGACTTACATCTCTCCTGATTATTACTTTCATTGTCTTCAGTGGATCTTTTGAGGCTCCAATGGAACTGCTGCCACTAAGGGTCCCAGCTTTGGTAATCTCACTCTTGCTATGTCAAGGGAGGCTGATCCAAGTGAAAGAGTTGGTATTGTTCCTCAGCGCTACCAACCTTTCTCTAGCAGAAAGTTTTGACACTTTTGTGTTGAAATGGCTCAATGCGCTCAAAAGTGATCAGTGATCATTTGACATCAAACAGCCTAATTTGGAATGTGTTTATCATGCAGCCAGCAGTGCTCATTGCCATCTTTAACATCAAATGCAATCAAACTTGCTCAAAGGCATCAAAAGCAATTGGACCTTCTTCCCAACACACTCACTCATGCCCATCCACCCATACCTACTCAGTCCCACCTCCTTCTCCCCACTGCATCTGGATTTTGCCACCTTGCCCAGATGTTGGAGAGTGGAAACAACTATTCCAAACCCTGCCATTGGCTGGGGCTTTACTGCCAGTCGCCAGTATGGATGGACCTTACCTTCCTCCACGCCACAAACTCAGACCTACTGCCAGCTGCCTACCCCAGGACCCTAACTGGACCTTCTGCCCATTGCTGATTCCATCATTCCATCAGCTGCCTGCCACTGGAACCAGGACCCAGGATCAACTTTCAGCCCTATCCCCATGACTGACTCAAAGCTACAACATAGCTTATACCTCCACCCTAACCCAAAACTCATACCTCAACTCCACATCCTTACCTGCTTTGTTCTACTGTCCTGGCTGCTGTACGTGCTGGGACCCATACCCCAGTGCCTGTAGAACCCTTCTCTCTGTGAGTGCCTGTGGAACCTGTACACCAGTGAGAGTCAGTGTGTGTGGAACCCATACCCCAGTGAGCGTCAGTGTGTGTGGAACCCATATCCCAGTGAGAGTCAGTGTGTGTGCAACCCGTACGTGCCCCAGTGAGAGTCAGTGCATGTGGAACCCGTAGCCCAGTGAGCATCAGTGTGTGTAGAACTGTATCTCACTGAGAGTCAGTGTGTGTGGGACCCAAACCCCAGTGAGAATCAGTGTGTTTTTTTTTTTAATTCAGTCACATGATGTGGGCTTCACTGACTGGTCCAGCATTTATTGCCCATCCCTAATTGCTCTTGAAAAGATGATGGTGAGCACCCTTTGTGAACCTCTGCAGTCCATGTGGTGTAGGTACACCCACAGTACTGTTAGGGAGGGAGTTCCAGGATTTTGACCCAGTGACACTGAAGGAACGGCGATATATTTCAAAATCAGGATGGTGAATGGCTTGGAGGGGAACTTCCAGGTGCTGGTGTTCCCATGTGTCTGCTGCTCTTGTCCTTTTAGATGGTAGTGGTCGTGGGTTTGGAAGGTGCTGTCTAAGAAATCTTGATGAGTTCCTGCAGTGCATCTTGTAGATGATACACTGTGTCGGTGGTGTATGGGGTGAATGCTTGTGGATGGGGTACCAATTAAGCGGGCTGCTTTGTCCTGGATGGTCTCCAGCTTCTTCAGTGTTGTGGTGAGCTGCACTCATCCAGGCAAATGGGGAGTATTCCCTCACACTCCTGACTTGTGCCTTGTAGATGGTGGACAGGCTTTGGTGAGTTGGGAGGTGAATTACTCGCTATAGGATTCCTAACCTCTGACTTGCTGTTGTAGCCACAGTATTTATATGGCTAGTCCAGTTCAGTTTCTAGTCAATGGTAACCCCCAGGGTGTTCATAGTGGGGGATTCAGTGATGGTAATGCCATTGAATGTCAAGGGGCAATGGTTAGATTCTCTCTTGTTGGAGATGGTCATTGCCTGGCACTTGTGTGGTGCGAATCTTACTTGCCACTTGTCAGCCCAAGCCTGCATATTGTCCAGGTCTTGCTACAGTTGAACTGCTTAAGTATCTGAGGAGTCGCAAACATTGCTGAACATTATGCAATCATCAGCAAACATCCTCACTTCTGACCTTATGATGGAAGGAAGGTCACTGATGAAGCAACTGTAGATGGTTGGGCCCAGGACACTACCCTGAGGAACTCCTGCAGTGATGGCCTGGAGCTGAGATGACTGACCTCCAACAATCACAATCACCTTCCTTTGTGCTAGGTATGACTCCAACCAGAGGGGAGTTTTCCCCCTGATTCCCATTGACTCCAGTTTTGCAAGGGCTCCTTGATGCCACACTTGGTCAAATGTGGCCTTGACATCAAGGGCTGTCACTCTCACCTTGGGAGTTCAGCTCTTTTGTCCATATTTGAACCAAGGCTGCAATGAGGTCAGGAGCTGAGTGGCCCTGGCAGAACCCAAACTGAGTGTCACTTTGCAGGTTATTGCTAAGTGAATGCTGCTTGAAAACACTGTTTATGACCCCTTCCATCACTTTACTGATGATGAAGAGTAGACTGATGGGGCGGTAACGGGCAGGGCTGGATTTGTCCTCTTTTTTGTGTACAGGTCATACCTGGGCAATTTTCCACATTGTCGGGTAGATGCTGGTGTTGTAGCTATGCTGGAATAGCTTGGCTAGGGCATGGCAAGTTTTGGAGCACAAGTTTCCAGTACTATTGCCTTAATATTGTCAAAGCCCATAACCTTTGCACTATCCAATGCCGTCAGCCATTTCCTGATATCATGTGGAGTGATTTGAATTAGCTGAAGACTGGCACCTGTGATGCTGGGGACCTCCAGAGGAGGTTGAGATGGATCATACACTCTGAATTTCTGGCTGAAGATTGTTGCAAATGCTTTGGTCTTATCTTTTGCTTTATCTTATGATGTGCTGGACTCCTCCATCATTGAGGATGGGGATATTTGTGGACCCTCCTCCTCCAGAGAGTTATTTAATTGTCCACCACCATTCATGACTGAATGTGGCAGGACTGCAGAGCTTAGATCTGATCCGTTGGTTGTGGAGTCGCTTTTCTGTCTATCACTTGCTGCTTATGCTGTTTGGCACACAAGTAGTCCTGTGGTATAGCTTCACCAGGCTAACACCTCATTTTTAGGTATGCCTGGTGCTGTTCCTGACATGCCCTCCTGCACTCTTCATTGAACCAGGGTTGATCCCCTGGCTTGGTGGTAATGGTAGGATGGGGGAT